>NC_141876.1:219415222-219727365 GCF_056163025.1 Triticum urartu | reverse complement strand
TCCAACCGGATTGTTGTCGTAATTGATCCATATCGTTTATTGTACATCTTGTTTCAGTCGGAGTGCTTGCATCTAGCACTTTCCAATTGTAACATTTTTCTTATGTATTTCAACCTACAAGGTTCTCGTAATGTTCCTTGTTACTCTTTTCTAACGAAGTGTTTTCAACTTTGTTTATCTTTGTTGTATTCTTTCTTTCAATTTGTTCAACCTCGCAAGGTTCTTTGGTTTCACTCATTTGTCAAAGAAGCAACTTTGTGTTACCTCTTCCTCTTCGTTTCTCGCCGGTGCCATCCTAGATCTTGCGACGCCCGAGACCGATGTGCTAGGTGTCTCCCAGTTATTCACTATTGTTGCCTTGTCATTCGCTTGTGTGTTCCATCTTGCCATGTCATCATCGTCATTGCATCTGCATGTTTCCAAAAGTTGCATTCCGGTTTCCCCCAGTTCTCTCTGTTGTCCGTTCTGAGCCCAGACACACTCGCACGCGCCCGCGACACGTCCGAGATAGTATTTTATAAGTGGACGGAAAATGTTCTCGGAATGGGTTGATAGTTGGCATGCGGTGTTGTTATTTTATCGGTAGGCCGCCTGCCAAGTTTCATCGCATTCGGAGTCTGTTTGATGCCCCAATGGATAACTATAGCGGCATTATAGTCGGCCAAACATCGGACATTTTCGGTCTCTGGAAACTGTTGCCGGGCTGCCATTCTATCTCTCTTCTCAGCCCGAGGCCTTTCTGCACAGCCCACTTCCACTCACCGCCAGGCCCAACCTAACCCTCCTCACGTACGGAGTGGTCCGATTGTGATCGAAGGCCCCCGAAACCCTTCCTAACCACCTAACCCGTCCTTGCACAGTGCATCGACCCCCTCGAGTGCGCGTCCGAAGCTGTCCCGAACCCAACCCGAGCAGTCGTGACCTATGGGTCAGGATCATCCCCAAACATCTATAAAATATCTTCGGTTTCTTCTTTGACTCTCCTAACCTAGTTATCTCTGACCGTTTGATTATGATCGGAGGGCCTGAGTAGCCCCTAAACTAATCTACTTGCTATATATTCAGTCTAAACCTAGTTTTTAGGCCTATTGTCCCATCCATCCATTCCATCCATCGCGCCTCCAACCCCCCTTGTCCTCTCCACATCGGGATCCATCCCAATCCACCAGCTAACCAACGCCCGAGCCTCTGCTCGATCCATCCCGGAGCCACCTGGTCTACCTAGATTTCAATGCCGGCCAAGCCCAACCGAATTCCATCGATCCATCCATCCAACCGCCTCTGCCCGAGAGCCTCGCCCGACCCCGCGCGCCACCACCGGCCAGCGACCTCGCTGGAGCTCTACCGGAACCACCAGGCCAGCTCCTTGCGACCCTCTCCTTCCGTTCCCTCGTCCCTGCAACTCTCTCTCCCTAATACCTTCATCTCTCTGTACCTCAAAAGGAGCTCCTGCCATGGCCTGAGTTCGGCCTCGAGTCCCCGTCGCCGTCTTCTGCAACTGCTACTCTGCTGCCTTGCCTGCTGGTAGCCGGCACCCCTCGCTGGTGAATCCCTGCCGCCGCACACCCCCCATTTAGGTTCTCCCTTTTAGCCGCTCTAACCTCCCCTGCTCTCCCTCCATTATCTTAGAACAGAAGTAGGTGCAGTCCCGCGGCGCCACGAAACTCGATGCCCGCCGTCGGTCATGTTCCTCGTCGGGAACGGCGACCCCCGCCTCGGATCTCGCCGCCGCCGCCATGGACCCATCCATCCCCGACCTCCTGCATCACTCGTCCCCTGCCTCGCGTGCGTGGCCTCCCGTGTCAGATCTCCAAGGCAAGTGCTGCCCGTCGTCGGAGCGTCGTCCCCGTCCCTGCCGAACTTGCCGCTGACCTCTCCTTCCTCTTCATCGAGTAGGAGCGCTCGTCCCCAAGTCCCATGCTGCCTCTGTTCTAGAGGAGGATGACGGGGTCAACGCCCGCGTTGATTGCGCCGTGTCTACAAGTGACCATCAGGTGGGCTCCAAGGCCTAGCTGCGCGCCCCCTACCGGCCTCCCTCCTCCGCCGAACGGGCCGAAGCCCATGGATGAGCTGCCCCCCCCAGCGCATGTTCCTACTAGGCCCTCGAATAGTTTCGGCCTGATGTATTTTTTCCCCGCCTCTGCGATTTTGCTAATTATTCCAGAGAAACCATTTTTATAGAAAACCCCCTGATGTTCATGCATATAATAACTTCAGAACCGTGCATCAGATTAAAATAAGTTATATATGAAACTTGTTATATCATGCCTCCCATATTGTCATGTCAAGCCACTAACCCACCTTCCTAGCAAAATGTTGTTTGGCTATGTTACCGCTTTGCTCAGCCCCTCTTATAGCGTTGCTAGTTGCAGGTGCAGTTGAAGTTTGTTCCATGTTGGAACATGGATATGTTGGGATATCACAATATCTCTTATTTGATTAATGCATCTATATACTTGGTAAAGGGTGGAAGGCTCGGCCTTATGCCTGGTGTTTTGTTCCACTCTTGCCTCCCTAGTTTCCGTCATAACGGTGTTTCGTTCCTTGATTTTGCGTTCCTAACGCAGTTGGGGTTATGGGACCCCCTTGACAGTTCGCTTTGAATAAAACTCCTCTAGCAAGGCCCAACCTTGGTTTTAACATTTTCCACCTATACCTTTTCCCATGGGAGTCGCGCTCCCGAGTGTCATCTTTATTTTAGCCCCCCCGGGCCAGTGCTCCTCTGAGTGTTGGTCCAAACTAGAGCCCTTTGCAGCGCCACCTCGGGGAAACTTGAGGGTTGGTTTTAGTTGTACGGATTGCTCATCCGGTGTGCCCTGAGAACGAGATATGTGCAGCTCCTATCAGGATTTGTCGGCACATTCGGGCGGTCTTGCTGGTCTTGTTTTACCATTGTCGAAATGTCTTGTAACCAGGATTCCAAGACTGCTCGGGTCTTTCCGGGAGAAGGAATATCCTTCGTTGATTGTGAGAGCTTGTGATGGGCTATGTTGGAACACCCCTGTAGGGTATAAACTTTTGAGAGCCGTGCCCATGGTTATGTGGCAGATGGGAATTTGTTAATATCCGGTTGTAGAGAACTTGACACTTGACTTAATTAAAATGAATCAACCGCGTTTGTAGCCGTGATGGTCTCTTTTCGGCGGAGTCTGGGAAGTGAACATGGTTTTGGGTTATGTTTGAATGTAAGTAGTTTCAGGATCACTTCTTGATCACTTATAGCTTTTCGACCATTGCGTTGCTTCTCTTCTCGCTCTTATTTGCGTATGTTAGCAACCATATTTGCTTAGCGCTTGCTGCAGCTCCACCTCATTACCTTATCCTACCCATAAGCTTAAATAGTCTTGATCTCGCAGGTGTGAGATTGCTGAGTCCTCGTGACTCACAGATACTTCCAAACAGTTGCAGGTGCCGATGATACCAGTGCAGGTGATCCTACCGAACTCAAGTGGGAGTTCGACGAGGACCTTGGTCGTTACTATGTTTTGTTTCCTGATGATCAGTAGTGGAGCCCAGTTGGTACGATCGGGGATCTAGAATTTGGGGTTGTCTTCTTTTATTTTGGTTCCGCAGTCGGACCTTGCTTGTACTCTAGATGCTGTATGTTTAACTTGTTATTTGTGTGAAGTGGCGATTGTAAGACAACTCTTTATCCCTTTCTTATTCAATACATGGGATTGTGTGAAGATTACCCCTCTTGTGACAAAACCACCATGCGGCTATGCCTCTAGGTCGTGCCCCGACACGTGGGAGATATAGCCGCATCATGGGTGTTATATCGCTGCTGAAGCTCGGCCGTACCAGGCCGCTGATGGAGCCATGCTTGCGGGCCGCAGGTAGGCAAGTGTGGGCACCCCCGTTCCCAGGACGCAGACAGATTGCATGGATGACTAAGGGTTCCAAGCACCAGTGAACTATCTCAGAGTGGGCTGCACTTCTTGGTTCTCCTAAGGAGGAAGAGAATGATGTTGATGTTTATGGGAAGCGCAGGATGGACCACAACTCAATGGCAAACATGCACAAGGAAATTCCCAAGAAATATCTTGGTATTCACAAGCTTGGGTCAGACAAGCACTTGCTAGTTGGGTTGGCCACCACAAACACTATCTTGAGGAACACTCTCTTGCCCAAGTCCGGAGATGCCAAGATGATACGTGGACACTCCATTAATTTGCTCCATTTGTTTGACAACCCCCAGAAGTTCAAGGTTACGAGTTTGATTGTAGAGATGGTCAAGAGGACAGCTGCTGACCAAAAGAGGTCTTGTGGATATGCCCCACACATTCAGATTCTTATAAACTCCAAAGTTGGTACACGCACATATCTACAAGATCGTGAGCACCTCCCTCTTCAGCTAGAGTTCGAGGATAATGTGGTGGTGATGGATCCCTCACACCCCACATCTGTTGAGTCTCAAGAGGAGGTCTAGGGAGTAGCAAGAGCTAATGCAACTCAGGAAGCCGCAACTCCCAATGCACCCATGGAAAACCTCAAGTTGAAGAGCGATCAGATGACATATCTGCTTGAGGTCACACTGAGGATTGAGAGGAGTCTGGACAACATCTCCAGGAACCAGGAGAGTCTAGAGCGGGTTGTCGAGACTAGGATTCATGATCTTGATGTGAAGATCACCGAGGTTCAGACAGTGGTGGAGAATCTACAGGAAGATGTTGAGGCTAGCAGGATTGCAGCCGAGGATAGTGGAGATGAGACACCTACCACTCAGAGGTTCCACACTGTACCTAGGGCACCCAGATCTTCAGCCATGCCAGTTGTAGATACGAGGCCTACTCATTCTGCACCTACTACTACCGCTCCAGTGCCACCTCCAATGTCCACTCCACCAGTCCAGCAGACATCTTCGGAGGAATTTGCACATGCACTTCTCTCCATGCCATCTACACACACCGGAGCCACAAGCCAGAAGACCCCTTCAGGAGCTCCAGAGGATTGTGCCTAGAGAGACGCATAGCTCTATACCTTTTCAAGCTTTTTAGTTCTTGTTGCCAAAGGGGGAGAAATTGTATAGATCATTAGGCTTCGAGAGAGAGAGAGAGAGTGTGTCTCGCTTTTGCTCTTTGGTTTTTATTGAGTTTTTGTTACTATGTTCGTTTGGTCCCTCCTACTTGTTCGCTTAATGCTTGTGAGATACTACGTTCCTATGTGGTTGATCATACTTTGCTTAATTTGTGCTTAATGCTTATCCCTACAATTATTTGTGTATGATCATTCATGTATGTCTATGGTGATGCGTGCATGTTATTTCACTCATATCATTTTGTGCGCTCCACCAAAATCTATGTGATATGGAAGAGTGACCCATGATCTTAATCAATTGTGCATTTTTATTCAAATGCAAAAAACTTATAATGCACAAATTTAGGTGGAGCTCTTTCGTATCACATACTTCTCAAAGCGACGACGTACTTCATTCATTTAATCATTTATCGAAGCTTTGATCTATATGTTTTCATCAATTACGAAAAAGGGGGAGACTGAAAGTGCAACTAATCATCGGGTGGTTTTGGTAATTCATAACAAGATATATCTCATTGAACTAGTATCCTTTCAAGATCAATATTTTAGGATGTCCAATGCATGGCATGCCATGAGATAGATATGTGGACCCCTCAAAATGCTCAGGACAAGAATTTGCAAAAGCTCGAGACTCTACCTTTTTGTTTAAGTGATCCATGATCACATTGAGTCCATCGAAAAGCCATACTATTAAAAGGGGATGAGATGTTGCTTAATGGTCTACTTGCTCAAAGTCTTAGTGGTATTCCTCCAAAATCCTCAGCCACTTTCCCCATCAAAATATGTCAAAACCCTAAAATCCAACTCGGCACCATTGATATCTTCATATGAAGCCACCGAGTTCATCTAGACATAGCCACTGCCAGAAACCCTAATAGTTCGGTCACACCGATATGGATCTTGGTCCCACTGAGATGGCCTTACTAGAGATCTGTGACTTGTTGCATTCACTTCGGCCTCACCGAGTTGTTGCGATCAGTCCCACCGAGTTGGCTTGACAGATTCTCTGTTACCCATTTGTCGGATTTCGGGTTCCGGCAGACCCTTGTGGTTCGAACACTAGGGTGCGCACGGAGATCTCTCCCCTACCGGTCTACGCCCAATCTCCTCGCGTGATTTGAGATGGAAACAACGAACAACACAAGGGACACAAGGTTTATACTGGTTCGGGCCACCGTTGTGGTGTAATACCCTACTCCAGTGTGTGGTGTGGTGGATTGTCTCAGGGGCTAATGAGGATCAGTACAAAGGAAGAACAGCCTCGCAGGAGGTGTTCTTGAGCGGGGGCGATGAACTGCTAGGGTGAGTTCAGTCGCCTCTCTTTCTCTCTGCTAGGGTTCTACCAGATTTCTAGATGTCTTCTCCCTAGGTCGCCCCCTCTACTCTGTGGTGGCTAGCTCTATTTATAGAGGCCCTGGGCCTCTCCCCAAATAATGAGCGGGAATGGCACCAACAATTGGCCATTTTGAAGGGGAACATGTAGTACAAGTTATCTTGACCAAAGGTGGTCTTCGGCTGCCAAAAGTACTGGTGATGACGCCGTCTTGGGCTCCACGGTGACCTTCGTCCTGCCGCTCTGCTGGTCTTGGTCTTGTTGCACCGGAATGGCAACCTTTGCCTGATGCCTTGGCCTGTGCTTGCCCCCTTTGCACCAAAGGGGAAACAAGGACACTGCGTAGGACGGCGTCCGCCTGGTCTCAATCGTCATGGCTTGCGTCACGGGTTCCTCGCGAGGTGCCCCCGCCTTGATCTCTCCGCCTCCTCGCGAGCCTTCCTGATGAGGCTGCCTCTGAGGAAGCTTCCTGTCGTCCGCCCCGTGAGGCATGGCCCCTCGTGAGGGTCTTGAGCTTGAGTTGATGAAGATGGGCCGCGCTGGGCCCCCACTTGAGCCATGTCGCAGGCCGCAGGCAGGCAAGTCTGGGGACCCCCGTTCCCAGAATGCCGACCGTAGCCCCCGGGCCCAAGGAGCGCCCGGGCTTGGCCTAGCAGGAAAGCGAAGGGGCAAGCGCGAAGCGCCGCGGGCCCCAACAGCCTGCGGCCTTGGGCGCCGCGTGGCGATTGATTGGACGTGGGCGTCTGCGCTACCCACGACGCCTCGGCAACTGCACGACTTGACAAGTCCCTGCATGCAGAGAAACCGGTCATGATTACATGCGATCGTGGTGCTCGGCGGTTGGCCTCCTCCGGTTATAAGTATGGGGCTATGCGAGCCCCTTCAGTCCATCCTTTGCTGCCGCTCCTTTCCTTCTTCTTCCTCGCTCTTGCTTCTCCTTACGCCAATGGCACCAATTCGCCAGTTCCCTGCAGAAGAGAAGGGAAAGGCCCACCGAGAGGGTCCGGACCCACTTCCATCGAAGAAGCGGCTGATCCTCCGCCGCCGAGATGAGGGTGCTCAGCAGGAGGCACCGAGGCGCTGGTATGAGCGGCTGCCGCCTGGGTATCCGCTACCCTTGCATGCCCGCATCGTAGGTCCTACGGGAGAAGGTGTCGAGCAACACCGACGATGCCGCCGTCGACATCGGCGAGTCACGGTGGTGCGCGTCGTTCCTCCTGGAGTCCACGCCGAACGCTCCTCTCGCGAGCTCGGGCTCCATGCCGCCTTGCCTCCAAGCTCTTGGATTCACCTCCCTCCTTCCTTTGCCTTCGAGATGCCGCCGAGCGGGGCTCTGGAGCTCTGACTGCAGCATGCAAACTGCAGCACCCTTGCGACCGGAGCGGAGGTCGCGGTCGTCGCTCCGGGCAAGGTCTTCATGACCCGGGGCTGGGGCGAGATCGCCCGGGTCTGCCGGACGGTAGGCGCCCTCGTAACTCATCTTGAATATGACGGCGCCTCCCTGATGTTCTTCAAGGTCTTCAATGCTGAAGGACGCCGGCTGGAGTGCTTCCCCAGGGAGAGCGGCAGGGGCGATGAACCGGCGAGGACCTGGCCCACCCATCGTCCCTCCAGAAGCTCCTCAGGCAGCAGCGGAGGAGCCGCAGAATCCAGCGGCTCCCCCAAGCTCCTCGCGACTCCGGAGACGAGCGACGATAGCTACGAGCCCCCGAGCTCACGTGGTGCTCGGAGTGGGGTAGCTGCGTCCAGCCGCCGACGCCACTGATCTGGATGGGGTTGGTGTCAACGGTGGGCAGCCCACTGTTGATGATGGCGTCCCTCGCAGCGGTGCGGTCGATTAGCGTTCCTTAGGATTAGAACTCTTGTTCCCTGCGAGGAATTGAAGCAACACCCTGTGGGGGTATGTAAGGCATCTGCCATGTCTTTTATGAATATTATATCCTTAATTTGAATCAATGCGAGGTGCTTGTCCTGTGTCAGCTCGGCTCCCCCTTTCTATCCTCGCGAGGACTTGGCGCTCTATGCTGACAGGTCCCAGTCCCCATGCAGGCTTCAGCCATCGCTGGTATGCCAGGTCGCGATGCCGTGGTCAAGGCCAGGAGGTGAGCGGCCCGAGGTCCGGTAAGAGCCCCCGAGTCGCGATGCTCGGGAGGTCCCCTTTAGCGCTCAAGCATCCCTCGCTGGGCGAGAAGGGAAGGTAACGTCGCCGTGACAGAGTCGCACTGGGCGAGGGTTTTGCGCTGCGTTGGCCCAACTCTTGTAAGGGCGTGACTTATCTCTTGAGTTAGGCATAGTTCCTCGATGAAGCGCCTGGCCCGGGCGGTGGCAGCTGAGGCACTGCTGGGTTAGGTCCTCGCGAGCTGCTTCCCACTCCCCCGCACTTTCCTTAATGCTCTACGTCCTCAGGCCCCAGCCCTCGAGCAAGCTCAGCCACCGCTGGTATGATAGGTCGTGATGCCGTGGGTCAAGGCCAGGGGTGAGGGCTAGAGAGCCAGTAGGAGCCCATGAGTCGCGATGCTCAGGCGCCCCCCTTTTAACGTGCAACCGGTCCGTGCCAGAGAGAGGGAGAGACAGCTCGCGATGTCCCTAGCGTTGCTCCTAGAGTAGGTCCTGCACACCAGTCATAAAGAGAAACAAGACCTGTTGTTATGGTTGCCAGCCAACCTTTGGTCGCTCCGGGGGAGTGATTGGGGCACTGAGGGCCTGGTGAGGTGGCGCCTTGCGGTGCTGCCGCGGCCAGAGCTCGACCACTCAGATTTTTCGGTGTTGCAGGGACAGACCCGTGCGCAGATGCCATGCTAGAGCGAGCGGCTCTATAGGTAGGCGTCAATCGAGCAGGCGAATAGGTCGGGTATGTTAAGCATGCAGGAGGAAATTCATTTTAAGTAGACGCAGGAAAAGAAAACGCTGCAGGGCCAGGCCCGAGCAGCTCAGGGATGATGCAGCCTGAGGGGCGCCCCCAACAAGGTAAGTAAAGAGCATAAGAAAAATGGATACATGCCGCAGGGACGGACCCACGCGACCTGGGAATGATGCGGCCCTATGGGCGCTCCCAGCTAAAAACAGAACTTAGAAAGATGTCACCTGGTGCTGTTGAAGATGAAGTGGTGTTGAAGAAGCGAGCGATGCGCGATGAAGGCGTCGACCCTCATGAGCCCCCAGGCCCAGGAGCCTCGGGAGGCTCCAGGGGCACAGGTGGGTCTCCGAGAGCCATCTCCATCTCTTCCAGGACCGCACGATGCCTCACTTCCTGAGCCTCTAGAATGCTCCTCAGCAAGCGCTAATGAGCGGCGATTGTGTTCGGCAGGCCGAAAGGCATGCGAACGTAGCTGTGAGGTGGACCCTCGCAGCGCCCCACACGCGAAGGCCAGACGCGCTCCTAAGACGTGGCTTGGTTGAGCCCTGGCACGTCGACGCAGACGCGCAGCCCACCACCCTTGCCTGGATGTGGGGCCATGGCGGGCAAGCGGCGGCTGCCGCGCATGACTCTCAACTACTCTAGCTCCTGAGTGTTGCTTGCGATGAACTCCTGAGGGTTTGGTCTTCCTCGCCTTGTACCTTCCTGAGGGAAACATGCCTGGAAGCACCCCTCCAAGTGGTGCCCGAGCGCCTCCCTCGCGACCTTGGCAAAGTCGGTGGCTCTCCAAGAAAGAGCCCCCGAGCCCTGCCTGAGGAGGGCGCCGGGTGCGCTTTCCTATGCGAGAGACGGTGACGCTCCCTGATTGGGCGCAGATCCTGACCCAACACCTCCGGAGGCGCCTGCCTCCTGATGGCTTGGGCCAGGCGAAGCCTTCTTCTTGTTGGGGGTCGCCTCGGGAAGTCTTCCATTTCCGCGGCCGATTGCTGCGGCTTGGAACACGCGCTCAAGTGAACACACTGCGTCTCTTTCTTCACAGGGTACGGTGATGACTCCACCGCTTCCTGGCATCTTGAGGACATTGTATCCATGGTGAGTCACTGCCATGAACTTTGCCAGGGCTGGGTACCCGAGGATGGCGTTGTATGGCAGACGGATGTGGGCGACGTCGAAGTCGATGAGCTCGATGCGGTAGTTGTTGCGCTGCCCGAAGGTGACTGGAAGGCGAACCTGCCCTATCAGAATAGTGGAACCATCAGTAACTCCTGAGAAGGGCTTGGTTGGCTGAAGCTGATCATACGGCTCTTGGAGATTGTCGAACGTCTCGACGGACAGGACGTTGAGTCCCGCTCTGCCGTCAATGAGGGTCCTGGTGACCTACATGTTGCTGATGACTGGGGAGCAAAGCATAGGGAGGACTCCGACTGTTGCCGCGCACTTGAGCTGATCCGCTAAGCTGAACGTGATAGCGCACGCGGACCACCTGAGAGTGCACGTGGCCTCAAGCTTGGGGAGGACTGCATTCACCTCGCAAGCAAACTGCTTGAAGATGCGCTATGAGGCTGGGGCCTGCGCGCCACCCAAGATACATGCTATTGCACGCGGCTCCTGGAAGCCCCCAGCCCACTCATCCTGATGTAGGTCTTCGTTCCTCCTTGGCGGTGGCGGCAGAGGAGGAAGGCCTGCATTGCCGCGCGAGCGATCCTCACGAGGCTGATCTCTCCAGCCTCCCTCGCGAGGCTGGTCCTGCCAGTGATCCTCGCGAGGTCGGTCACACCACCCCTGGCGAGGGCCATGGTCTTCCCATCGTCCGCCACTTCTTCCTCCTCCTCGGCCATAGCCCCTGTCATTGCGCTCGGGGCGTCGGCCGACACGTCCATCTCTCACGGCCCTAAGCTCTTGACATTCGTTGGTGTTGTGGGTGTGGAGGTCGTGGTACACGCAGTACCAGTTGCCTTTGGATGACTTAGGCTGATCCCTGCCTCGCTTGGTGTTTGGCTCCGCTGCAAGCACAGCAGCCCCCTTGCGCTTCACGTCCTTGGCCTTGGGCTTCTTTTCTTCTGGGTCAGCAGCCGGAGCTCGAGGAGGGAAAGGCGTCCTTCCTCAGTGCTGGCGCACTTGGTTGCCAAGTTGAATAGCTCCAGGGATGTGCACAGGTCTTCATGGATTGCTAGCTCCTCCTTCATCTTGACGTCGCGCACGCCATCGGAGAAGGCCGAGATAATGGCTTCTTCAGTCACCTTGGGGATCTTGAGGCGAGCATTGTTGAAGCGCTGGATGTATTTCTGCAGGCTTTCCCCTTGATGCAGCTTGATGCGGCGCAGATCGCTCACAGCCGGGGGCCGGTCGCGAGTGCCCTGGAAGTTGGCGATGAAGCTAGTGCGCATCTCGTCCCAGGAGGAGATTGTGCCAGGAGCCAGGTTCAGGAGCTAGGTGCGGGGCCCGTCCTTGAGCGCCATGGGGAACCAGTTCGCCATGACCCTTTCGTCTCCGTTGGCGGCTTCGATGCATAGCTGGTAGAGTTGTAGGAACTCTGCAGGGTCTGCCGTGCCATCGTAGCGAGGGGGCAGGTCAGGCTTGAACTTTCCTGGCCATGCGACACCGCGTAGCTCAGGAGTGAGAGCACGACAGCCTGCTGTGGCCACCGGTGCCTTTTGCTGGTACTGGGCTTGCTCATGGGGATTACCACGCGCCGCCGCTTGGAGCAGCGCGGAGTCTTGGCGTGGAGGTCCAGGGACGCGATCTTGGCGCGCCGGCGCTGGGAGCGCGCGAGCACCTTCTTGGGGACGAGGAATCTCTTGGCAGCTCTTTCTTGCTGCGTAGGCGCCGGACGCGGAGGGTCTCACCCTGGGGCTGCGCGCCTCGGGGCCAGAGCGCCTTCTTGGGGATGACGTGGTGGAGGCACCTCTTGATCCTCGCCTCCTACGCGGAATGGAGGGCGAGCCAGCGAGGGGGACGGCAAGGGGGAGCCCCCTGCGGTGCTGACGAGCTCGGTGATGCGGGCGAGCCAGTCTTCATAGAGGTCGTCGACGGGGCGGTAGTGCAAGAGTTCTCTTGCCAGGAGCAGCGCGGCGTGCGTGTCCGCGGGGGCGCGACGGGCGTGGGACGACGAAGCGGCTAGAGTTAGCGACAGTGTGGCGGTGCGGCCCTCCCGCCGCACCGAAGGATGCTGGGAGGAGGCCTGCTGCTCGTTCCCCGCCGGGCCGGTGGCGGCTTTGGCGACAGGCGACGGGGAACGACGAGGACGTCCGCCGACGGGCGCCATCTGGGCGACGCGGGTGGCGAGAGCAGCCCGGCGCTCGGCGCGAGCCCGACGAGCGTCAGCCATAGACACGACGGAAGATCACACGCGAACGGCGGAAGAAAGATTCCGGTGCACCCCTACCTGGTGCGCCAAATGTCGGATTTCGGGTTCCGGCAGACCCTTGTGGTTCGAACTCTCGGGTGTGCGCGGAGATTTCTCCCCTACCGGTCTATGCCCAATCTCCTCGCGTGATTTGAGCTAGAAACAACGAACAACACAAGGGACACAAGGTTTATACTAGTTTGGGCCACCGTTGTGGTGTAATACCCTACTCCAGTGTGTGGTGTGGTGCATTGCCTCAGGGGTTGATGAGGATCGGTACAAAGGAAGAACAGCCTCACGGGAGGTGTTCTTGAGCGGGGGCAATGAACTACTAGGGTGAGTTCAGTCGCCTCTCTTTCTCTCTGCTAGGGTTCTACCAGATTTCTAGATGTCTTCTCCCTAGGTCGCCCCCTCTACTCTGTGGTGGCTAGCTATATTTATAGAGGCCCTAGGCCTCTCCCCAAATAATGAGCGAGAAGGGCGCCAACAATTGGCCATTTTGAAGGGGAACATGTAGTACAAGTTATCACGACCAAAGATGGTCTTCGGCTGCCAAAAGTATTGGTGATGACGCCGTCTTGGGCTCCACGGTGACCTCCGTCCTACCGCTCTGCTGGTCTTGGTCTTGTTGCACCAGAATGGCAACCTTTGCCTGAGGCCTTGGCCTATGCTTGCCCCCTTTGCACCAAAGGGGAAACAAAGACATTGAGCAGGCCGGCGCCTGCCTGGCGCCCGCCTGGTCTCGATCGTCATGGCTTGCGTCACGGGTTCCTCGCGGGTGCCCCCGCCTTGATCTCTCCGCCTCCTCGCGAGCCTGCCTGATGAGGCTGCCTCTGAGGAAGCTTCCTGTCGTCCGCCCTGCGAGGCTTGGCCCCTCGCGAGGGTCTTGAGCTTGAGCTGATGAAGATGGGCCGCGCTGGGCCCCCACTTGAGCCACGCCACATGCCACGGGCAGGCAAGTCTGGGGACCCCCGTTCCCAGAACACCGACACCATTGGACTCACTTCGGTCCCACCGTGATGATGCAATCGCTGCCACCGAGATGAAGTTTTCCCTAAGCCCTAGCACATCGGTCCCACTAAGTTGTTCTAGTCGGTCCCACTAAGATTCCTAACGTTCATATTTTTTAACAGATTGGTGCCACCGAGTTTCCTAATTGGTGCCACTGAAATGAGTCAAAAGTGTGTATCATTTGGATTTTGTGTGGAGGTTACATATACCCCTCCAGCCCTACACTTCCACCATTAATTTTCTAAGAGAGAACCACTTACTCGTGTGTTGAGATTAAGAGATTCCATTCCAACCATTTGAACCTTGATTTCTAGCCTTTCCCAAGTTGCTTTCTCCTGAAATCCCTCTTCCACCATAGCCAAATCTGTGAGGGAGAGTTGAGTGTTGGGGAGATTATCATTTGAAGCATAAGAGCAAGGAGATCATCATCAACACACCATCTATTACCTTTTGGAGAGTGGTGTCTCCTAGATTGGTTAGGTGTCGGTTGGGAGCCTTTGTTGTGATGTGGAGTTGAATCAAGAAGTTTGTAAGGGCAAGGAGATCGCCTACTTCTTGAAGATTTACCCGAGTGAGTAAAGTCCTTGTTTGATGATGGCAATGGTGGGATGGACAAGGTTGCTTCTTCGTGGACCCTTCGTGGGTGGAGCCTTCCGTAGACTCGCAAAACAATTACCCTTCGCGGGTTTAAGTTTCCATCAACATGGACGTATGATAGCACCACCAATAGGAACCACACAAAAAATCTACGTGTCTCCATTGAGTTTGCTTTCTCCAAACCCTTCCCTTTACCTTCATATGTAATGTTTCACTGTCTGCTACAATACTCTTAGAATTGCATGTCTAGGTTGATTGCTTGACTTGTCATAATTGCTAAAATATGCCCACAACTAAAATTGGGAAAAGGAAATATTTTTATTTGGTCAAGTAGTCTAATCACCCCTTCTAGACATACTTTCGATCCTACATATGAACATTTAGATCTGAATGATTCCATGAAATAGTCTATAATTTGGCATGAAGATAATAATACTTATGCGTACCAATGAACAATCATGCCTTTCAAAATATGAATGCTAAAGAATGCTGGCCCTGCAAAATCATATAGCCTTGTCATGCTCCTTTTTCTAAACACAAAGTATAAATCCTGCACTACCCTAGTGTCAGCCAAGCAATTGGTTCATACTTTTTAACGCACTTTAGCTTTTTCAACCCCCACGCAATACATGAGCGCCAACCGTGGATATAGCACTATGGGTGGAATATAATGTGGTGGAAGAGATTAATTTGGAGAAGACAAAAAGGAGGAAGTCTCACATTGATGCCGCTAATCAATGGGCTATGGAGATGCCCATCAATTGATGTCAACGAAAGGAGTGGGGATTGCCATGCAACAGATGCACTAGGAGAGATAGGTGTATGAAACCTCAAAATGAAAACTAAGTGGGTGTGGATCCAACTTGCTTTCTCTATGTGATGCCCCGACTTAATCATGCACTAATCATACACGCAAATGCACATGATCAAGATTAGAGACTCGCGGGAAGATATCGGAACACAACTCTAGACACAAGTTAAAGTCATACAAGCTTTATATTACAAGCCAGGGGCCTCGCAGGCTCGAATACAAACATGTCAGTGAAAGCAAAAATATTTGACCATAGACGTAAGGGAAGGCCTCATGTCTGTGAGCCTCCTAACTACTCCTGGTCGTCGTCGGCCTCCACATAGTAGTAGGCACCCTTGGGTTAGTAGTAGTCGTCAGTGGTGGCATTTGGCTCCTGGGATCCATCATCTAATCACAGAAATCGGGTATAGGGGAAAAGAAGTAGCAAAGAAACTGTGAGTACTCATCCAAAATACTCACAAGACTTACATCAGAACTATGCTGGGTATGCATCGGTATCAAAGGAATGGGGCTATATCTTGGGACTGAACTGGAGAAATGCCAGAAGAGAAGGGAAAGCCTAGCCTATCGAAGACTAGCATCTTGAAGCATCTTGCAGTATTAGAAGAGTGCAGCACAATATAAGTAGCAAGTATGTTGTAATAACGCCCAGAGATCCTTTCTCGACTCCCTGCAAGAAAGCAATCCTGGAACCATCATATCCATTTCATGCCTCCAATATCCAGTTCTAGTTGTATAGATCAGGATACAACATCGTGGACACGACTATTCGAATAGATTAACTTCCCTGCAGGGGTGCACAAACTTACCCAACACGCTCGATTAACTCCGGCTGTACACACTTTCCTGGGTCATGCCCGGCCTTGGCTGATCGACATGCTGTAGTCCTTCCTAGGCTGAACAGAGAGACCAGCACACTAGCATACATCCTATGAGCTCGGGGGTCTTGGGCCCATTGCCGTTTGCACTCCCATGCATTGTGTGGACGTCTGGATCAGTTCTCGCTACCTATTTATACAAAGTAGGTGGTTACACGGACCACCGGGTGCGTTCCGCTCAACCGCTGACCTCCGAAGAGCTTTTGGAGAATCGTGCGACACGGAGTGCCCATACTTATTCCCGCATGGTGGTCGGTGCAAAAAGGAGAGAGGCCTACTTGGATAACATATCCAAACCATTAGTGTCTTGGGACCACACGGAGATGATCAATGATGCATGATCTGTGGTCCTGTCGCCCCATCTCATAGACTTACGACAAGGGCTAAGAATGCCTTACCGTGCCATGTAATTGACTCGCGAGTATCCTCTAGATCAACCAGACTCCATATCATTCACGGGTACCCTCATGGTCAACTTGACTTCACATTACTATCGCGGGTACCCCTTGGGGCCGAGCTGACTTCATCATGGTTCTGGATAAAGTCAAAGTAACCTTGTGTCCATAACACCAAAGGGAATCTGAGGAATCACCATCGATGGAATCCACTTGATGTAACCGTCAAGGTGAACTTGGAGGAATCACCCTCAGGGTTCACACTTGAGGTGTTGCACAACAGAGTCATTATCGGGAGTGGTGATGGATGAATCACCCTCTGTACCCCACGACCGATTAACTACACTATAGAGATCTCATCATAAGTGCTATACGAGGTATCACCCTCGACACTCGGTAGTAACCCTATAGTGTCGTACAACTAAGGGTGTGTGATGTGATGTGTCGGGTCCAGGACATCGATCACGTTGATTGAGTCATCGGTCATAAAGCGGGGGCAACAAGGACAAGGTGAAGGGTCACTGGTGGATCACTAACCAACCAATACTAAGCATATGGGATAAGCATGTAAGGTAACAATAGTAGGTTACAAAATCAGGCCATGCATCAGAATAGGATCATACAAATACAATAGCAAAATCTAATGCAAGCATGAGAGAGAAGGAACTGGGTGATATAGGAATGATCAAGGGGGTTTTGCTTTCCTGGAAGCTTTGTTGCAAGTGGCTGGACATCAGAGATGTAGTCTTACTCTGGCGCACCGTCAGTCTCGGTGTCTACCAGAGAGAAGAGTGGGAAGAAACAATAAATATAAAGCAAATAGATGAATCACGATGCATCTCATGGCAAAATGAAGTGCTAGGGGTGAACTAGCGAAGTACTACACGCTACAGACAAAGTGAGAAAACTACGGGGAATGTTTTCCCAGCGTTTGGCATTTTTGGACAAATGAATCAGAGGGAGGGATCCATGTTCATCATGCTAGAGGCTTGTGACAAATGAAGGGAGAGCATATTCAGATTCGTTACATTTTTCTAAGAAACTTTCATATATAAATTTTTCAAAGATTTAAACATTTTTTGAAATTAATTTAATTTAGAAAATATAATTGAAATTGCTATGGGTACACTAAGAGTGTACCCAATAGTTTGCATGTGAGGCTGATAGGTGGGCCAATGCCTAGTCAGTAGCCCGGTCTGCAGTCAACTCAGTTGACTTGGTCAAACTGACTCGAAGTTCCCCACTCTCAGTGTCTCGCTCATTTAGCAGAGTGATTAAAATTAACCAATTAAGTTAACTAGTTAACTGGGACCACTATCACTGTCATTTCAGTAAATTTAAATAATTAAAATAGTAGCCTAATTAAGTTAGATGGGGGCCCACCTGTCAGTGGCCCTGGGCTGCCCAGTCAGCTAGTTGACTGGGTCAATGGGGCCCACGGGACCCACCAGCAGTGACCCAGGGTGTCCCCCAAGGCCGCCTACATCGGCGGCGGTGCCAGAGGAACTCCGGCGAGCCGTTTCCATGGCAGATCTTCACCGGACTCGGTCGGGGTTCGCCACCGGCATCCATCTAACACACAGAACGGCGCGTCCGAACGGGAGCAACAAGTCGCGTCTAGGGGTGGCAGCGGCAGTACCTGGAGCGGCTTGCGGCGGCGCCAGCGTCGAGCAGAGCTGGTGGCTGAAGTTGGGTAGTGGCGGATTTGGTGCTAGGGGCATGGGGAGACGCGTGGCTAGGCATGTTTAAATGCGGGCGCGATGCCGCTTCGAATGATGGCGGCGGTGTGGACGGAGGTGGACTACAGCGTCGCTGATGACGAGCGAAGCGATGACCGTGGTTCGGGCACAGACCAGTTTGACCACGGAGGGCACAACAAGACGAGCTGAAGGGTTCGTTGGCCTCCTTGGGATCTCAGGAGCATGGCGCGCGGCTCGGGCTCAAGCTTGGGTGGATGTGACCGCGCTGGCGAAGCAAGCAGCGGCGGCGAGCTCACGGGGCGGCGGTGAAGCTATCAAGAGGGAGAAGGCGATCACAGGGAGAGAGGGGAGAGGGTAAGGAGCTCATCGCCAATGTAGAGAAGGCCCTGGGAGGCCGGAGGAGATCGGGGAAGCGCGGATCAAGGCGGTGGTCATCAGAGCCCGAGGAGGAATATGAGGTCGGTGGCGGTGTTGCAGGGGCCCCCGACTCTAGCTCGAGGTGGAAGGCGGTGTAGGAGACGGCGGCAGAGCTAAAGGGCACGTCGAACGGGCGTTTGGGGGATGGTGGCCACGAGGTCGATGGCTGCCATGGCGATAACGATATCGGATGAGCGGGGGGGGGGGGGGGGGGAGGAAATCTGGGCGGGAGGGGAGAAGTGTGGGCTAGTGGGGGTTAGGGCTGGCGACAAGGGAGTCACCTTCATCTTGAGGTCACCGGGGAGCCGCCGGATTGCTGGCACGTGGCCATCCCCAGCCACGGACGTGCCTCTGTTGGCCACTGCACGAGGTGAACAGGGGAAGACGACGGGGCATAGGTCGATTGGGCCGGGGCAATGTTGCCACTGCTGGTCCATGCGCATAGTGCCACCTAGCCTTTTTCTTTCCATTTTCTTTAAATTCCATTTTTGTTTATTTTTATTTTTTGCTTAGCATTTAAATATATACAAGAAAAATGTTTTATAAAATAAGAGACTTTGGCCCATAAATTACAATGCAAATTTAGGCACTGCCATAAAATGGTTTGGAACTTAAATAAAATAGTTTGCAATTTTTATAATTCAAAAAGCATTTAAAATATTGTTTTGGCCCCTGTGTTAATCATTTTAGGGCATTTAAATATTTTATTAAATGTTGGTTTCACCATGACAATTATCAAGTGTTTATTTGCAATATTATGAATATTTTAGTTTTATTGGTAGTAGAAATAATTTCTTTGATTTTATTTTAAATTTGAAATTGACTTTGAATATTAACAAGTGGCCATTTGGCTTGGTTAAACATGATGACATGGCACCATTAGTGTGAGGTCATTGTAGCATGTCACTGGGGATTTTACACTCTAGATGACCTTGGGCATTTGAGGAAGCCCATCATCAGAATATGCAAGACAATTTATATAATGAAAAATTCCCACTAATATAAGAAAGTGACTACATAGGAGACTCTAAGAAAAACATGTGCTACTTTGAAGCACAAGTGTGGAAAAATATAGTAAAATTGTCCCTTCTCTCTTTCTCTCATTTATGTTGTGGGCTCTTTTTGGCCTCTTTTTTTGTTTCTTTACTGGGATAATGCTCTAATAATAAATAATGATGATCATCACACTTCTATTTGCTTACAACTCAAACCTACAACTCAATACTAGAAAAAAATATGATTCTATAAGAATGCCTCTGGCGGTCTATTGTGATGTGCAATTATCTAGCGTAACATGTATAAAAAATGGTGAATGGTTGCTGAGCAAAAAATACAATGTCGGCTATATGATCATGCGAAGCAACATGACTATGAGGATGTGTGTCATAATAATGGAATAGTGGAAGTTGCATGGCAATATATCTCAAAATAGCTATGGAAATGCTATAATAGATAGGTATAGTGGCTGTCTTGAGGGAGATTAAAGAGCCTTATGTCTGATAGAGCGTATCATATCATGGGACTTGGATGCACCGGGGAAGTTTGCACCACATCTGAAGGTGAGAAAGGGCAATGCACGATACCGAAGAGGCTACCAAATGGCAGGAAAGTGAGAGTGCGTATAATCCATGGACTCACATTAGTCATAAAGAACTCACATAATTAGTGCGAAACTATATTAGCCTTCAAAGCAAAGTTCTACTACGCATGCCCCTATGGGGAGTTTGGTAGGATTTAACCATCGCATGCCCCCGACCTTCACGCAAAGGAAGACACTCAATACTAAATCATGCTCCAACTTCTTAGCAAATCGAGAGACTATACGTGCATGCTTCGAGAATCACAAACCTTAAAACCAATATTCATACTAAACTACAATTACTCAGTAGTACAACCCACATATCATCATCTCTATATTGAAAACCGGTTGCAAGGAATCAAGCTTATCATATTCACCGATCTACATGAAAGTTTTATTATATCCCTCTTGAATACCTATCATATTAGGACCAATTTCATAACCCATTGTAGCGACCTAACCCAAAATCGGTCAAGTCTCTGTGTATCTGTACCATCCCAAGATCATGCTGGCACACACAGTACATTGATGAAAATTTCAAAGTTCAACCACACCTGATTTATTACACGAATCTCATATAGAGTCTTTATTACAATATAATAAATTCGACTGAAGGCCAACTCATGAGAAAAACTAAATGCGGAAGCGAAGACGATAACTTAGTCCATCCGGCTCCGTTGGGAAATCACCGAGCGTGGATCGTAGCCTCACTCCTGATCGGAAAACTCCTCTACAACATAAGACGTTGCAGCCATGTAGGTCAGCATTATGGAATATGCTGGCAAGTCATAGGGAGGGAACAATAATAAAATAGTAACACTATATGCAATTTGGTTGTGGGGCTCTAAGTTTAAGTTTTGGTGAAAAACCCAATTCTTTCCTACAACAAAAGGACTTGCTTTCAATTACTACAAAATATTGGTTGTTATTGAGATGGTTCCGCCAACCTGCGTCTCATACCCGAAATCATTATAACCCATCAATCTATTATGTTTGGTGTTGAGATTTCCAAAAAACTCCAATTCCAGAGGCTCAGTTGTCCCTAACCAGGGAGATGGCTAATCGATTAGATTTCCACTCTACAGAGTCTTGTTTACTTTACCCGCAAGAATCATTCCCTCCTTTGAGTCTTCTCACTGCATGGTGTTTGAAGACGGGACGAACGAAATAATGTCTTCCATAGAGTTTCTCTGGGCCACTGTCGGTGCCCATCCATTTCGTACCGTTCTTCTACTTCTGCTGGAACCCTCCGTCCATAGTCATTCCTAGGGTCGACCAGGACAGATCCCATAATGGCTTGCGGCTGCACCAGTAAGCTTTCGGTCAAGGTGTATCCATCTGTCTCTTTATGGTTGGGTGAAGCTTTTCGCAAGATGTCATGGCGCTTCTCCATGCATCATTGGGTCAACCACTGCGTGCTCTAGGTACCTGTCCATCCCTCCTCCACCCAGTAGTGAATTTGAAGTCTGTCTTGAGCATCTTGAAATCTTGAGGTTGTCATCATCTTGACTCTCACATCTCACATATGAATCACTCAACCAACCCCACCTATGAGCATAGCATAATAAACTACAACGTCCCGGGCAATGGTAACATAGGGATTTTGGGTCAACCTACCACATGATACTACTCAAGACTTGATTCAATTTCTCCTACTGCATGCATGGCGGGGAGGAAATACTACTAATGCAATAAAACATAGGTAATAAAATTTCATGATCAAAGACTTGCCTTGCTAACGATCTTCGAAAGCTAACAACTTGTAGTAACAAGCCTCCCACTTCGGGTAATCTATCGAAACAAACAAAGAAAAATAAGCATACCATCATACAACATACCAACATAACAACAAGTAAAGCTTATTAAATGCCAATCAATACTGTAATGACACGAGACCGACACTCCAAAAGCCTTCCATGTTCTTCGTTGCCATCATGTGTTTTATTTGTTGTTGTTGCATTTCATCATGGCATCATGCACATTGCATCATCATGTTTTCATAAACTTGCATCCGTTTGTAGTTGTCGCGTCTCCTCCTTGTCATCATTGGCCGTTCCAAGACCAACCACACTCGCAACCTTGTTCTTCATTTTCTCTCTTTCCTAAACAGGAGTCTCTCTGCACAGTGCATTGACCCCTCCCGTGCGTCCAGAAACTCCTCTGTATCTGAACCACACGGTCATGACCGATGGGTCCAGATCATCCCCAAATATCTTTGTTTTCTTCATTGGACTCCCCCAACGTAATTATCTCGACCGTCCGATCTATTGAAGGGTCCTGACCTAGTTCTATTTCCCTATATATAGTGCACCCACTTACCAACTCAGTCTAACCCCAGCCTAACCCTATTCCCCCTTGTGCCGCCACCCACCCTAGCATGTTCCTCGGGATCCTTCCCCGACCTGCCTCCACCTTCCTTGGGATCCCTCCCGATCCAACCAGCATAGCCGACCACACCTTCCCTCCTTGATTTCATCCTTGGGCCAATCCCTACGCCAGTCTCCTCCCTCGATCCACCCAACCAGTGCCACATCACCTCCTCCTCGATCCCCTACTCATGCTCGAGCCTTCTTGTAACACCCACAATGCGGCTATATCTCCCACATGTCGGGGCAAGACTTAGAGGCATAGCCGCATGGTAGGTTTGTCACAAGAGGGGTAATATTCACACAATCCCATGTACTGAATAAGAATGGGATAAAGATTTGGCTTACAATCGCCACTTCACACAACTACAAGTTAAACATACATCATCCAGAAAACAATCAAGGTCCGACTACGGAAACCAAATAAAAGAAGACAACCCCAAATGTTAGATCCCCGATCGTCCCAACTGGGCTCCACTACTGATCAAAAAGGAAACGAAGCAAAACAACGACCAAGATCTTCATCGAGCTACCACTTGAGCTGGGTTGCGTCACCTGCACTAGTATCATCGGCACCTGCAACTGTTTGGAAGTATCTGTGAGTCACGAGGACTCAGCAATCTCACACCCGCGAGATCAAGACTATTTAAGCTTATGGGTAGGAAAGGGTAGTGAGGTGGAGCTGCAGCAAGCACTAAGCATATATGATGGCTAACATACACAAATAAGAGCGAGAAGAGAAGAAACACAAAGGTCGTGAACTAGAAGTGATCAAGAAGTGATCCTGAATCTACTTACGTTCAAGCATAACACGAGACCGTGTTCTCTTCCCGGACTCGAACGAAAAGAGACCATCACGGCTACACACGCGGTTGATTCATTTTAATTAACTTAAGTGTCAAGGTCTCCACAACTGGATATTAACAAATTCCCATCTGCCCATAAACACGGGCACAGCTTTCAAAAGTTCAAACCCTGCAGGGGTGTCCCAACTTAGCCCATCACAAGCTCTCACGGTCAACAAAGGATATTCCTTCTCCCAGGAAGACCCGATCAGACTCGGAATCCTGGTTACAAGACATTTCGACAATTGTAAAATAAGACCAGCAAAGCCGCCCGAATGTGCTGACAAATCCCGATAGGAGCTGCACATATCTCGTTCTCAGGGCACACCGGATGAGCCAGACGTCGGGTTGGCATAGACCCTGTTTGCCCAGGGGGCGCCGGACATCGCTCAGGCTGGATCAACATTTAGAGAAGCACTGGCCCGGGGGGTTAAAATAAAGATGACCCTCGGGCTCCGGAAACCCAAGGGAAAAGGCTAGGTGAGGCAAATGTAAAACCAAGGTTGGGCCTTGCTGGAGGAGTTTTATTCAAAGCGAATTGTCAAGGGGTTCCCATAACACCCAACCGCGTAAGGAACGCAAAATCAAGGAACATAACACCTTTATGACGGAAACTAGGGCGGCAAGAGTGGAACAAAACACCAGGCATAAGGCCGAGCCTTCCACCCTTTACCAAGTATATAGGTGCATTAAAGTAAATAAGATACAATAATGATATCCCAAAAAATCCATGTTCTAAACATGGAACAAACTTCAACTTGACCTGCAACTAGCAACGCTATAAGAGGGGCTGAGCAAAGCGGTAACATAGCCAAACAACGGTTTGCTAGGAAAGGTGGGTTAGAGGCTTGACATGACAATATGGGAGGCATGATATAGCAAGTGGTAGGTATCGCGACATAGCAATAGAGCGAGCAACTTGCAAAGCAAAGATAGAAGTGATTTCGAGGGTATGATCATCTTGCCTGAGATCCCGCAAGGAAGAAGAACGAGTCCATGAAGAAGACAAACGGACGTAGACGAACAGATCCTCACAAGTCCGGAACGCAACCGAAGCTAACGAAACAAGCATAGTAAAAACCATCACATAAAAATGGCATGATGCACAACAAAGTATGATGCATGCGGGAGTCCTGGATTAGGGGGTCTCTGGATAGCCGGACTATCTCCATTGGCCGGACTGTTAGACTATGAAGATACAAGATTGAAAACTTTGTCTCGTGTCCGGATGGGACTCTACTTAGCGTGGAAGGCAAGCTAGGAAATACGGGTATGGATATCTCCTCCTTTGTAACCGACCTTGTGTAACCCTAACCCTCTCCGGTGTCTATATAAACCGAAGGGTTTTAGTCCGTAGGACAACAACCATAACATACAATCATACCATAGGCTAGCTTCTACGGTTTAGCCTCTCCGATCTCGTGGTAGATCTACTCTTGTACTACCCATATCATCAATATTAATCAAGCAGGACGTAGGGTTTTACCTCCATCAAGAGGGCCCGAACTTGGGTAAAATATCGTGTCCCCTGCCTCCTGTTACCATCCGGCCTAGACACATAGTTCGGCACCCCCTACCCGAGATCCGCCGGTTTTGACACCGACATTGGTGCTTTCATTGAGAGTTCCTCTATGTCGTCGCCGTTAGGCTTGATGGCTCCTACTATCATCGGTAGCGATGCGGTCCAGGGTGAGACTTTTCTCCCCGGACAGATCTTCGTATTCAGCGGCTTTGCACTACGGCCTAATTCGCTTGGCCATCTGGAGCAGATTGAAAGCTACGCCCCTGGCCATTAGGTCAGAATTGGAAGCTTAAACTACACGGCCGATATCCGTGGATATTTGATCCTTGACGGATTCAAGCCTCTGCCTTGTGCGCCACGCGGTCACGATGAGCATGACTTAGCTCTCCCATCGGATAGTGTTAAGGAGATCGCACCGGCAGCCGCTCCGACCCTCAATTCGGAGCCAGTCGCGCCTTCCGCGGACGGGTGGATGGACCCCGCCACGGAGGCCTTACCCTTAGCGGCGATCGAGCCGAACATCGACCTTGCCTTGCACATGAGCCATGTTGTTAGACTGCCGGATCCTTCTCCAGCCACGGACTCTGAACCGCCTGCGCCCGTTCCTATCGAATCCGATTGGGCGCCGATCATGGAGTTTACCTCCGCAGATATTTTTCAGCACTTGCCCTTTGGCAACATACTGAACTCATTAAGGTATCTCTCCTTGTCAGGAGAATCCTGGCCGAACTATGTCCGGCAGGATCGGGATGCGGACGACGAAGAAATTCGACGCCCACCCACCACCCACTTAATAGCCACTGTAGATGACTCAACCGACATGCTCGACTTCGACTCCGAAGACATCGACGGTATGGACGACGATGCGGGAGGCGAAAAGGAACCACCGGCCATAGGGCGCTGGACGTCCACCTCATCATATGACGTATACATGGTGGACACACCAAAAGAAGACGACAACGAGGAATGGAAGGACGCTACGAAGGCTTGTCCCCTCGAGAAGCAGTCAAAGCAGCGGCATAAGTGCCGCCCCAAATCCTGCCTCGGTAGAAACAACGATCATACAGACCCAGCGTTAGAGCAGGGCGAGCCATTGCCGGACCACGGCACCACGGATAATCAAACCGAACAACCCGACTCTGTCAAAGATAATAGTCCAGACGACATCACACCGGACAGACACCCGGAGCAACAGAATGCCCATCAAAGGCTCGTTGCCACCTCAAGGAGTCTAAAAAAGCAGAAGCAAAGGCTCAAGGCTGCGCAGGACACACTCCAAATCAGATGGAGTAAAGTACTCAACACAGCAGCAAAGTACGGCAGTAATCGCCCCACCAAGAGCTACCCAAAGCGGAAGTGGCTACCTGAATTCGAAGAGCCAAAAATTAAAACAGCCATCTGGCCGAATAGACGACCTCATGGCCAACATAAAGCGGCAAGCAACGCCGCACATAAGCCAATACGCGGTCTACGCGAGGGCTCGCATCAAAAGGACGACGAAACCAGATCCATCTATGGACCACGCAAGCGTGCTCCAGCATACGATGCAACACAACAAACATCCGAACAACGCGGTACACCCAGATATAGGGGTGCCGCACACCCCCTATGTTTCACCGATGAGGTGCTGGACCATGAATTTTGTCAGGACCCCGATTCCAAGTCACATCGATCTAGCCGGAAACACCTCATATCACTTTGCGGCCTCACGCACGGTATTCCCACGGGTGTTGCCTTACCATGGCCCGGGACCGTTTGCGCCTTTTGGCTCACGTATATGATAGTGTCGCTAGCATCCATATGACAGAGAACCCGGGCCGACATGACTAGTCGTGAACCCAAAGTGGCACTAACTTACGGGGACATGCATACATGAATCAACATCGAGCATGTCGGTCAGCAGCATGCGAATCCAGGTTGTAGCACTGGGCTAATAGGACTCCGGTGAACCGGGCTGTAGCAGGCTAGGCAGGACTCTGGATGTCACCACGTGACATTTCCCCAAAGGGACAGACACAGGAACGAAGTGAATCACATGCCGGCCAGTCAAGTGTTTCGGAGCAGTAGTGCTGGGCTAGCAGGACTCAGGTGAACCGGGCTGTAGCAGACTACTATGGCTCATGGAAGTACAAGACTACATTTCCCCATAAGAGAGGCTACCAAGGATAAACAACTAGATTGTCAGATCCCACACATACCAAGCATTTCAATCATACACACAATATGCTCGATATATGTAAATACAACATGGCATCACAACAAAACTCTATGACTCAAAGTATTTATTCATTAGGCTCCGAGGAGCAAGATATTACAAACATGGGTCTCATGACCCAACATACAGAGCAAACAAGCAACAAGCACATGCGGAAGCTTAACTTGTCTGAGTACAGACAACTACAAACGAAGAAGGCTCAGAAGCCTGACTATCTACAAGACCCTCCCAAGGGGACAAGATCGTAGCTGAGGTAACAAGCTAAACGTCTAAGTCCATGTGGAACTACTAGCGAGACTGACGTCTCTCTGCAAAACATAAAATAAGCAAACGTGAGTACAAATGTACCCAACAAGACTTACATCAGAACTAACTACATATGCATCGGTATCAATAAAGGGGGTGGTGGAGTTTGACTGCAGCAAGCCAGCTTTGACTCAGTGGCTATCCTATACTACGACTGCGAGTAACTCTTTTGGGGTGGCACACACGAGTCCACAAATTCACTATGCCAATACACCATTATGGATCCGCTCCCGTCTCCCTGCGAGAACGCTATCCATAGCACTCACGCTTATCTTGCGAGTTTTTAGAGTATCCACTTACACTTGTCTATGAACTATGCAAGGGGTCCAAGTTTCCATATCCGAGGAATCCGGCTATTCGAATAGATAATGATAACCCTGCAGGGGTGTACTTCTTCACACATGCTCTCGCCACTTATCGCCCTATACACGCCATGTACCTCGGCAACCTTCAAGCGGAAGCCGGGCGAGGGAGTCGGCCACGACCTGACTAACCAACAAGTCTCTAGTCCAGGTTTATCGCCTATTCAGGTTCCATCCGCAAGGAGATCCGGCCGGGGTGTCGCTCACGGCCCCAAACGATGTGTACAGGGCTCCCGAGCCCACCATCCGGGTGCCACTTGGTACACCGGGCCACTGTTCCTAGTCTGTCCCAAGCCCACCTGTACCGGGTGCCAATTGGTAGACTACTAACACAACCTACAAACACCAGAAACTAGTTGCAACTCCTGGACAGAGATCAGGTTGATTAATAAGTCGAGAGGGGCACTTAAGCATTCCAATGCGTGGTAGTAGCTGTTCATGGATCACAAACACAGAACTCGGTTCCTATGGACGGCTGCAATGAGACAACCCACCATGTACTCCTACATGGCCTCTCACCGCTACCTTTACCAAATCGTGTTCACACACTTAGCTCTCAACAGTAGGACATGTTCACCACATTCCAATTCATCCCCGATGCATCAGACCTGACTCAACTCTAAGCAGTAGCAGGCATGACAAACAAACATGATTGAGTAGGCACATCAGGGCTCAAACAACTCCTACTCATGCTAGTGGGTTTCATCTATTTACTGTGGCAATGACAGGTCATGCAGAGGAAAGGGGTTCAGCTACCGCAACATGTAACAGTTGAAACGTTGTTGTCCTAATGCAGTAAAAGAGAGCAGGAGAGAGTGAGTGGGATTGTATCGGAATGAACAACGGGTTTTTGCTTGCCTGGCACTTCTGAAGATATTATAGCTCTTCATCGGTGTCATCGAACTCAACGTCAGGATACGCCTACCGAGTGGGGACAAGCACCGGCAATAGAGAAGAACACAATCAATGCAAATGCGACAATATGATGCATGATCATGACATGGAAATATGCTATGATTTGTACTAATGCATCTAGCAACTATTTAAATGAAGTCCATATGAACCAAGGGTTCATAAGCAAACTCCATAAGGGTATTTAAAATGCCATTATCATGTTTTTCACTTATACAGTGGTATAAGTTGGTTGAACATGCATGAAAGTAGCATAAATGGATAGATTGGATTTTTTTGATAATTTTTCATATATAATTTGTTTGATTTGGAGTTACGGTTGAATTACTATGATTTTTAGAAGTTTAGGCAATTTTCTGGAATTTCCTGTAAAAGAATAAATCCAGAAAAGAGTTATTGCATCAGCACTGCGTCATGCTGACCTCAGCAGGTCAACCAAATGGGTCTAGGTCAAACCTGACCAATGGGACCCGCACGTCAGTGAAACAGGGAAGGGATAGAGGCTGACCAGTGGGTCCAGGTCAACGTTGACGTGGCATGGTCAAAATGACATGTGGGGCCGGCTATATTAACCTAAACTAAGCAGGGAATAAATCCTGGGGTTAATTAAGGCGTGGGGCCCATAGTCAGTGAGAGAGGAGGGTTAGTTAGCTGGGTCATTAGTGGCTAATAACAGCGCCACGTCAGCGTCACCGGAGTTACGCCGGCGGCGACCAAAAACGCGGCGGAGGCACAGTGGAGGGGCTCGGGTTTCACCTACGGTGCACCGTTCGGTGCGCCCTTTGGCCCTACGAAGAGCCGGTGCGATAGCGCGTCGGATGGGGGTGGTCTCCGGGCCTGGGGTGGCCGGAGTCAACAGCGGCGAGCTCGGTTGCGGTCGCCGGAGTTCGGGCGCGAGCTGGGACGCGGTTGTGGTGGCCGTGGTGATGTGCGCTTAGCACCTACGGCGTCTACGTGGTGCGGTGAGTTCGATGGGCGCATGCCCAAGACCAAATGGTCACCGGAGACGAGCGCGGGCGGCAGCGGGTTCGGTTGCAGACGAGGTGACGACTACGGCGCATGAGGAGGAAAACGGAGAGGGGGAGCAGGAGCAGGGGCTCACGGCGAGGTCGTAGAGCAGCTCAGGGTGCTCGGGGAGGCGGTGGAGACGGCGAATCAACGGGCGGCAATCGTCGGGGCAGAGGATGATGGCGATGGCGATGGCGGCGTTCCAGGGCACCCGGCGTTGCGTGATTCGGCGAGGAGGACGAAGGCGATGAGGCGGATCCCTGGGACACGTCGGGGAGGTGAGAGGGGGGCAGTGGCCATGGTGAACGGCGACGGTGGCGACAAGCTCCGCTCGGTGGTGCGCGCGAGAGGGGAGTAGAGGAGGTGAGAGGAATGGGGAGAGTGAGAGGGGCCTGGGGGGTGTGTGTCGTTCGTAGCCAGCTCCAGGCGGACAGCGGCAAGCAGGAGGTGGCGAGCTACGGCGTGCGTGCGGACACGCCTCTGCCAGTTGGCAGAGGTTGAAGACGGCTCTGCCCCTGGTGGGCTAGGCCACCAGGTGGGCTCGCCAGTGCAGCTGGGCCGACTACAGGTAAGGCCAGGTAGGTTTTCTCCTTCTCTGTTTTTTTCCTATTTTGGTTTCTGTTTTCTATTTTTGCAATTTGTTTTTGATTTGGTAAAAACACCAAATCATTTCTATAAATCCTGAAATTAATTATGGGCAATAACTGAATTATCTCAGAGGCCCTTAGCTATTTCCAGAATTGTTGGAGCATTTAATAATATTAATAGCAATTAAATGCCCCAATTCAAATATTTTATGACTTAAATTCAATGCCCAACTTGTTCCTTAAAAATGCTCATTATTTTTGGTATGGATCAAAACCATTGCCAAAAATATCAAACATCAAATAAGAGCATTTTGGGTTCTTGAATGCAATTTATTTAAGCTGGACCTATTTGGATTTCAAAGTGCTAGGGTTTTATCACCCCCAATTCAACTTTTAAATAAAATTTAAACATGATGCACACATGAAGCTAGCCTAGTGCAAAACCAGAAGCTAGGGATGTGACAAATTTCCAAAGGGATTCAAACCCGTAAACATAGAGGCATACGATGGAACAACAGACCCTGGGGTCTGGATTGAGGACTATATCCTCCATATCCACATGGCTCAGGGAGATGATCTCCACGCCATTAAGTATTTACCCCTCAAACTCAAAGGGCCAGCTCGGCACTGGCTTAAGAGCCTCCCCGAAAGCTCCATTGGAAGTTGGGAAGAGCTCGAAGACACCTTTCGGGAAAATTTTCAAGGGACTTATGTCCGACCTCCGGACGCGGATGATTTGAGTCATATAACTCAACAGCCCGGAGAGTTAGCCTGAAAGCTTTGGAATAGGTTTCTTACTAAAAAGAACCAAATTGTCGACTATCTGGACGCCGAAGCCTTGGCAGCTTTTAAGCATAGCGTCCATGAGGAATGGCTTGCCAGACACCTCGGCCAAGAAAAGCCGAGAACAATGGCAGCATTAACAAGCCTCATGACCCGCTTTTGCGTGGGTGAGGATAGCTGGCTAGCCTGATGCAGCACCAGCGACCCCAGTACATCTGAAGTTTGAGATGGAAACAGGAAATCACGGCGCAACAGCAATAACAAACACCGGAATAAAGAAGACAGCACGAAGAGCACGACAGTAAACGCCGGATTCAAAAGCTCTCAGCCAGGTCTGCAAAAGCCGCCCTCTAAAGGCACCAGAGACGAACTGTCCAGCCTAAACAAAATTCTGGACCAAATATGTCAGATCCATAGCACCCCTGGTAAACCCACTAATCATACACATAGAGAATGTTGGGTCTTCAAGCAGTCCGGCAAGCTCAACGCCGTACACAAGGGGGAGGATACACCAAGCGAAGACGAGGATGAGCCTCTCAAGCAAGACACTGGGGAACAAAAGAAATTTCCACCAGAAGTCAAAACAGTAAACGTGTTACACGTGATCAAGGGGAGTAAGAAAACAGCACTCCCAGAAAAATATGCCCAAGGGCCTATCACCGCGGAGTCCTGCCACTGGTCGTCTCAACCGATCACTTTCGACCATCGTGATTACTCAGCAAATATCCGGCATGTAGGATGGGCTGCCCTGGTATTAGACCCAATAATTGACGGATACCAATTCACACGAGTCCCGATGGACGGTGGTAGCAGTCTAAACCTGATATACCAGGATACAATCCGCGAAATGGGGATAGACCCAACGAAAATTTGCCATAGCAATACTACCTTTAAAGGAGTAACGCCAGGCCCAGGGGCTCATTGCACAGGCTCCCTGCTACTAAAGGTTATATTCGGCTTCCCTGATAACTTCCATAGTGAACATTTAACCTTCCACATCGCTCCGTTCCAAAGTGGCTATCAAGCACTACTTGGACGCGAAGCTTTCGCTCGCTTTAATGCAATACCGCACTACGCTTCCCTCACTCTCAAGATGCCCGGCCCACGTGGCATCATTACAGTGAACGGAAGTATTAAGCGATCTTTGCGCGCCGAAGAGAATGTGACTGCCTTGGCAGCTGCACACTAAAAATGGCCTCATCAACTAAAGCATTTGATAGGTCGTCAAGACCACGGACGCGGTTAGACGAGTCCGACGCTGCTATATGTAATTTGTACTGGATTAATGGCCACACCCCTATTACAAATACAAGGGGCCCAACGTACCGGACGTGCCTATACAAGGATTCTTTTTAGATTAAGACCCTGCGTAAACCTTTTTTACTGTCTCTTGTTGATACACATCCACCGAATTCTCAGCACAATTGAGAAGGATGCTGACGTCTTGGCATGTGGCCATGTCAGAATAATGCATGTACCTGGACACAAGGGGCTTCTTACAAAGGGCACTATTTAGGCCCGGTTTATACCATAAAGACCGAATACCTTAGGGAGTGTTCGGCGTCGCGAGTTTGGCCTTATATGCATCAGCTCCGAATCATTGTCTTTGGTCAAATGTTGGGTTTGCCCGGCTCCTGTGTTTTGGTGCCTTATGTTCCGCTTTATCGGCTAAGGCAGCACCAGGAGAACTACTACGATTGTGCCCTGGTTCATCCGGACGAGCACCTCAGTAGAGAAAGCCGAAAACTGACTGTCATGATATAGCGTGAGACTGGTCAACCACTCGATGACCTACAAGGATGTTAGAATTCCTCCGCCTTAACGCAGGGCCGTTTCCCAGCCAGGCATGTACGCACACCGAGATCGGGAGAGTACGGAGCCACCAGGGGCTATCTAGTAGCCCCACTATCAAACTCCTATGGCTAAGTGAAAGTGTTAAAGCATTATAGTCCGGTTGCCTCGTTCGCTGCGCTATCACCTCCTTAATAGGACCAAGACATTGGGTTAAGTGTGAACACGCGTTTTTTGCGAGCACCTCCGCATTATATGCGTGGGGGCTGAAGCCGACGACTGCAATCTTTCAGGTTATACACACGTATACATAAACAGCCGCACAGGAGGCATCATACTACTTTCAGGCAAAAGTATAAACACAGCCCTATAAAATTTCATAAAAACATTGTGTTTACAATGAGAATACATATCACTCAAACATAATATTCTTCGAGCACTGGGCCTCTATCAAACGAGCACCCTCGAGAACCTCCTCGAAATAGTGCTCGGCAGCCACTCGGCCTATGGCCGAACCCTGTGCCGCAACAGTGATAGCGTCCATCTCCGCCCAGTATGCTTTAACACGGGCAAGGGCCATCCACGAGCCTTCTATGCACGCCGACCTCTTCATCGCATTAATGCGCGGCACCGCACCAAGGACCTGTTGCACTAAGCTGAAATAGTTGTTTGACTTTGGCTTTTCTGGCCATAGATGATCCACGACAGACCTCATGGCAAGTCCGGACAACCTATTCAGTTCGGCCCATTCGGCTAGTTGGTCAGTCAATGAAAGCGGACGCTCTGGAACGCTGAATTGCGACCAGAACAGCTTGTCCACTTCGCGATCTATTTGACCGTGGAAGTACTTGGCCGCATCTGCGAACTCCACAGCCGATCCAGAGGGGCATACCATGGATCTCCGAACTTCCTCCGCAGCATGAAGGGCTTCCCAGCCGCAATATCCCCGGCTTCCCGCAGCTCCTCCTTCTTCGCTCTTTGTCCGCCGCCGTGGCCTTCTCAAGGTCCGTTTCCTTTGCTCGGTTTTCTTTTTCAAGGAGCCGGCAACGGTCGGCAGTGCCTTTTAATTCTACGACCATCTTCGCCATCTTCTCTTGGCTCTCGCAATGTGCGGCCTTCTCGGCTTTCAACTCTTCGGCCTCCTTCAAAGCAGCGGCATTACTAATCCTCGCTTGTTCCTTGGCTCGGGCGAGCTCCGCCCGAAGGGTGTCCACGGTGGCAGCTCCGTCTGCAGTCACAACATATTAAAGATACTGGGATTATGCTGCTCTTATTGTGTGACAATCACCAGAAAGCATTACTTACCCTGTGATTCGTCAAGCCTCTTGTTAACAAGCTCGATGTCGGCGTCTCCCGCATCCAGTTGCCGTTTTAATTCGGAAAACTCACTAGTCCGGCTAGCCACCGGAGCTTCCACCACCTGCACATAAAGGCAGTCTGGTTATTGCCTAGGACTATGATCCTCTGCTCGCCGCCGTTCTCAACGACAAACAGAGTCTCAGGGGCTACTATCTACACAGGGCACACCTAACATGTGCGGTACTATCACATATTATCTCACGTACCTCAAAGCCTGTCAGTAGACTCATAAAGGCTTCATGTAATCCGCTTTTGGCGGACGAAATTCTTTCCATCACCATACCCATCAGCGTATGGTGTTCTTTTGAGATGGCCGCTCGCCCCAACAGCTCCCTCAGAACGTCCGACCACATACCAGATGGTGCCGGACTCCTTTGTTCGCTCTCCTCGAAAGCCGGACGCTGGGGACTTCGGGGGTCTATGGCATTATCTTCTGGCCTCACCGGATCCGGAGAGGTCCTCTGTGACGACAGTTCGGGGTTGCCCACTTCTTGAGCGGAGGAGTCCAGGGGAGGCGTTTCGCTCTCCATCATCTCCGGAAGAAGATCCCCCGAAGACGAGCTCAATTGAGAAGGGCTAAGACCCAAACTGCAAGATATATGCGGCGGTTATTTTCTCAGAAGAAAGATAGTATACCTTCACTATTAAAGTATTTTTTGGATCACTTACGACTCGTTGGAGGGCTGATCCCCCCGCGGACTTTGTGTGGCAAGAGCACCCCTCGAGACAGAACCTTCTGTTGGAGACTTCTTCCGTTTGGAGGCCTCGGCTTCCAGATCCACGGAAGCAGTCCTCTTCCTCCCTCGATCATCCTCCTTTATGGAGGCGCTAGTTCCCTCGGTTGGAACTGGCAGCGATGGGGGCCCCCGTTTGCCCGTATTATCCCCCTGTATCTTCCTTAGAGGGCTCCGGGCAAGGTGCGAGCTCGAGCATCTTTTCCAATACCGGATTTTCCAAACCCTCAAGGAGGGGGGCCAAACACTGAATCATCTTCGCCTTTGTTAGCCAGTCCTGGTCAGAGAGCGAACTCTCAGAAATAAATTCATGATGAATAAAAAACGATGTGTTCGGTTAGAGGGTTTCTTACTTGTTCGGCGGCGCGGTTGCTGCTCAGGCCCACGTCCTCGGTAGTATCTGGACACTCTATTTGAGGTCCGAAGAATGACTTGTACATCTCGTGCGTCAGGCTGAGGAAACTTTGAATGGCACGCGGTCCTTCTGGGTTGAACTCCCACAAGCGAAGGGGCCGGTGTTTGCAAGGCTGGACTTGACGAACCAGCATAACTTGCACTACCACAACCAAATTAAAATCTCCCTTGAAGAGATCTTGAATGCGGCTTTGCAGTATAGGCACGTCCTTGGCTGGACCCCAGCTCAGACCTCTGCTAATCCATGACATCAGTTGTGGTGGGGGCCCGAGCGGAAAGCGGGGGCAGCCGCCCACTTGGCACTTCTGGGAGCCGTGACGTAAAACCACTCCCGTTGCCATAATTCGGACACCTCTGGAAAGGAACCTTTCGGTCATGGAGCTCCTGCCATCTTGCCTATTGATGCACCTCCGCACGCTGCATGTTGTCCCTTGATCATCTTCGAGTTCACTTCAAAGGTCTTGAGCCACAGGCCGAAGTGAGGGGTAATGCGGAGGAAGGCCTCACACACGACAATAAATGTCGAGATGTGGAGAAAGGAGTCCGGAGCTAGATCGTGGAAATCTAGCCCATAATAGAACATCAAACCCCTGACGAAGGGATCAAGAGTGAGGCCTAGGCCTCGGAGGAAGTGGGAGACGAACACGACATTCTCGTTGGGTTCAGGAGTAGGGACGACCTGCCCTCGAGCAGGCAGCCGATGCGAAACCTCGGCGGTCAGGTATCTGGCCTCCCTCAACTTCTTGATGACCTCTTCCATAACGGAGGAGGGCATCCATCGGCCTTGAAGGCTGGATCCGGACATGATTGAAGATCCGAAGCACCTAACCTGGGCTTTGGGTGTTAGAACTCGAGGCAGGGGAAGGGTTCGATTGAGCACGAGAGGGAAAAATCAAAAACCTTGTCCCTTTATAAAGAGGGTGAATATCAAGCGTCCTCTCCGTAGCTGTTTAGGTCTTGCCTATAATCTAGGAGTCCTAGACACGGTTGTGTTACCCACGACCGCATTAATGAGAATCCCGTAATTGGGGGAACATGATCTCTGCTTTGATAAGACGTGTCAAGAAACCGCCTCGCATTATGTGTGGAGCTGGTTGAAGAAAAACGGTTCGAATAATCACCGGGCCATGACATAAAGTCATGCTGCCAAAACAAGTCAGCAAATTGGATTTGCGAAAATATTATTCTCTCTACGGCGGTATGTGGAACTTATTTTGCAGGGTCGGACACTATCCTCATATTCAAATTCTTCTGTGATGTATTCGGAGAAGGAACCCGCCTTGCAATGCCAAAGACAATACTGCACGCCGGACTCATCGTCATTGAAGCCTGGTTCAGGGGCTACTGAGGGAGTCCGGGATTAGGGGGTCTCCGGACAGCCGGACTATCACCATTGGCCGGACTGTTAGACTATGAAGATACAAGATTGAAGACTTCATCTCGTGTCCGGATGGGACTCTACTTAGCGTGGAAGGCAAGCTAGGCAATACGGATATGGATATCTCCTCCTTTGTAACCGACCTTGTGTAACCCTAACCCTCTCCGGTGTCTATATAAACCGAAGGGTTTTAGTCCGTAGGACAACAACCATAACATACAATCATACCATAGGCTAGCTTCTAGGGTTTAGCCTCTCCGATCTCGTGGTAGATCTACTCTTGTACTACCCATATCATCAATATTAATCAAGCAAGACGTAGGGTTTTACCTCCATCAAGAGGGCCCGAACCTGGGTAAAACATCGTGTCCCCTGCCTCCTGTTACCATCCGGCCTAGACGCACAGTTCGGGACCCCTACCCGAGATCCGCTGGTTTTGACACCGACAATGCATGTCCGGTTTAATGAGGCATGGCATGTCAAAGTACAACAAACAACACTACAAATTAAGTGGAGCTCAATATGCAACGGAGTTGCATATTGAAGAAAACACCACATGACTTATTTAGTTCTCTCTCGTTTATGTACTCAACAATATTAAATTTTGGTTAGCATGGCAAGAGGTGAGGCATATGAAAACTACCTCTACAGGTAAGTTTAAATGAGGCCGGAACAACAAGCAACAAGTCCGGGAAATCCTCATGTGCAAATTATAGATTTGGTACTGTTCTGCCCTAAACCATATTTTAGAGTTGCTAAACTTGCAAGGTAAGTACACCATGTTAAACTAGGTATTTTTCTACCCCATAAACATGCAAGCAACAAACTCGGACGCCGACAAGTGGTGGTGGGGCTCGACGCGGAAAACAATGGGGAGCGGTGGCGCTGATGGTTGGGGCAGCATGGAAAACAAGGAGGGGGTTAGGAGGCTGCCAAAAATGGAAGGGGAGGGGGTTTAAATAGGAAAGGAGGCTAGGATTACGGTTTGGAGGGGTTTTTGGAGCGTTTTCGGACCCTCGGATCGCGATCGTGCGGCTCCGAACAGAGAGGGACTAGATGAACTTCAGGTGGGTTGTGAGAAGAGAAGAGAGAGAGGCCCGATGACTGTTTCGGAGACCGAAACGTCCGGCGATAGACCGACTATACTGCCGCTATAGTTATCCGTTGGGGCGTCAAATGGACTCCGAATGCAATGGAACTTGGCAGGTGGTCTACCGACAACATAACAACACCGCACACCAACTCTCATCCCATTCCAAGAACATTTTTCGGCCACTTATAAAAATACTATTTCGGACATGCCGCGGGCGCATGCAAGTGTGTCTGGGCTCAGAACGGACAACGGAGAGAACGAGGAGACCGGGACGGATGCAAGTTTTGAAAACATGATGATGCAATGCACATGATGACATGGCAAGATGCGACACACAAGCAAAAGACAAGGCAACAACAACGAATAACTGGAAGACACCTGGCGCAACGGTCTCGGGGCATCACAACACTCCACCACTACAAGAGGATCTTGTCCCGAGATCTAGGATGGCACCGGGGAAAACAGAAGAGGAAGGGGAAGAGGTAAAACTAAGTTTCTTCTTTGACAAATAAGTGAAACCAAAGAACCTTGCGAGGTTGAACAAATTGAAAGAAAGAAAACAACGAAGATGAACGAAGTTGAAAACACTCCGTTAGAAAAGAGGAACAAGGAACATTACTAGAACCTTGTAGGTTGAAAGACATAAGAAAAGGGGTTGCAATGGACAAGAAGTACATGCAAGCACTCCGGTAGAAACGAGATATACAAGGAACGATAAGGATCAATTATGACAACACTCCGGTTGGAAAAGGAAGGTAAAGAATATGAACTTGGCAAAATGAAAGCACTTGGATGAGAGTCCGGTTAGAAGAGGAATGATAGACACAACACTCCGGTTAAACAAGATAGAGAAGGAATAAGAATGATATAAATTGGACAGCACTCCGACTGGAAATGGAATGAATTGAACATGAACCTGACAAGATGAGAGGATACTTGATGAAATGAACAACACACTGCCGCCGGAACTATTGAAAGAATGGCACAAGGGGTAACAAAGATTTCAGACGGCACTCCGATTGAGAAGGGAGGCAAAACTGATAAGATGAGAGAACTTGAATGAAGGACACGACACTCCGGTTGAAAATGGATAAGAACACGGTCCTCACAACCCAAGATGATGAGTGAAGATAGCAACATCACAAATTCCTCCGGAAGAAAGAATAGAAGATAGCTCATTGGAATAAGAATGGAGAAGAAAATGCCAACTTCTGCCACAAATGAGCTTGGAAAGCACCCTTCCAAGAATATTATAACGGAGTTGTTGGAAAACCAACAACGAAAAGAGCAAGCTTGTAGTGTACTTATGGAGAACATCTCAAAATTATGAGGTGAAATTCTGCCAGTACAGAAACAAAAGATTGGATTGATTTCAACAAGGAGACTAGAAACTTATTTCACTAGGAGGATAAATGAAGAACTTGGGTCATTTATAAGCACCATAAATAGCAACAATCCTAAGGGAAAGCTTTAGGTGAAATATAACCCAAGATAACTCCAACAACGAGATTGGTATGATTGAAAAGATGTCCTGAATGAATTCAAAATGATGGATTTAAGATATGTCACTCTTGAAAACTTGTGAATCATGAAACATGAAGGAAATTGTCAAGAGTGACATAACACCACCTCAAAAGATGAGATATAAAAGAATTGCACTTCGGAATGCAAGATGAAGAAAGCTTGAACTCCTCAAAACAAGACATGTGTTGAGCACCATGTTCATTTTAGAGTAAGTTTGGTGGATCATAACTTTGAGAGAAATCTTGAGGACAATTGAAGAATGAAAGGAATCCTTGATGAACCACCATGTAGAGCCTCCATGAAGAACTCCGGTAATAAAAGGGTGATAAAAAGAAAAATAAGTTGAAAACACAAGGTGAAGCCTTGTAATGATTTAGATGGAGCTTCGAAATGACATCATTGAAATAGCTTGGAGCTCCAGAAACAAAAGATTAACAACTTAGCACCGACAAATTGATATCAAGAACGAACTCCGGAAAAAAAGGATTGAATCACCTCAAGGAAACAAGAATAAGATTTATTGTATGTTTATCCTTCACCAATTAAATTGATGACGAGCAACGGATTTGGCATACTACTTATTCTTGTAGAAGGATTAAGATAGGCATAGCGCAAACTTGGGCTAATCTTCAACGAACCACCAGTAGGATTGAAACAACGGATAAATTAATATGATAAATAAGGAAGAGAAATCTTGAACGAACTATCGTAAGAATTGAAAATGAAAATAGCAAAGGCACAAAACACCGGGAAGAATTAGCAAATGAACGAAGATGCTTGAGAGAATTTAGATACAAGTGAACGAAGAGATCCCGAGATGATTAGAGAATACTTGAATGATGCGCCGGAAGAATTCAAGAACGAGAGCTGAAAGCTGAGAATAGATAAATCTTCCGAAATGATGGCCTCCGGAGAATCAAACTGAAAAGACTCCTGAAATGCTCCGGATGGGTGAAAAGAATTCTCACAATCGAAAAACAATTATGAGAGGACGACATCAAGTTAGAACCATGAATCTTGAAGAGAATGGAGCAAGATTTGGAGGAAAACTCTTCTTCGGTCTTCCAATGTTGAGAATGATGATGAGAACCACCATGACAATTGATGAGACACTCCGGAACAATGAAGAATAGAAATGTTGAACCAACAATGAAAATGTTTTGAAAGCGATCTTGGAGAAGGAATATGACCGATGATAATTCATTCTTACGTCAAACTTTGAAAAAGAATATGAGAATAACTCCGGAAAAATTAGAAGAGTCAGGTAAGATCCTGGAAAAAGACTCATGGGTTAGGGACCACTCAAAAGAAACACCGTTGAACGATTTAAAAGATAGATTGCGCCGGTTGAATTAAATTGCTTGAATGAGATAACATCCTCAAAAGAACTTGAACGAATTTAGAATGGAAACTTGAATCTTCTGAGTTATCTCAGTACTCCTGAACAAATGAATAGCGAGAGGTGAATGATTATGGGGGTGCGCCGACATGAGAAAACATTTGAAATAAGGAAAAGAATATGATCAACACCGAAAGCTTGAATTGAATCCACCGGAGAAGAAAAAGAATGAAAGAATTATGAACTTGAGGCTCTGTTAGAATCTTCCTGCGAATCACCGGATAAGAACATTGAAAGAAAGGAATGGAGAAAATTCACATGAATAAAATGGATACTTGATTTGAATATCTTTGAGTCCTTGAAGAAAAAGGGGTGGGAGGGCAGGAAAACAAAGGCAACTTTGGACGGATGAAACAAATAACATTGAGAAGACTTTGAGATGATCTTGCGGATGGGAAAATGGTAGGATCCACTTGAAGAGAAGCACATCGGTTGGAAATAGAATTGAGATGACAACTTTGATGATCAAAAATGATTAATACTCTCATAGAAATATGAGAGCATCACTTAAGGAAGGTATGGAATCAACACTTGACTTTGAAGCAACTCGAATACCACAACTGAAAACAAAACAAAGGATTGGCTTGCAGAATAAGCTGGAAACAAACATATGATAGATCCCATATCGTATCATGTGTCTGTTGGAAAGATATTCTAGGAGCTACTTGAATTCCCACTTATAAACACCCGAAACTTTCTGGTTATGCAATCAGGTGTTGGGGAAGCATAATATCTCACCCAAAACTAACAAATTCTACATCCAGTTGTATCCATCCTTCAACACATAACCAAGAAACCTTCAGAAATCATTTACCTTAACCTTCGAAAAGCATCCATTATACGAGTTATGGCAATAGTCCCAAACTCCCGCCCCAGTACTGGGTGGCATCGATGTTATCTCAGCAACAACTGCATAAAAGAGATTTTCGATGTCGGCAAAACTCAGGTATACCAGAACTGCAACGATAAAATTGTGATGACAACACCTCAGAGCTCAACTCCCCGGGACACTGCCACAACCCCTAAATGTCAGGAGGCACCAAGAACAATGTTCTCGTCAAAAAACCATCGGAATGATTCCAAGATACCCGCGTGATCCTAATTTTTTTTCGTGAAATTTGAAGAGAGAGGAGTCAAAACTCTACGTTAGGAGGCCTCACCAGAGCGACGAAGGGACTGAGGAGTAAAAAGAATCCTACTCTCCGATATATATTATCCTCAGACTCAAAACATTTTGTTCTAAACTCGACAACGTCAGCGATTCGATCAAGCAGGGGGGCTCCTAAGTCGGGGAAGGCTCTGATACCAACTTGTAACACCCACAATGCGGCTATATCTCCCACGTGTCGGGGCACGACTTAGAGGCATAGCCGCATGGTAGGTTTGTCGCAAGATGGGTAATCTTCACACAATCCCATGTACTGAATAAGAATGGGATAAAGAGTTGGCTCACAATCGACACTTCACACAAATACAAGTTAAACATACATCATCCAAAAAACAATCAAGGTCCGACTACGGAACCAAAATAAAAGAAGACAACCCCAAATGCTAGATCCCCGATCGTCCCAACTTTGCTCCACTACTGATCAAAAAGGAAACGAAGCAAAACAACGACCAAGATCTTCATCGAGCTGCCACTTGAGCTGGGTTGCGTCACCTGCACTGGTACCATCGGCACCTGCACCTGTTTGGAAGTATCTGTGAGTCACGAGGACTCAGCAATCTCACACCCGCGAGATCAAGACTATTTAAGCTTATTGGTAGGAAAGGGTAGTGAGGTGGAGCTGCAGCAAGAACTAAGCATATATGATGGCTAACATACGCAAAATAAGAGCGAGAAGAGAAGCAACGCAAAGGTCATGAAATATAAGTGATCAAGAAGTGATCCTGAATCTACTTATGTTCAAGCATAACACGAGACCGTGTTCACTTCCCGGACTCCGCTGAAAAGAGACCATCACGGCTACACACGCCGTTGATTCATTTTAATTAAGTTAAGTGTCCAGTTCTCTACAGCTGGATATTAACAAATTCCCATCTACCCATAACCGCGGGCATGGCTTTCGAAAGTTCAAACCCTGCAGGGGTGTCCCAACTTAGCCCATCACAAGCTCTCACGGTCAATGAAGGATATTCCTTCTCCCAGGAAGACCCGATCAGACTCGAAATCCCAATTACAAGACATTTTGACAATGGTAAAACAAGACCAGCAAAGCCGCCCAAATGTGCCGACAAATCCCGATAGGAGCTGCACATATCTCGTTCTCAGGGCACACCGGATGAGCCAGACTTTGGGTTGGCATAAACCCTAGTTGCCCAGGGGGCGCCGGACATCGCTCAGGTTGGACCAACAGTTGGAGAAGCACTGGCCCTGGGGGTTAAAATAAAGATGACCCTCGGGCTCCGGAAACCCAAGGGAAAAAGGCTAGGTGAGGCAAATGTAAAACCAAGGTTGGGCCTTGCTGGAGGAGTTTTATTCAAAGCAAACTGTCAAGGGGTTCCCATAACACCCAACCGCGTAAGGAAGCAAAATCAAGGAACATAACACCGGTATGACGGAAACTAGGGCGGCAAGAGTGGAACGAAACACTAGGCATAAGGCCGAGCCTTCCACCCTTTACCAAGTATATAGGTGCAATAAAGTAAATAAGATATAATAATGATATCCCAACAAATCCATGTTCCAAACATGGAACAAACTTCAACTTCACCTGCAACTAGTAACGCTATAAGAGGGGCCAAGCAAAGCAGTAACATAGCCAAACAACGGTTTGCTAGGAAAGGTGGGTTAGAGGCTTGACATGGCAATATGGGAGGCATGATATAGCAAGTGGTAGGTATCGCGACATTGCAATAGAGCGAGCAACTAGCAAAGCAAAGATATAAGTGATTTCAAGGGTATGATCATCTTGCTTGAGATCCCGCAAGGAAGAAGAACGAGTCCATGAAGAAGACAAACGGACGTAGACGAACGGATCCTCACAACTCCGGAAGGCAACCGAAGCTAATGAGAGAACCAACCCGGAAAGAAGCAAGAAGCATAGTAAACAACTATCACATAAACATGGCATGATGCACAACCAAGTATGATGCATGTCCGGTTTAATGAGCCATGGCATGGCAAAGTGCAACAAACAACACTACAAATTAAGTGGAGCTCAATATGAAACGGAGTTGCATATTGAAGAAAACGCCACATGACTTATTTAGTTCTCTCTCGTTTATGTACTCAACAATATTAAATGTTGGTTAGCATGGCAAGAGGTTAGGCATATGAAAACTACCTCTGTAGACATGTTTAAATGAGGCCGGAACAACAAGCAACAAGTCCGGAAAATCCACATGTGCAAATTATAGATTTGGTACTGTTCTGCCCTAAACCATATTTTAGATTTGTTAAACATGCAAGGTAAGTACACGATGTTAAACTAGGCATTTTTCAACCCCATTTACATATAAAGTTTGTTAAATTCGGAGCTACAGTTATTTAGTTATGAATTAAAGCATTTTAGCATGGCATTAGACATATTATATGCAAACAACATTTTAAGCATTTCAAGCATGCATGGAAGTTGGATATTATGAAACTAGATGAAAAACTAAGCATTTTTCATATATATGTTATTTACATGTGATGCACGGTTTGTGAGTTATGATATGCATGAACTAGAGGGACTATTCTGCAAAACTGCAATCCTGCGGATAATAGCTAAATTCGTTCGGCAGGAAAAAAAGAACTGGGTCGAAACTGACTAGCCCAACAGTGGAAAGAGGGGCACAACGGTGGCTCACCATGGGCAGAGGCCCAGTTGGTGGGGGCAGGCCGAGCGCTCGAGGTTGGGCCGTGGCGCTGGAGGTTGGGCCTCCACGAGGCCCATGCGATGGGCAGGCACGATTCTCTCCCTCCCGTCGTTCTCACACCTGAGGAGGGGAAGGGGCACCGCCGGCGGCGGCTTGTAGGCAGCGGGGCCATGCAGACCAAGCGGGAGGTCGCCGGCGAGCGTATGACGGGGCGGATCCCGCCAGATCCGAGCGATGGGGCGGCGAAACAGGGCCCACGGCGAGCTCGGAGCTCCTGCTCCTGGCGCGAAGTGAGAGAGAGGGAGCTTAGAGAGGGAGGCGCAAGGGGAAGGAGAAGGAAGCAGAGACGCAGGGCGACGGGGCTGGCCTGAGAGGGCGCCAGCGGCGGCTCCGGCCTGCTGCACGGGAGCAGCGACGCTCTGGCGAGCGGATCGGCAGGAGGAGGCAGCGGGGAGCGGGAGCCACGGGCAACGGTGCGCGGGCTCAGGGACGGGCCCCGATGGGCTCGGCAGGCCTCGCCCGGGCCTGGGCGGTTGCGCGATGGTGGGAGCGGGGCAGGGGGCGCGTGGCAGCGCCTGGTTGGCCGAAATGGCGATCAGGTGGCGGTGCGACCACTCGGAGACCGACAAGTGGCGGAGGAGAAGGGGCTCGGCACGGAAAACGATGGGGAGCAGTGGCGCTGATGGTTGGGGTGGCGCGGAAAACAAGGAGGGGGTTAGGAGGCTGTCAAAAATGGAAGGGGAGGGGGTTTAAATAGGAAAGGAGGCTAGTACTAAAGTTTGGAGGGGTTTTTGGAGCGTTTTCGTACCTTCGGATCGCGATCGTGCGGCTCCGGACAGAGAGGGACTAGATGGACTGCAGGTGGGCTGTGAGAGGAGAAGAGAGAGAGGCCCGACGACTGTTTCGGAGACCGAAACGTCCGATGATAGACCGACTATACTGCCGCTATAGTTATCCGTTGGGGCGTCAAACGGACTCCGTATGCGATGAAACTTGGCAGGCGGTCTAGTGACAACATAACAACACCTCACACCAACTCTCATCCCATTTCGAGAAAATTTTTCGGCCACTTATAAAAATACTAGTCGGGACATGCCGCGGGCGCGTGCAAGTGTGTTTGGGCTCAGAACGGACAACAGAGAGAACGAGGAGACCGGGATGGATGCAAGTTTTCAAAACATGATGATGCAATGCACATGATGACATGGAAAAATGCGACACACAAGCAAAAGACAAGGCAACAACAATGAATAACTGGAAGACACTTGGCGCAACGGTCTTGGGGCGTCACACTTCTGCCTCGATCCACCAGGCGCCCAACTCGGATAGGAGAGGAGCTCCTCGATCCCCTTGACCCCGGCCTCGAGCTCGACCTCGTCGCCCGACGACCTCCTCACTGGCGCTTCCCCGTCGGAGATTCCCGGCCAGCTGCAACAACCAGTAGGACCAGCCCCATCGCCCCTCTCCTCCCTTCCTCCACTTCTTCTCTCTCACTCCCTCTGATGGTGTCGCGACGCTGCCGTTTTGCAAGAGCCTACCGCCCATAGAGCTCCTGGAGGTTCCCGTCACCTCCGCCTCGTTCCAGGGAGGGAAGCCCTCGTGCCTTCTCCTCCTGTCTGCCTGAGCGTCGCTGCCTCGCGACCCGGCATCCCTCGCTACAGGCCTCTGCTTCCCCTGCATCCTCTGCTTCGAGCAGGAGGATGAGACGCACCCCGATGCACTGCCTCACCGAAGAACGCAGTCCTCGCCCAGATCCCCGCGCCCTGTCATCTCGTCCACACTGGCGAGTTCCTCCCATGTCGTCATCATCTCTACATCAAGCCGCGCCACCGCGCCAAGTCCCCTGCATCGCGTCCTACTTCCTTGCTAGAACTGCTGCCCTGCTCGTCTCGATTTACTGCCACCTCGACCGTCCCCGTTGACCGCAATCGGTACCAAGGCCTAGCGCCTACGTCCAGCCAGCAGGCCAGATCTGGCCCGAGGTGAGACGCCGACCAAAGCCCACCCATGTGCAGTGCTCGCAGCAGCTGGCCCAGTTCAGTAGACGCGGCCTGATATGTTTTTTCCTGTGCGCTGTGGTTTTCCTTTTTATTCAAAAAACTACATGTTTATAGATTGAACCTCAAGTTCATGCATATAATATCTCCATAATCGTGCATCAGATTAAAATGATGTAAACATGTAAAATTCTTAGAATTTCTTGTAGTTTCGTAATATGCTACTTTCATCCATGTTTGAAATGCTTAAATTGGTGTTTTCATTTAATTTGCATAATGACATGTTAAAATGGTTTAATTCATAACTAAATAACCATAACTCTGAATTTAATAATATTTACATGTATATGGGGTAGAAAAATGCATAGTTTAACATGGTGGCATTACTTTGCATGTTTAACAATTCTAAAATATATTTTAGGGCAGAACAGTTCCAAATTCGAATATGAATATGAGGATTTTCCGGAATTGTTGTTTGTTGTCCCAGCCTCATTTAAACTTGCCTAAATAGTTAGTTTACTTATGCTTCACCTCTTTCCATGTTAATCAACATTTAATATTGTTGGGTACATATACGAGAGCGAACTAAATAAATTAAATGTGGAGTTTCGTCAATGTGCAGCTTGTTGCATATTGAGCTCCACTTAATTTGTAGTATTGTTTGTTGCTCTTTGCCATGCCATGACTCATTAAACCGGACATGCATCATACTTGGTTGCGCATCATGTCATGTTTATGTGGTGGTTGTTTACCATGTTGTTTGCTTCTTTCCGGTTGTCCTTCTTCTTGGAAGTTCCAGTTACCTTGCGATTGTGAGGATCCATTCGACTACGTTGGTTCATCTTCGGCTTCATGGATTCGGTCTTCTTCCTAGCAGGATTTCAGGCAAGATGACCATCACCTTGGAACTCAGTACTATCTTGAGAGAATTCCTTATTTAACACTGTCTTAAAACTTTTTGCCCTATTTAACACTGCAAAAAAATTTCTTCCCTATCTAACAATGCGTCTATATTTTATGCCCTTTATGACACTTTTGTCCATTTTAAGCCTTACGTGTGTTAAATGACACCTGAAAAGACATTTTTGCCCCTCATGTGATATGTGATACAACGAGTGGGGCAGCTCGCTACCGAATCTAAATAGAAAGGCTGTCGAGTAGGCGGAGGCATGCGGAGCGCGGCGCCATTGCACTTGCACCCTGCATGCGCGCGTGTTGACCGAGCCCACGAGCTGGTCCTTGTGTATGGAGTGGAATCCGGTTGAGTCCATTTTGGTCAGGGGTATCTTGCTGTCTGGCAAAGACGTGCGCGACGCCTTGCCAAGGTTGCCTCTTGCCAGGACGTGCGGCCGAGGAGCTCGACCACAGGGACGGGGCATGTACTGTAGTCGACAGCTCATCGACGTATTCCAGATGACCAGTTCATATTATACGAGGGGCAAAACTGTCTTTTTACATGCAATTTAATAATGTTAGATGAAAAAATAGACAAAAGTGTCATGAAAGGCATAAAATATAGACCCCGTGTTAAATAGGGAAGAAAAAGTTTTCTAGTGTCAAATAAGGAAACACATTTTAAAGTAGTGTCAAATAACGAATTTTCTCTACTATCTTTGCCATGCTAGTTGTCTCGATGCTATCGCTATGTCGCGCTACCTACCACTTGTTTATCAAGCCTCCCAAATTGCCATGATAGCCTCTAACCTTTTCCACCATTCCAGCAAACCTTTGTTTGGCTAAGTTACCGCTTTGCTTAGCCCTTTTATAGTGTTGCTAGTTGCAGGTGCAGTTTGTTCCATGTTGGGACATGGACATCTTGGAATATCACATTATCTCTTATTTAATTAATGCACATATATACTTGGTAAAGGTTGGAAGGCTTGGCCTTTTCCTGGTGTTTTGTTCCACTCTTGCCGCCCTAGTTTCCATCATATCGGTGTTATGTTCCTTGATTTGTGCATCCCAAACACGATGAGGCTTTATGGGACCCTCTCCATAGTTCATTTTGAATAAAACTCTTCTAGCAAGGCCCAACATTGGTTTACTATTTGCTCAACATAATAATAAACTTTATAATTAATTAATTGGCATAGGGGGTCGTGTCCCCGAGGATTTTTTTAACATAATACAGGGGGCTAGTGCTGATGGTGTTGGTCCCAAACGGGTAGACTGCGGGGCCACCATGGGGGAACCCGAGGATCTGGTTTTACTCGTAAGATGTCCCATCCGGTTGTGTCCTAAGACCAGATACGCGCGGCTACTATTAGGGTGTCGGCACGTCGGGAGGTCTTGATGGACTTGATTTACCATTGTCGAAATGTCTTGTGCACCGGGATTCCGAGTCTGATCGGAGGGTCCCGAGATGGAGGATTGTCTCCGTAGATCGTGAGCTTGTCATGGGCTAAGTTGGGACACCCCTGCATGGTTTAAACTTTTGAGTGTCGTGCCCGTGGTTATGTGGCAGATGGGAAATTTTTAATATTCGGTTGTAGAGAACTTGACACCAGATCTGAATTAAAATACACCAACCGCGTGTGTAACCGTGACCGTCTCTATTCGAGTGAGTTCGAGAAGAGAACACGATGGGGTTATGTTTGAATCGTAAGTAGTTCTGGATCACTTATTGATCATTACTAGTTCGTGGCTGTTATGCGTAGAAACTCGTCTTACTCTTGTACTCGTAAGTTAGCCACCATACAATGCTTAGTCGCTTGCTGCAACCTCACCACTTATCCGTTCCATACCCATTAAGCTTTGCTAGTCTTAATACCCACGGTAATGGGATTGTTCAGTCCTCGTGGCTCACAGATTACTACAACAACATTTGCAGGTATAGGTAATGCGATGATCTAACGTGAGAGCGATGCTTGATTGCTTTTGGAGTTCTTCTTCTTCTTCGATCAAGGGATTAGGTTCCGGGTCGGGGATCCTGGGATTAGCAGGGTGGATGTCGTTCTTATTTTTCGTTTGATTTCACCCGTAGTAGGATCCTGCTGTTCTGTATGATGATTTCTGTGTATTGATGTATTCGTGTATTCATGTTGTAGCTTGTGGCAAGTGTAAGCCTTTATCTTGTATTCTGATCTATTCGGTACATGGTATGTTGTAATGATATCCACCTTGTTATGTGCTCGAAATGCGATTGTGCCCCAATCATGAATTCATCACGTGATTGGGATAGAATCGCATCTTGGGTGCTACAAGTTGGTATCAGAGCCTTACCGACCTTAGGAGCCCCCTTGATTGATCAAGCCGCTGTCGTTGTTGAGTCTAGAAAACAAACTATTTTGATTCTATTATATCAAAGAGTAGGATTTATTTTTTACTCCTTATCCCCTTCGTCGCTCTGGTGAGGCCTCCTTACGTATATGTTTTGACTTCACTCTCCTCTTTTTCACTCAATTTTTTAGGATCACGTGGGTATTGTTGGATCGTTGCGATATCATTGTGACAGGAATTCTGTCTTGGTGCCTCCTTACATTAAGGGGTTGTGGCAGTGTCCCGGGGAGTTGACCTCCAAGGTGTTTTTGTCACAGTGCTTATCATTTTGTTCCGGAATACCAGAGGTCGGCGACATCGAAAACACTTCTATAATCTTTGTGGTGAGAGTAGTTTGACGACACCCAGTATTGGGGAGAGAGATCAGATGTATTGCCACAGCTAGTATATCGGATCTTTTCAAAGGTCTGAGGTACACAATTTCCGAAGGTTTCTTGGTTATGTGTTGAAGGATGGATACAGTTGGAGCATAGGGCTTGTTAGTTGTGTGATATATTGTGCCTCCCTATATCCCCAACACCATATTGCATAACCAGAAAGTTTTGGGAGTTCATAGGTGGGAATTCAAGTAGTTACCTAGGTTTATCTTTCCAACAAATGCATGAGGGTTTATGTATTTGTTTCCAGCTTATTTACAAGCCAATCCTTTGTTTTTATCTGAGTTATGGTATTCGAGTTACTTCAAAGTCAAGTGTTGATTCCATGTGTTTTCCCAAATGGTGTTCTCATATTTCTATGTGAATGCTAATCCTTCTTGATCATCAAAATGGTCATGTCAATTATTTCCAGCCGGTGCGCTTCTCTTCAAGTTATTCCATATGGGCGTCATTGAGAAGCCTGAGGACTGTCTATTCCATCTGTCCCCAAGTTGCCATTGTTTTCCCGCCCTCCCACCCTTTTTTTTTCAAGGACTCAGGTTTCTTAATCAAGTATCCATCTTATGGATGTGAAGTTTCTTCATTCTTTCCTTCAATGTTCTTATCCTATTATTGTCATGAAGATGGTCATGAGTTTCAAGTTCATTATTGTTCGTTCTTTTTTCTTCTCCGGTGGATTCAATTCAAGCTTTTGGTGTTGATCATATTCATTTCCTTGTTTCAAATGCTTTTCATGCGGGTGCACCTCTCCATCATTCACCTCTTTCTATTCATTTGTTCTGGAGTGTTCAAGAGATCTCCGAAGATTCATGTTTCCATTCTTAATCCATTCAAGCTATTTCGAGGTTGTTATCTCATTCAAGCCATTTAAATCAACCAGTGCAATCTCTCTTTTAAAATCGTTCAACGGTGTTTTCTATTGAGTGTGTCCTAACCCACATGTAATTTCCCACGATCTGACCTGACTCTTCTAAATTTTCCGGAGTTATTCTCAAATTCTTTTTCAAAGTTTGACATAAGAATGAATTATCATCAGTCATATTCCTTCTAGAAGATCGCTTTCAAAACATTTTTCATCGTTGGCTCAACCTCTTCACTTTTCATTCTTCTGGAGTGTGTCATCAATTATCATGGTGGTTGTCATCATTCTCAACAATTGAAGACCGAAGAAGAAATTTTCCTAAATCTTGGTCCGTTCTCTTAAAGATTCGTGGTTCTAGCTTCATGCCATCCTCTCGAATCATTTCTAGTCGTGAGAATTATTTTCATACCCATCCAAAGCATTTCAGGAGTCTTCTCAGTTTGATTATCCAAAGGCCATCATTTCTGAATATTACTCATCATCAGCTTTCATCTCTCGTTCTCCAAATCTTACTGGTGCATTGTTCAAGTATTCTCTAGTCAACTTGTCATCTCTTCATTCTCTTCTATCTAGACTTCTCAAGTATCTTTATTCATTTTCTAATTCTTCCCGGTGATTCATGCTCTTTTCTTCGATAGTTTTCAATTCATAGGGTGGTTCGTTCAAGATTCCTTTTCCTTTGTTACCATATCAATTCATTCATTGTTTCTGAAATTCATACCGGTGGTTCATGGAAGACTTCTCAAGTTTGCGATATATCTCTACTCAATCCTTGCAAGAAGAATAAGTAGCATGCCCATCCATTGCTTGTCATCAATTTAAGTTGACGAAGGGTAAGCATGACAAAATTCTTATTCTTGTTTCCTCGAGATGATTTAATACCTTCTTTTGGAGTTTGTTCATGCTGAGTAGATTCTCGATTCCAAGTGATTCATCTTTCTTTCCGGAGTTGCAATGCTTCGCGGTTATATCGTCACGAAGATCCACCTAAATCATTGCAAGGCTTTACCTTATTCTTTCAACTTCTCTTTCTTTCTCTCATCCTTTTATTATCGGAGTCCTTCTACAATTTTCTTCATGGTGGCTCATCAGTATGTAATTCATTCTTCAAGTGTTCATCAAGATTCTTGTTGGAAGAGCTCAAGTATGTTTCGTCTTGCATTCCGAAGAGAAATTCTTTCTACCTTATCTTTGAGGTGTTGGTTTGTCGTTCTTGACAATTTCCCTTCATGTTACATGATAAACATGTTGTCAAGAATGAGGTATTTAAATCCATCAATCTCTTTGTTGAAGTTATCTTGGTATAGACTTCACCTAAAGCCTTCCATTGGGAATATTGCTATTTGTGGTGCTTATCAGTGATCCAAGTTTTCTCCTATCCTCTCAGCGAAATAAGTTTTCATCTCTTCGTTGATCTCAATAAATCATTGTTTTCGTTAGTCACAGAATTTCACCTCAAATTTTGAGATGTTTTCCATAAGCCCACAACAAGCTTATTCTTTTGTTGTTGATTTTTTTTCAACAACTCAGTTCTACCCTTCTCCTAAGGATGCTCTCTCCAATTCAATTATGGTAGAAGTTGTCATTTTCTTCTCTGCTATTTTCTTTCCAATGATTCGGCTTCTATTCTTTTGTCCCAAAGGCATTGTGATGTTGCTCTCTTCATCCCATCGTGTCATTATGCCAAGATCACGTTCTTTTCTTTTCCTTGCTTATCCATTTAACCGGAGTGCTGTGTCGTCTCTTCAAGTTCTTTTCGTCTTATCAAGTTTTCCTCCTTTTTTCAACCAGAGGGATTTCAAATTCTTTCTTGTCCATTGAGGTCGTCATTCATATCCTTGTAATCCCCAAGTTTCTCTTATTGTTACTTGTTGCTCTTTTGTTCCGGAGTGCTCTCAACTTTGTGCATCTCCGTTGTATTCTTTATTTCAAGTTGTTCAACCGCCAAGGTTCTTTGGTTTCACTCTTTTGTCAAGAAGCAACTTAGTTGTACCTCTTCCTTCTTTCGTTTCTCTCCGGTGCCATCCCTAGATCTCGGGGCGAGATCTCTTGTAAGTGGAGGAGAGTTCTAACGACCCAAGACCGATGCTCCAGAAGCCTTCCATGTTCTTCGTTAGTGTCGTGTGTTTTATTTTGTTGTTGTTGCATTTCATCATGGCATCATGCGCATTGCATCATCAAGTTTTCATAAACTTGCATCCGTTCGTAGTTGCTGCGTCTCTTCCTTGTCATCATTGGCCATTCCGAGACCAACCACACTTCCAACCTTGTTCTTCGTTTTCTCTCTTGCCTAAACCGGAGTCTCTCTGCATAGTGCATTGACCCCTCCCGCACGTAAGGAAACTCCTCCGTATATGAACCGCACGATCATGACTGATGGGTCCGGATTGTCGGATTTCGGGTTCCTGTAGACCCATGAGGTTCGAACACTGGGGTGCGCGCGGAGATTTCGCCTTCTACCTACCTGCACCCCTCCGCCTCACTAAGATCTAAGCTATGGAAAGAACAACACAAGAGACACAGGGTTTATACTGGTTCGGGGCACCGTTGTGGTGTAATACCCTACTCCAGTGTGTGGTGTGGTGGATTGCCTCTTGGGCTGATGATGATGAGCAATACAAGGAAGAACAGCCTCGTGAGGGTCTGTTCTTGGCTGGGGCGACGAACTGCTAGGAGGAGTTCAGTCACCCTTCTATCTCTCTCTCTTCTCGATTGCGATCCGATCTCTCCTACCCTATGGGTGGCTAGTCCTATTTATAGGCAAAGGCCCTGGGCCTCTTCCCAAATGTTGAGTGGGAAGGGCGCCAACAATTGGCCACTTTGAAGGGGAACATCTGGTACACTTATCCTGACTAAAGTTGGTCCTCGCCTACCAAAGGCTCTGGTGGTGACGCTGGCTGGGGCTCCACAATGACTTCCTCCCTGCCGTTGGACTGGTCTTGGTCTCGTTGCACCGAAACGGGTGCCTTTGCTTGATGCTCTCGCCTGCGCTTGCTCCCTTTGCACCAAAGAGGAAAGAAGGACACTGCGCGGGCTGGCGCCCGCCTGGCACCCTTGGTCGTCATGGCTTGCGTCACGGGCACCTTGTGAGGTACCCCGCCTTGATCTCTCCGCCTCCTCGCAAGCTCCGTGTCATCCGCCCCGCGAGGCCTGGCCCCTCGCGAGGGTCTTGGGTCTGTGTTGATGAAGATGGGCCGTGCTGGGCCCCCCCTTTGAGCCATGCCGCAGGCCGCAGGCAGGCAAGTCTGGGGAGCCCCATTCCCAGAACGCCGACACAGATCATCCCCAAACATGCCCCAAATGTCTTCGTTTTCTTCATTGGACTCCCCCAACCTAATTATTTCCACCGTCCGATCTAAATTTGAAGGGTCCTAACCTAGTTCTATTTCCCGATATATAGTGCCCCCACTTACCAAATCAGTCTATCCCTAGCCTAACCCTATTCCCCTTGCGTCGCCACCCACTCTGGCATGTTCCTCGGTATCCTTCCTCGACCAGCCTCCACCTTCCTTGGGATCCCTCCTGTCGGCGTTCTAGGAACGGGGGTCCCTAGACTTGCCTGTCTGCGGCCCACGGCATGGCTCTGCGAGCGGGCCCATACGACCCATCTTCACCAGCAAAGACTCAAGACCCTCGCGAGGCGGGTGACATAAGACCTCCTTAGGAGCTGCCTCGCCAAGCTGGCTTGTGTGGGGTGGAGAGTTCAAGGCCAGGCAAACCTCACGAGGTTCTAGTGACGTGAGCCATGACGACCAAGGCCAGGCGGGCACCAGCACGCACAGTGTCCTTGTTTCCCCTTGGGTGCTAAGGGAGCAAGCGCATGCGCGGAGTAACGAGGCGTCAAGCAAAGGTTTCCATATTGGTGCAACAAGACCAAGACCAGCAGGAGGGAAGGACAGAGGTCACCGTGGAGCCCAAGACTGTGTCACCACCAGAGCCTTTGGCAGGCGAAGACTGCTTTTGTCAGGATAGCTTGTACTAGCTGTCCTCCTTCAAATTGGCCGTTGTGGGATCCCTTCCCGCTCAATATTTGGGAAGAGGACCAAGGCCACTATAAATAGGACTAGCCACCACCGTAGCTAGGGGGGCGACCTCATCTTAGACTAGAACTAGTTCATCCCCACAACCACTTCCACCAAGCACAAGAACACCTCTCCTCGGGAGGCTGTTCTTCCCCTTGTACTATTCATCCTCAGCCCAAGAGGCAATCCACCACACCACACTGGAGTAGGGTATTACACCACAATGGTGGCCCAAACCAGTATAAATCTTGTGTCCTCTGCATTGCAAGTTCATCGAGTTAGTTCGTAAGATCTTAGGTGAGTAAGGACGTGGATCGGTAGGGGGGAGATCTTCGCATGCACCCCAGTGTTCGAACCTTGAGGGTTTTGCCGGAACCCATGATCCGACATTTGGCGTGCCAGGTAGGGCTGCGCCGAAGCTTCCCTTTCGTCGCTCCGCGTCCTGTCGTCTCATCATCTCCATGTCGAATGCTCACCGTGCTCGCGCTGAGCGCCGGGCTACCCTCGGCGCCCGCGTTGCTCAGACAGGGCCGCCTCATCATTCTCCGACGCCTGCCGCCAGCGCCACCACCGTCCTGGCAGGGAATGAGCATCAAGCATCCTCGTTGCACCCCTCGATGCGGCAGGACGGCCGCACCGCCACTCCATCGCTGACCTCGGCCGGTTCATCGTCCCACGCTCGTCGCACTCCCGTTGATGTGTAGGCCGCTCTATTCATGGCGCGTGAGCTCCTGCGCTATCGCCCAATCGATTACCTCTACGAGGACTGGACTGGATCGATCGCATCGCCGAGCTTGTCAGTGCTGCAGGGGGCTCCCCTATGCCATCCCTCTCGCTGCCTCGCCCTCTGCCAGCCGCGGGCGGCATGGCCCAAGAAGCGCCTCCACCACCTCTGCCCCAAGATGGAGTCTTGGCGCCTAGGTGGGCGGCCCCATGGCGCCACCTGCCGTGTCCAGCACCCGCGGAAGAAGAAAGAAGCTGCCAAGGAGTCCCTCGCCTGTGAGAAAACACCCCCGCGCTCCCTGCGCCGCCACGGCAAAACCGCGTGCCGCCTATGGCGGCAGCGCGCAGACCCCATCAAGGACAAACTCTCCACCAGCGCAGAGTCCCAGTAACCACGGCAGGCTGCCGCGCCTTCACCCTGAGCTGCGTAGCGTCGCTTGGACAGGGAAGTTCAAGCCGGATCTGCCTCCTCGCTATGACGGCACCCCCGACCCCATGGAGTTCCTCCAGCTCTGTGAGCTGAGCATCGAGGCAGCCAACGTCGACGAGAAAGTCATGGCGAACTGGTTTCCCATGGCTCTCAAGCATGGTGCCCGCTCCTGGCTCCTGAATTTGCCTCCAGGATCGATCTCCTCCTGGGATGAGATGCACGACCGTTTCGTCACCAACTTTCAGGGCACTTGCGACCGCCCAACTTTCAGCTCTGTGAGATGCACGACCGTTTGCCTAAAAAGGCTGCTTTGTGCTTCTGCTGCGAGGGCCGCAGTGTGCTCTTCCGTGCGGAGCGAGCGTTATGTGTTTCCATTGACTGTTATGAACCCCCTAGGTCCTGGCATCTTGAGCTTGAGGTATGCGTAATGCTGTACCGCATTGAATTTTGCAAATGCGGTTTGCCCGAGCAGTGTGTGATAGCCAGTGCGGAATGGGACGATATCAAAGATTAATTCCTCGCTTCGGAAGTTGTCCGGAGATCCGAAGACCACTTCCAGTGTGATTGAACCCGTGCAATGGGCCTCTATACCTGGGATGATGCCCTTAAAGGTGGTTTTGATAGGTTTGATCCTCGAGGGATCGATACCCATTTTGCGCACTATATCCTGATAGAGCAGGTACAGGCTGCTGCCGCCGTCCATAAGGACTCGAGTGAGGTGAAATCCATCGATGATGGGGTCTAGGACCAATGCGGTGGATCCGCCATGACGGATACTAGTGGGGTGGTCCCTGCGATCGAAGGTGATCGGACAAGAGGACCATGGGTTGAACTTTGGGGCGACGGGCTCTATCGCATAGACGTCCCTTAGTGCATGCTTCCGTTCCCTCTTGGGAATGTGGGTTGCGTATATCATGTTCATCGTCTTCACTTGTGGGGGAAACCTCTTATGTCCTCCCGTGTTCAGCGGCCGGGGCTCCTCCTCGTCATCACTGTGCAGCCCCTTGTCCTTGTTTTCGGCATTCGACTTGCCGGCCTGCTTGAACACCCAGCATTCTCTGTTGGTGTGATTGGCTGGCTTATCGGGGGTGCCGTGGATTTGACACGAGCAATCAAGTATGCGATCCAAACTGGACGGGCCCGGAGTACTTCTTTTTAATGCCTTTTTCCGCTGACCGGATCTAGAGCCTCTGAATCCGGCATTGACTGTCGTATCGTCGGCGTTATCGCCGTTGTTGCGGTGCTTGTGTCTGTTATGACGTGGTTTGCCATTGGCATCTTTAGTATCCGAAGTGTTCGGCTTCCTCGATGTGTTGTTGCTGCGAGCTAGCCAGCTATCCTCGCCCACGCAAAAGCGGGTCATGAGTGTCGTGAGGGCTGCCATAGACTTCGGCATCTCCTGGCCGAGGTGCCGGGCGAGCCACTCGTCATGGATGTTATGCTTGAATGCCGCTAAGGCCTCTACGTCCGGACAGTCGACAATTTGGTTTTTCTTAGTTACGAACCGTGTCCAGAATTGCCTGGCTGATTCCCCTGGCTGCTGAGTTATATGGCTCAAGTAATCAGCATCTGGTGGTCGCACATAAGTGCCCTGGAAGTTGTCAAGGAATTCATCTTCCAAATCCTCCCAACTGCCAACGGAGTCTGCTGGCAAGCTATTCAGCCAATGCCGAGCTGGTCCTTTAAGTTTTAGTGGGAGGTACTTGATGCCATGCAGATCATCAACGCGAGCCATGTGGATGTGGAGGAGGAAATCCTCAATCCATACAGTGGGATCTGTTGTACCATCATACGATTCGATATTTATGGGTTTAAAACCCTCCGGGAATTCATGATGCATAACTTCATCAGTGAAGCATAGGGAGTGTGCAGCGCCTCCGTGCCGGGCTATATCACGACGCAGTTCATATGAGTCTTGTCTGCTGTATTCGGCCCGGCCGGATTTACTTTTAGTGTATTCGGCGTGACGGTCATCGTCGCGTGTTGGTGCACGCCCCCGTGATCCGTAGATCGATCTTGCATGCTTTGCCTTGTTTTCCAATACGTCTCGCAGGTCCCGCGTGTTGCCCCGGGCCTTGGTGTTTTTTTTGATTGGCGACGGGGTGCGGGCTGGACTTCGGGCTGAAATGCCTCTCTGTCTCGGCCACGAGGTGGCCCGTCAGCCGCATCATACGCTGGTGATGTGGGTTTCAATGCTTCCTCCTTGAGGTGAGGTAGCAACCTGCACTTTGGATATTGGGCGCTCAAGCTCGTATTCCTCGGTCGCAAGGACTTTGGTCCATCTGTCTGCTAGCAAATCTTGATCAGCTTGAAGCTGTTGTTGCTTTTTCTTCAAGCTATTTGTTGTGGCTATAAGCCGACGCTTGAAGCACTCCTGCTCGACGGGATCCTCAAGCACGATGAATTCTTCTTCATCGAGGCTCGCCTCGTCTTCGGAGAGAGGCATGTAATTGTTCTCCTCCGATTCTCCATCTGCTGCCCACTCTAGAGGGCTAGCTTGTTCACCCTCCCGCTCTAAATCATGCTGGAGGGGATTGTTGTCTTCGGCACTATCCGGAGTGTTATTGTCTCTTGTGCCGGTATCACTACTTTCGCTATGGCGGGACTTAGAGCGGCGCCACTGACGTCGGTGCTTGGGTTGCTTCTTGGAGGGGTCATCCTCCACTGCCTCGTCGCCATTGCCTTCTTTGGAGGTGTCCACCATGTATATATCATATGATGAGGTGGCGGTCCAATGCCCTGTGGGCGGTGGTTCCTGTTTGTCTCCTGCATCGTCGTCCATACCGCCGATATCTTCGGAGTCGAAGTCGAGCATGTCGGTTAAATCGTCGACAGTGGTTACTAAGTGGGTGGTGGGTGGGGAGTGAATTTCTTCGTCGTCCGCATCCCATTCTAGCCGAACATAGTTCGACCAAGGATCTCCTGACAAGGAGAGGGACCTTAATGAATTTAGCACGTCACCTAAAGGTGAGTGCTGAAAGATATCCGCGGAGGTGAACTCCATGATCGGCGCCCAATCAGATTTGAGAGGTATGGACGCAGGCGGCTCGGAGTCCGTGGCCGGAGACGAATCCAGTGGTTCGGCAACACGGCTCTCGTAAGGGGTGAAGTCAGTATCCGGCTCCATCGCCACTGAGAGTGCGGCCTCCATGGCGGGGTCTATCCCCCCGTCCTCGGATGGCGCAATTTGCTCCGGATTGAGGGCCAGAGTAGTTGTAGGTGTGATCTCCCGAAAACTATCCGATGGCAGAGTTATGTCATGCTCGTTGTGATTGTGCGGCGCACCTGACATGGGCTCGAATCCGTCAAAGATCAAGTCTCCGCGGATGTCGGCAGTGTAGTTTAAGTTTCCGAACTTGACCTGATGGCCAGGAGCGTAGCTCTTAATCTCCTCCAGATGGCCAAGCAAGTTGGCCCGCAGTGCGAAGCCGCCGAATACAAAGATCTGTCCGGGGAGGAAAACCTCACCCTGGACCGCATGGTTACCGATGATCGAAGGAGCCATCAAGCCTTACGGTGACGGCACAGTGGAACTCTCAATGAAAGCACCAATGTCGGTGTCAAAACCGGCGGATCTTGGGTAGGGGGTCCCGAACTGTGCGTCTAAGGCGGATGGTAACAGGAGGCGGGGGACACGATGTTTACCCAAGTTCAGGCCCTCTTGATGGAGGTAATACCCTACATCCTGCTTGATTGATCTTGATGATATGAGTATTACAAGAGTTGATCTACCACGAGATCGTAGAGGCTAAACCCTAGAAGCTAGCCTATGGTATGATTGTTGTTGTCCTACGGACTAAACCCTCCGGTTTATATGGACACCGGAGGGGGCTACGGTTACACAGAGTCGGTTACAAGGGAGGAGATCTACATATCCGTATTGACAAGCTTGCCTTCCACGCCAAGGAAAGTCCCATCCGGACACGGGACGAAGTCTTCAATCTTGTATCTTCATAGTCCAACAGTCCGGCCAAAGTATATATTCCGGCTGTCCGGAGACCCCTTAATCCAGGACTCCCTCAGAGGTCCTCCCCAAGCTCGAGGCCACGCGCCCGCTCAGGTGGTCCCAGTGCGCCATCACATTTATCTCACCATACCAGCTCAAGTGCGCAGCTACTGCCAACGTCCTCCCGATGCTTTGTTCACCCGTCATCAGCAAAGTGCGAGTCACCAAGACCCTCATCGATGGCGGCGCAGGGCTCAATGTCATGTCCATCGAGACGTTCGACAGCCTCCAAGTGCTGTATGATCAGCTTCAGCCCACCAAGCCTTTCTTAGGAGTGACCGACGGCTCCACCATGCCAATCGGTCAGGTCCGCTTCTCAGTCACCTTCGGGCAGCGCAACAATTACCGCGCCGAGCTTATCGACTTCGACATTGCCCACATCCGTTTGCCATACAATGCCATCCTCGGGTATCCGGCCTGGCCAAGTTCATGGCCGTGACGCATCAGGGCTACAACGTCCTCAAGATGCCAGTAAGAGGCGGGATCATCACAGTCCCCTGCGAAGAAAGAGATGCGGTGTGCTCCCTCGAGCGCGCCTTCCAAGCAGCGTCAATCGAAGATCCCGGCCACAATGCAGCTCGGTACCCTCCAGAGGTCGTCCCCAAGAAGAAGACGCAGCAACTTTGTGCCGGACCTCAGGAGGGAAGCACCACAAGTGGCACCTCGTCAGGATGAGTGCCCGCACCTAGGGCGCCTCCCTCTATCGCATTGGAAGGCACGCCTAGTGCCCTCCTCGGGCAGGGCTCAGGAGCTCTCTTCTAGAGGGTCTCAGACCTCGCCAACGTCACGAGGGAGACGCTCGGGCACCACTTGGAGGCGTGTTTCACGGCATGTTTCCTTCAGGAGGACACTTGGCAAGGAGCACCCGGTGCTCAAGAGTGCTTCTGGCCTTCGCGTGTCGACATACCAGGGCTCAACCGAGCCGCATCTCAGGAGTGCTTCTGGCCTTCGCGTGTCGGGCGCTGCGAAGGTGCACCTCATAGCTACGTTTGCATGCCGCTCGGCCTGCCGAGCGTGGCCGCAGCCTTCCAGTGCAACTTGCGGAGCGTCATGGTGGGTCAGGAGGCCAGGCACCACGCAGTCCTGGCGGAGATGGAGACGGTCCTCATGGAACCGCCGGGACCCCAGAGCCTCCTGAGGCTCAGGGCCCCGGTGGCTCGTGAGGGGCAACCCCTTCGCCGCGTACCTTCAACTACCTCAACACCCCTTCATCAACGGAACCAGGTGACATTTTCCAAATTCATTTAGCTGGGAGCACCCAGGGGGCTGCATTATTCCCAGGCCGCATGGGTCCGTCCTTGTGGCTTTTATCTTTCCTTGTTTATGTCTTTAGCTTACCTTGCTGGGGGCGCCCCTCGGCCTACATCATCTCCAAGCCACTCGGGCGGGACCTAGTGGCGCGTATCGTTTATGCATTTACCTGAGCTAGGTTGCCTTTCATGCTTAATCTATCTATCACTATCACCTGCTTGATTGTCGCCCATCCTGGGAGCCGCGTGCCGGTCGTATTTATTCAGGACCCTTCGCATGAGAGGATTAGGCACGACATCCGTGCTCGGGCCTGTCCCTGCAGCATCGATAAATCCAACGGCCGAGCTCTGTCTGGTGGGCTGGCCCCGTTCATGTCACCTCCAGGGGCCGGTGGTGCTGGCTTTCTCACGCAATAACCTCAGGAGATTCGGTTGGCGCTGGTTGTCTAAACACCTCGCAGGACCAAGACAGCAAACAAGAACCAAGGCAAGGCGCAACCCGCCTTGAGGTAGGGCCTCGTGAGTCCCATGCTGGCTCACTAGTGCCCAGACACACCTCGTCTAGCCCTGTCGTGCAAGCCACGTGTCAGGGCGGGGCTATACACGCCCCGGGGGCCCTCCGCAGCAGGGAGCCCCCTCCCATGTACCGGAGGCGAATCAGCAATCACCACGGCGGCTCGGGCACTCCCTCGCGTTAACTTGTAGGAACTTCCTAGAGGCTACGGCAGGCAGTGCCGTGGACTCTCCCTCTTCTCTCATGCGATTCGCTTGTGCGTTGAAAGGGGGGCTCCTGAGCATCGCGTCTCAGGAGCTCTTACTAGCTCTCCAGCCCTCACCCCTAGCCTTGACCATGGCACGCGACCTGGCATACCAGCGGCGGCTGAGCTCGCTCGAGGGCCGGGGCCTGAGGACATAGAGGACCAAGAAGAACATGGGGAGGAAGGAGAGGCCCGCACGGGTCTGACCTAGCTACCTAGCAGCGGCCGACACCCAAGCCTGGCGTCTCGCGAGGAACCAACTCCAGATTGCCAAGATAAATTTCACGCTCAATCAACCGCTACAGCGCAGAGTTCTCATTTGTGCAGCCCTGCTGCGGCAACGTAGTCTCCCACTCTTACCTCTCGGCGGTCGCTTGCATGCCAAAGGGGACCTCCTGAGCATCGCGCCTCAGGGGCTCTTACTGGACCTCGGGTCACTCACCTCCTGGCCTTGACCACGGCACACGACCTGGCATACCAGCGACGATTGAAGCCTTCCTGGGGACCGGGACCTGTCAGCGTACAGCACCTAGTCGTCACGAGGATGGAAAGGGGAAACCGAGCCAGAACGGAGCATGTACACGCACGATTTCATGATAAGGATAATGTCAAGAAAGGACACTACAGACGCCTGACAAGCCCCATCGGGATCCATTTCCTGATGCCTCGCAGGGAACAAAAGACAAGAACCTAGGGAGTCCTAACTACAGTGGGCCACCCGAGGCCGGCGCCAACCTCATCCAGATCCGCGCCGGCGGCGGCCTGACGCTGCAGCTCTACTCCGGGCTCGGCGGGAGCTTGGGGGCACGTAGCTGTCATCGCTCGTCTACGGAGACTCCACGAGCTCAGGAGAGTTGCTGGATCACCAGGAGTCGCCGCTATCGCTGGAGGAGCTGCAGGCGAGGCCTGCGGTAGGCCCAGCACCCGTCGTTGCGCTGACCTAGTGACCTCCTTTAGGGAAGCACTCCAGGCGGCGACCCTCCTCGTCGAAGACCTTAAAGAGCAGCACGGAGGCGCCGTCGTACTAGAAGTGGATCGTGAGGGCGCCCTCCACGCTGCAGACCCGGGTAATCTCACCCCATCCTCGGGTCATGAAGATCTTCCCAGAGGCAACGACTCCAATCTCCGCTCCGGTCGCTGGGGCGTCGCAGTCGGCATGTTGCAGCCAAAGCTCGCGAAGGCCCCTCGGTGGCATCTCGGCGTGGAAGAAGCGGGAGAGGCAGAGGAAAGATGGGCGACGGGGGATCCTCCCCCTCCCATTTATACTAGGAGAAGGCCAACCAGTAACCCCCATGGTCACAGGTAATGATGGTTTTCCTTGCATGTCGCATGGACTTGTCCAGTCGGGTAGTGGCCGAGGCGACGTGGGGAAGCGGAGGCACCCACGTCCAATCAACTGCCACGCGTTGACCAAGGCCGCAGGCTATTGGGGCCCGCGGCGCACCGCACTTGGCCTTTGGCTTCGCCTCGAAGCCAAGCCCGAGCGCGCCTTGGGCCCGGGGGCTACTGTCGGCGTTCTGGGAATGGGGGTCCCCAGACTTGCCTGCGTGCGGCCCACAGCATTGCTCTGCGAGCGGGCCTGTACAACCTATCTTCACCCACAAAGACTCAATACCCTCGCGAGGGGCCAAGCCTCGCGAGGCGGGCGACATAAGACCTCCTCAAGAGCGGCCTCGCCAGGCTGGCTCGCGAGGGGTGGAGACATCAAGGCCAGGCAAACCTCGCGAGGTTCTAGTGACATGAGCCGTGACAACCAAGGCCAGGCGGGCGCCAGCACGCATAGTGTCCTTGTTTACCCTTTGGTGCTAAGGGAGCAAGCGTAGGCGCGGAGTACCGAGGCGTCAGGCAAAGGTTTCCATATTGGTGCAACAAGACCAAGACCAGCAGGACGGCATGATGGAGGTCACCGTGGAGCCCAAGACGGCGTCACCACCAGAGACTTTGGCAGGCGAAGACTGCTTTTGTCAGGATAGCTTGTACTAGCTATCCCCCTTCAAATTGGCCATTGTGGGATCCCTTCCCACTCAATATTTGGGAATAGGACCAAGGCCACTATAAATAGGACTAGCCACCACCGTAGCTAGGGGGGCGGCCTCATCTTAGACTAGAACTAGTTCATCCCCACAACCACATCCACCATGCACAAGAACACCTCTCGTTAGGAGGCTGTTCTTCCCCTTGTACTATTCATCCTCAGCCCAAGAGGCAATCCACCACACCACACTCGAGTAGGGTATTACACCAAAACGGTGGCCCGAACCAGTATAAATCTTGTGTCCTTTGCGTTGCGAGTTCGTCGAGTTAGTTCGTAAGATCTTAGCTGACTTAGGACGTGGATCGGTAGGCGGAGATCTTCGCGCGCACCCCAGTGTTCGACACCTCCCGATCCAACCAGCATAGTCAACCACACCTTCCCTTCTCTATTTCATCCTCGAGCCAATCCCTACGCCCATTACCTCCCTCAATCCACCCAACCAGCGCCACATCACCTCCTCCTCCATCCCTTGCTCATGCTTGAGCCCTCTGCCTCGATCCACTAGGTGCCCAGCTCGCACAGGAGAGGAGCTCCTTAATCCCCTTGTCCCCGGCCTCGAGCTCAACCTCGTCTCCCGACGACCTCCTCGCCGGCGCTTCCCCGTTGGAGATTCCCAGCCAGCAGCAACAACCAGCAGGACCAGCCCCGTCGCGCCTCTCCTCCCTTCCTCCACTTCTTCTCTCTCGCTCCCTCTGATGGTGTCGCGACGCTACCGTTTTGCAGGAGCCTGCTGCCCATGGTGCTCCTGGACATTCCCGTCGCCTCCGCCTCGTTCCAGGGAGGGAAGCCCTCGCGCCTGCTCCTCCCGTCTGCCCGAGCGCCACCGCCTCGCAACACGGCATCCCTCGCTGCCGGCCTCTACTTCCCCTGCATCCTCTGCTTCGAGTGGGAGGACAAGACGTGCCCCGACGCCCTACTGAGGGAGTCCTAGACTAAGGGGTCCTCGGGCGTCCGGCCTGTTAGCCATGGGCCGGACTGTTGGGCTGTGAAGATACAAAGACCAAAGACTCTACCCGTGTCGGGATGGGACTCTCCTTGGCGTGGAAGGCAAGCTTGGCGATCAAATATGAAGATTCCTTTCACTGTAACCCACTTTGTATAACCCTAGTCCCCTCTGGGGTCTATATAAACTGGAGGGTTTATGTAACGCCCCAAGACCGATGTGCCAGGTGTCGTCCAGTTTTTCACTGTTGTGCCTTGTCATTTCTTGCGTGTCATGCATTGCATATCATGTCATCATGTGCATTTCATTTTCATACGTGTTCCCCTCATGCATCCAAGCATTTTCCTCGTTGTCCGTTTTGCATTCCGGCGCTCCTATCTTCTCCAGTGGTCATTTCTACCTTTCTTTCGTTTGGGGATTAAACACTTCCGGATTGGACCGAGACTTGCCAAGCGGCCTTGGTTTACTACCGGTAGACCACCTGTCAAGTTTCGTACCATTTGGACTTCGTTTGATGCTCCAACGGTTAACCGAGGGACCGAAAAGGCCTCGTGTGTGTTGCAGCCCAACACCCCTCCAATTTGGCCCAAAACCCAACAAAACCTCCACCAACATCTCGGTCGTTCGATCACGATCGCGTGGCCGAAAACCGCACCTCATTTGGACTCTTCTAGTTCCCTCTACCTATATATATGTGATCCCCTCTGAAATTCGCGCAGATGAAACCCTAAAACTCCTCCGCGCGCCACCGGACATTTCGTCCCGCACCGCCGGACATGTCCGGCCACGGCCTCCACCTCACCCGGACCAATCCGGAGCTGCCACGTCGCCCCGCCGCCGCTCCTCAGCCACTCGCGGAGCGCCACCTGGCCTCCCGCTCCTCCCCACCGCGGCGGCCCGCGGAGCCCGTTGCGGGCCCGCGCGGGCCCAGATCCACCGCCGCCTGGCCGAGGCGCCCGAGCCGCCCGGCTCCGCCTAGCTCGCCGCGCGCCGCCGCCACCTCGCGCTGGTGCCGCCACCCCACTCTCCACCGGCGCCCTGCCCCGCCGCCTAGGTCGCCGGACCTCAGCGCCACCGGCCGCCACCGTCCTCCCCATGGCGCCACGCGCCCGGATCGGGCCAGATCCAGCGGGATCTAGCTCGGGGCCGTGTCCTCCGGCGAGAGCCCGCGCTTTCCAGCCACCGCCGTCGCTGCCTTCGTTCATGCTCCGGCGAACTTCGTCCGTGCCTCGTTTTCCATGACAACCCTAGATCTGGCCAAGGTCCAATTTCTACTAAGTCCCCGTTTTCCCAGTTTCAAATGCTCATGTTCATCGCATTGTAACTTTGCATCCAAAGCTCCGATTCATACACATAGGATATCAAAATGTTCGCCTCAGAGAGGGCATCATTTCATCTCATTGCATCATTTTCATTTGAGTTCATCTTGATGCCTGAAATGCTGTTAGAAGAATGCTATTTGAGATAATTGTCAGATCTGCTGCTCCATTTAGATATTTGTCATTTTTGCCATGATTATTGTGTGCATGATATGCCCATGAGCTCTTCATGTGTTTTGTTAAGGGTTTTGCCATCTTTCCAGAGGTGCAAACCATGTATTTTTGTGATGTGTGTGGTGACTAGCACAAGCTTGCAAAGTGAGGCACTTGGTAATGCTGATTTCAGGGACTTAGCATTTCCACTAAGTCCTTGAGCTGTTTATCTCACATGGTCATATGTTCATGTTGTTTCCTAGTGATCCGTGCCTCTTTTGAGGATGATCAGTAAGGATGTTTTGTTAATCTTGTAGTTCTCTATCCATCCATGTCTTTGTTTGCAATTATGGAGCACCCTAGCTTGAGTCAATCGAGCTCTACTTTTGCTATTTCGTGAATCTGGGCAGATTGTCTACTTGTTAGCGATTTTGCCGAGGATGTTGTAGTTGATCCGTGCATGCCATGTTATTGTTCTTGCCATGTCTAGCTTGTGTAATGTGTATTCTCGTTGGGTGTATGCTTAGATTGTCATGCCTTGCTCCGTAGTGAGTGCATCGAGCTCGTTAACATGCCTACTTGATATATGTTTTCAGCATGCTCCAGTTTTCACCAAGTCTGAGAACTGATTATGTTTTCACCATGTTCACATGCTTGCAATTGTATTTTCTGATCCCTTTTGGATCAAGGTCACTAAGGGACTTTTGCTAAGCGCTTTGAGTAGCTCCATGCCATGCTTTACTTTGCCATGTTGAGATCATGTAGCATGTAGTTTTGTTGCTCCAAAGAGTGCTATCTGATCTGAAATTCCAGGCTTGTGTTAATTTCACTAAGTCTGAGATCTGTTTACCGTTTGCATTTTTGCCATGCTTGTTTGAACCTGTTAATGGTTGAATTGGCCGTAGCTCAGTGTTCATCTTTTGTTAAGCATCATGAATGGATTCCTGCCATGTATTTTGATGCCATGTTTGAGTGATGTAGCATGTTCATCTTGTTGCATTTAGATGGCTACTTGTTGTAAATCGCAGAACGTGGTCATATTTGAATTGCTTGCCATTTCCAAACCATAACTCCAATCCAGCGTTCTTTATATCCTTTTGAAGCGATTTCATCCCATATTTTCAGTGGCAAACTTGGTTTTCCAAGTTGATGCCATGTTCATTCGTTCCTTGTCATATCATGCATATGCATCGCATACCGCATCCCGCATATCATACCATGTTCATGTGTTGGTTTTTACTATGTTGTGTGCTTCTTTTCCAGTGTTTGCTTCTTTGGGTTGGTTCCGATAACGTCGCGTTTGTGAGGACCCGTTCGTCTACGTCCATTTGTCTTCTTCATGGACTCGTTCTTCTTCCTTGCGGGATCTCAGGCAAGATGACCATACCCTCGAAATCACTTCTATCTTTGCTTGCTAGATGCTCGCTCTTTTGCTATGCCTATGCTGCGATAGCTACCACTTGCTTATCATGCCTCCCATATTGTTGAACCAAGCCTCTAACCCACCTTGCCCTAGCAAACCGTTGATTGGCTATGTTACCGCTTTGCTCAGCCCCTCTTATAGCGTTGTTAGTTGCAGGTGAAGATTGAAGTTTTGTTCCTTGTTGGAACATGAAGATCGTTCCTTGTTGGAACATGTTTACTTGTTGGGATATCACTATATATCTTATTTAATTAATGCTTCTATATACTTGGTAAAGGGTGGAAGGCTCGGCCTTATGCCTGGTGTTTTGTTCCACTCTTGCCGCCCTGGTTTCCGTCATATCGGTGTTATGTTCCCGGATTTTGCGTTCCTTACGCGGTTGGGTAATAATGGGAACCCCTTGACAGTTTGCCTTGAATAAAACTCTTCCTGCAATGCCCAACATTGGTTTTACCATTCGCCGCCTAGCCTTTTCTTTTCCCTTGGGGGTCGCGCGCCCAAGGGTCATTATTATTTTAACCCCCCCCCCCCCCGGGCCAGTGCTCCTCTGAGTGTTGGTCAAACCGAGCGATGTCCGGGGCTACCAGGGGCAACTCTGGGCTGGCCTACCCGACGTCTGGCTCATCTGAGTGTGCCCTGAGAAAGAGATATGTGCAGCTCCTATCGGGATTTGTCGGCTCATTCGGCGGTGTTGCTGGTTTAGTTTTACCCTGTCGAAATGTCTTGTAGAACCGGGATACCGAGTCTGATCGGAATGTCTCGGGAGGAGGTCTATTCCTTCGTTGACCGTGAGAGCTTGTGATGGGCTAAGTTGGGACACCCCTGCAGGGATTTGAACTTTCGAAAGCCGTGCCCGCGGTTATGGGCAGATGGGAATTTGTTAATGTCCGGTTGTAGATAACTTGAACCTTAACTTAATTAAAATGAGTCAACTGCGTGTGTAACCATGATGGTCTCTTTCCGGCGGAGTCCGGGAAGCGAACACGGTGTTGGAGTTATGTTTGACCTAGGTTGTTTAGGATCACTTATTGATCATACTTTTATCGACCGTGCTTTTATCGACCATATATGCTAGTCGCTTGCTGCAGCTCCACCTCATACCTTTTACCTTACCCATAAGCTTAAATAGTCTTGATTGCGAGGCTGCGAGATTGCTGAGTCCCTGTGGCTCATAGATACTTCCAAAACCAGCTTGCAGGTGCCGTTGAACCGTGCAGGTGACGCAACCAAGCTTAGGAGGAGCTCGATGAAGATCTTGTCCTTTGTGTTGTCCCGTTTCCAGTTGATCAGTAGTGGAGCCCAGTTGGGGTCGATCGGGGACCTTGTCGCATTTGGTGTTCTTCTTTTATTTTGGTTCCGTAGTCGGACCTTGATTGTATTTGGATGATGTAATGCTATATTCATGTAATTGTGTGAAGTGGCGATTGTAAGCCAACTATGTAACTTCTTCCCCTATTTTATTACATGGGTTGTGTGAAGATTACCTCACTTGCGACATTGCTTTCAATGCGGTTATGCCTCTAAGTCGTGCTTCGTCACGTGGGAGATATAGCCGCATCGAGGGCGTTACAGTTTAGTCTATAATGACAATCATAATCAGATAGGCTAGACTTCTAGGGTTTAGCCATTACGATCTTGTGGTAGATCAACTCTTGTAACCCCCATACTTATTAATATTAATCTAGCAGGACGTAGGGTTTTACCTCCATCGAGAGGGCCCGAACTTGGGTAAACATTGTGTTCCCTGTCTCCTGTTGCCATCAACCTCAGACGCACAGTTCGGGACCCCCTACCCGAGATCCACCGGTTTTGACACCGACATTGGTGCTTTCATTGAGAGTTCCACTGTGCCGTCGCCAAGAGGTTCGATGGCCCCGTCAATCATCCACAACAACATTATCCAGGGAGATACCTTCCTCCCCAGACAGATCTTCGTGTTTGGTGGCTTCTCTCTGTGGGCCAACTCACTTGGCCATCTAGAGCAGATAGATAGCTACGCCCCTAGCCATCAGATCAGATTTGGAAGCTTGAACTACGTCGCGGACATCCGCGGAGACTTGATCTTCGATGGATTCAAGACCGCGACAGTAGCCGCTCCCTGTCACCATGATAAACATGGTTTAAACCTATCATAGAACTACACCCAGGGGATAGAACATGCAACTGCTCTAGCCTTAGATCCGGAGCAGATCACGCCATCCGAGGACGGGAGGCTCAGCCCCGCCATGGAGGCCACAGACTAAGCGGCCTTGGAGCCGCACACAGACCCAACATCAAGTGAGATCTATGTTGCCAGAACCTCGGACACGTTTCCGGCTACAGGTTCCGAGGCATGTGCGTCCGTGCACGACGAGCTTGATCGGGCATTGATCGTTGAATTCAGCTCTACGGACATCTTCCGGCACTCACCTTTAGGTGACGTGCTAAACTCATTAAGAACACTGTCCCTAGAGGGGGACTCACAACCAAATTATATCCGGTTTGAACTGGAGGCCGATGACGAATTTCGCTTCCCACCCCCCGCTCACTTAATAGACACCATCGAAGACCTAACTGACATGCTAGATTACGGCTCCGAAGACATCGATGGTATGGAGGACGATGATAGAGAAGAAGAGGCCAGAAACCCGCCATTTACCGGATGCTCGACGGCCACTTCCTCGTATGACGTATACATGGTGGATGCACCAAAAGAGAATAGCGGCAATGAGAAGGAAGATCCGGTTGAGGATAAACCTCCCGAGATACAACCAAAGCGTCGGCGTCAGCAGCGCCGCTGTAAGTCACGCCGCAACAAAGATAGCAACACCGGCACAGGAGAAGATAACACTCCGAAGGGTGCCAAAGACAATGAAGACCCCGTTGAGGCAACTGCCGAACAAAATGAACGGGAAGACGGTGAAGTTAGCCCTGGTGAACAGGCCACACATGAAGACTCGAAGGAATGTAATTATCTTCTGCTCTCCGAGGATGAGGCGAGCCTCGGCACTGAGGATTTCATCGTGCCTGAGGAACCTCTTGAACAGGAGCGCTTCAAGCGCCAGCTAATAGCCACTGCAAGGAGCCTGAAAAATAAATAGCAGCAGCTTCAAGCTAATCAAGATCTGCTAAATGATAGACGGACTGATGTCCTGGCAGCCAAGGAATACAACCTCAAGCGCCTAGCCAAAGTTACCCAAAGTGCAAATTATTACCTCAATTTGATGACGAGGCGTTGGAGCCCGTGCCATCAGCGCACAATACGGCTGACCGACCACCACTTGGTCGGGAAAAAGTGGCAACCAAAGCCGAATACCATCCTCTACCACCTTGCCATAAAGACAGAGACAAAACTGCTCAGAGATACACATATGATCTCTGGCAGGGCCTGAAGAATAAAGAAGGTCCGACCAGATCGATCTATGTATCACGGGGGCATGCCCCAACGCGCGACGACGACTATCGAGCCGAACATGGCAAGTATAGTTACGTCCGAGCCGAAATCCGCAGACGGACTCCATCCGAACAATGTCATGAACTAGCAGGATATAGAGGCGCCGCACACCCTCTCTGCTTCACTGATGAAGTCATGGAACATGAATTCCCAAAAGGGTTCAAACCCGTGAATAACGAACCATATGATGGAACCACAAACCCCGTGGTATGGATCAAAGTCTTCATTCTCCATATTCATATGGCCCGCGGCGATGACCTTCATGCCATTAAATTCCTCCCCCTAAAACTCAAGTGGCCAGCTCGGCATTGGCTGAACAGCCTGCCCGAAAATTCCATTGGCAGCTGAGAGGACTTGGAAGAAGCCTTCCTTGACAACTTCCTAGGTACATATGTTCAACCTCTGGATGCGGATGACTTAAGTCACATAATTCAAGTGCTTGGAGAGTCCGCCAGGAAACTCTGGACCAGGTTCTTAACCAAAAAGAACCAGATCATCGAGTGTCCAGACGCTAAAGCCTTGGCGGCATTTAAACATAGCATACGGGACGAATGGCGCGCTCGACACCTCGGCCAAGAAAAGCTGAAGTCCATGGTAGCCCTCACGGCACTCATGACCCACTTTTGCGCGGGCGAAGATAGCTGGCTAGCCCGCAGTAATAACAATACAAGCAAACCTGGCACTTCCGAAGCCAGAAACAGCAAGGGCAAGCCCCGACGCAACAAATATACATGTCGAGGCAATGGTAATAATACCGAGGACACGACAGTCAACGCCGGATTTAGTGGCTCCAGGTCCGGTTAGCGGAAGAAGCCATATAAAAGAAATAATGAGGACCCTTCCAGCCTAGACCGCATACTCGATCGCCCATGCTCGATCCATGGCACCCCTAATAAACCAACCAATCATACCCACAGGAGTTGTTGGGTATTCAGACATGCCGGCAAGTTAAATGCTGAAGACAAAGAAAAGGGGTCACAAAGCGAGAACGACGAGGAGGAGCCCCGGCCATCAAACACAGGGGGACAAAAGAAGTCCCCCCTCCCAAGTTAAAAGGTTAAACATGATATGCGCTACCCACATCCCCAAGAGGAAACACAAGCGCACGCTCACGGACGTCTATGCTATGGAGCCAGTCGCCCCAAAGTTCAACCCATGGTCTTCCTGCCCGATCACTTTTGATCGCAGGGATCATCAGACCAGTATCTTTCATGGCGGTTCAGCCACACTGGTCCTCGACCCAATCATTGATGGATTTCACCTCAAGCGCGTCCTCATGGATGGTGGTAGTAGCCTGGACCTGCTCTATCAGGATATAGCGTGGAAAATGGGCATTAATCCATCAAGAATTAAGCCCACAAAAACTACCTTTAAAGGAGTTGTACCAGGTGTAGAGGCCCACTGCTTGGGCTCAATCACATTGGAGGTCATCTTCGGATCTCCGGACAACTTCCGAAGCGAGGAGTTAATCTTTGATATCGTCCCTTTCCACAGTGGCTATCACGCTTTGCTCGAACAAACTGCGTTTGCCCGATTCAATGCGGTACCGCACTATGCTTATCTCAAGCTCAAGATGCCCGGACCATGCGGTGTCATAACAGTCAATGAAAATACAGAGCGCTCCCTCCGCACAGAGGAGCACACCGCTGGCCTGGCAGCAGAAGTACAGAGCGGCCTCCATAAGCAGAACCTTAATTCGGCAGCCATACTCTCGAACACTGCCAAACGAGTCCGGGCTACCTTGCGCCAGAGCAGCCCAGCTCGTCAAGAGCTCAACTAGCAATTCGGCCTCCATCCCAGTCCACACCAAGTGGTGGCATTCGCGCCGCGCGTACATAACTATGCACTCAAAATAACATGGGCATAGACGGAGGCATACCTAGATTGTGTTCCATAATAAGGCTCAACCTCCCCTGGACACACATACTTTCACTTTTTCTCTTTTCCTGTTCAGGTTTCTTTTCCGCAGGTCCCTCTCTCCGGCCTCATAATCGGTCCTTTCGAAGAACGGACACACCAAGGTGGCAAGTAGCACAGACGTGCGGGGGAATCTCTAGATGTCCCTTTGGGCGATCACTCTACCTATTTTCAGGACCCGTACGCAGCTCCTCCTTGGTCTTGGCATGTAAATAGCCACTGTTACTTCTCGCACCCCTTTGTTTTTTCACGTACACTCTGACATATTAATTAAAATTATAATACAAACAGTTTGAGGCCCAACCTATGTGGAACTACATTCCTATTTACTTTAACTTTTGTTATTTCAATTGGCATCCGTACACCCTGGTACGCCATAATCCGCCGGGGGCTTTATCGCGCCCCACACTATGGCAACAAGTTCGAACACTATTACAGTACAGTTCGGCACCCTGAATTTAGCATTATATGCATTGGCTCTCAATCATGTCTTTGGTCAATAGTTGGGTTACCCGGTGAGGGAGTCCTGGACTGGGGGGTCTCCGGACAGCCGGACTATATCCTTTGGCCGGACTGTTGGACTATGAAGATACAAGATTGAAGACTTCATCCCGTGTCCGGATGGGACTCTCCTTAGCATGGAAGGCAAGCTTGGCAATACGGATATGTAGATTTCCTCCCTTCTAACCGACTCTGTGTAACCCTAGCCCCCTCCGGTGTCTATACAAACCGGAGGGTTTAGTCCGTAGGGCAACAACAATCATACCATAGGCTAGCTTCTAGGGTTTAGCCTCTACGATCTCGTGGTAGATCAACTCTTGTAATACTCATATCATCAAGATCAAGCAAGCAGGACGTAGGGTACTACCTCCATCAAGAGGGCCTGAACCTGGGTAAACATCGTGTCCCCCGCCTCCTGTTACCATCCGCCTTAGACGCACATTTCGGGACCCCCTACCCGAGATCCGCCGATTTTGACACCGACATTGGTGCTTTCATTGAGAGTTCCACTATGTCGTCATGATAAGGAGGGATGGCTCGTCTCGTTTTCAAGAACAACATCACCTCTGGGGGAGCCCTGGCTGTAGGCCAAACTCTCCGACTAGGCGGCTTCATCATGACTGCCCGCTCGGCCGCTGCGCCGACGATTACTTCTCGGGTCATCAAAAATAGCCTCCACATCGGCTTGAAAATCACAGAGCAGATGGATCCAATGGAGCTCTCCTCTTTGAATGAGCTCTTGGATCGCATCACCGCTCTGGGAGTCGCTACGGACTATGATCCGATTGGGCTTAAACCCGACCAAAGGGAGATTAACTCTCCGCCGGTCACCCATCAGATAGCGGTGGTGGAGGAGCAATGTGGCAAATCTTCCTCTATCCTGAGGACGAACTATGTCCGGATTTCCGAGCTCTCCGAGCCGGATACCCGTCCACAGGAGGACATCGCCCTAACCCTGAACCTAGAATCAGGCAGTATGCCGAACCTGCGGGGCAACATCCTGGAGCCTGAACTTCCTAGGTCGGAAACTCCCCCGCTCCTGGGTATCAGATTGGGTCAAGGTCTGGACTTAAATCCACCCACCCACCCAGATATAAACGATCTTTCCCACATTAGGCAAGAGCCCCAAGAGACAGTACATCACTATTGGGCCAGATTCCTCCTTGTAATGAATAAGGTCAAGGACTGTCATGAGGAAGACGCAATTTCGTTCTTTTGCAACAATTGCATGGACAAGGGAATCCTCAACACCATAAGTCGCCGTGACATAGAACACTTCGCTGACTTGGCGGCCATAGTACGGAAGTATTATGCGATGGAAAGCGCCTGGAAAACCCAAGCAAAATTTTGGGATAATCCGGCTCTGACAAAACCCCCAGTCCAAACTAAAATGGTGCACTCTCATAAGTCGCCTGACTCAATTACAATGAAGAAAAAGCCCACTACAGGCCATGGAACCGTATTGGAGGGATGGCTTAACGGGCCCTGCAAAATTCATTGTACAGCGGATACCATACCAACACACAGCCTTAGAGCATGTTGGGTACTCCGGTAGGTGGCCAAGAGCGGTGAGGATCTCCTCATTCAAAACACCGCAGGGCACCATCCCATGGATAACAATACAGTATTGACGGTCTTTGAGACCTTCGCCTCAAATAATAGGCATAAGCGAGCACTCCGCAGCCTTGCCGAAGTCTGCTACGTGGCAGCAATAAATCCATGGAGCGACACGGCTATCACCTTCAATGCCAGTGACGAACCTAAATTCCGAACAGCCCGAGCACCAGCCGCCTTGGTCCTCAGTCCAATTGTGGACGACTTTCGGCTTACCAAAGTGCTCATGGACATCAGCAGCGGACTAAACCTCATTTATGAGGAGACTCTTCAAAAAATGGAAATAGACAGAAGCCGTATCGAGCAAAGCAACACGACCTTCCGAGGAATCATTCCCAGTCGGGAGGCACGCTGCGTTGGGAAAATCAAACTAGATGTGGTATTCGGCACTCCAGAGAATTACAGGTCCGAAGAAATTACTTTCCAAGTGGCCCCGTTCAGTAGCGGATACTACGCCCTTCTAGGGCGTGAGGCATTCACGATCTTCCAAGCCATACCCCATTACGGGTACATGAAGCTCAAAATGCTCGGGCCCAATGGAATCATCACTCTAGCTAGTGATCCGGACATAGCACTCCGCACCGAAAACAAGATAGCCGCACTGGCCCTCGAGGCATTATCCGAAGCCCTTGCGGCGGAGGAATTAACTGCGTTGCGCTCCACAGTGGACAGGGACGACGTGATACTCGACAAAAGGCCAAGTCCACCTCTTTTAAACCAGCGGATGAAATAGTCAAATATCAAATCCATCCAACAGACCCCACAAAAACAGCATCCATCGGGGCACAATTAAACCTCGCTGTAGACGCCGCACTACGGGAGTTCCTGCGTGAGAATTGGGACATATTCGCCTGGCAACCTTCAGACATGCCAGGAATCCCACGCAGGTTGGCCGAGCATAGCCTTAACATTCTAAAAGGATTCAAGCCGGTCAAGCAGACTCTTCGGTGTTTCTCTGAACCTAAGCGACAAGCCATGGGAGAGGAGCTAGCCAAGTTACCGGAGGCCGGATTCATTAGAGAAATACAACATACGGACTGGCTAGCGAACCTGGTGATGGTACCAAAGAAGGACAAATCCTGGCGCCTATGCGTCGACTTCAAGGACCTTAATAAGGCTTACCCAAAGCATCCCTTCCCCCTCCCTCACATCGATCAAATTATCGACGCTACCGCAGGACACGACTCATTGTGCTTCCTCGACGCATACTCCGGCTACCACCAAATTAAGATGGCAGAGTACGATCAAGCCACAACGGCATTTATCACTCCATATGGCCCCTTCTGTTTTAATACAATGCTCTTCGGGCTCAAAAACGCCGGCGCAACGTATCAGTGCATGATTCAGGCATGTCTGGAAAAGCAGATCGGGAAAACAGTGGAGGCATATGTAGACGATGTGGTCGTTAAAACCAGACACGTCGACTCCTTAATAGACGACTTGAAGCTCACGTTCGACAATCTCCGAGCATACGACATTAAGCTTAATCCGGAAAAATGCGTTTTCGGCGTACCCGCCGGAAAGCTCCTGGGCTTCATCGTCTCCAGTAGAGGAATTGAAGCAAATCCAGCTAAAATCCGAGCCCTGTCGTAGTTGGCTATCCCAACTGACCTCAAGCAAATCCAGAAGTTAACTGGATGTGTGGCGGCCTTAAGCCGCTTTATCTCCCGATTAGGAGAAAAGGCACTCCCCCTTTATCGCCTTCTTCGGTGCACCGAACACTTTGAGTGGACGGACGCAACCACGGCCGGATTGGAAGAAATAAAAGCCATCCTGGCCACCAACCCAATCTTGTCCGCGCCAAATGTCGGCGAACCAATGCTATTATATATAGCGGCAACTCACCAAGTTGTAAGCACAGTGCTTGTTGTCGAACGAGAGACAGACAGACATAAATTTCCACTTCAAAAGCCGATATATTACGTATCCACCGTCCTCACTCCATGCAAATCATGGTACCCACATTATCAAAAGATAGCATACGCGGTATTCATGGCATCCGGAAATTACGACACTACTTTCAAGAGTGTTCAATTACGATGGCCTCAGAAGTACCACTCAATGACATAATAAACAACCGTGATGCCACGGGCCGGATTGCCAAATGGGCTATCGAGCTCCTCCCGTTCGACATAACATATAGACCATGGCGAGCCATTAAGTCGCAGGTACTGGCCGATTTCGTCGCCGAGTGGACAGAAGCTGAACTCCCTAAAGAGTACGACGCGTACTCCAATTGGATCATGCACTTTGACGGCTCTAAAATGCTGGCTGGTCTGGGGGCTGGCGTCATCCTGACGTCCCCCTTTGGAGATACAGTCCAATACGTACTCCAAATACTCTACACAAACTCCAACAATGCAGCCGAATAGGAGGCCCTATTACATGATCTCCGGATGGCAGTCTCCATGGGCATTCAACGCCTGGAGGTGCGTGGGGACTCGAACCTCGCAATATCTCAAATAAATGGAGACTTCGATGCCAAGGATCTGAAAATGGCACATATCGGAATGCCGTCCTCAAAATGTCAGCTCGGGTCGAGGGGCTTGAATTCCACCATGTGGCTTTGGAAAACAATCAGGCGGCGGATATCCTCGCCCGTATCGGCGCTTAGTGCGATCCTGTACCACCTAACATCTTCTTGGAAAGGCGGTTTAAGCCATCCGTGGTATGAGAAGGGGACACCGGTAACAATACTTCGGACCCGGCCACAACACTAGATACCGAACACTCTGACACAATCGGAGGCTCTGCCATCGAAATAACACATTCAGCCCACGTGATAATGGCCGTCATCGCCCCGTGGACAGAACCATTCCTGGCCTATCTAACTAGGCAGGAACTACCCGAGGACCAAAATGAGGCATGGTGCATACTGCGGCAATCTAAATCCTACATGGTCCACGAGGGAGAGCTTTATAAGAAAAGCACTACCGGAGTCCTTCAAAGGTGCATCTCCGAAGAGGAAGGGCGGATGCTTTTGGCAAAAATCCATGCTGGACTCGGAGGCAACCATGCCGCAGCCCGGGCCCTTGTAAGCAAGGCCTTCCGTACAGGTTTCTATTGGCCGATGGCCCGAGCAGATGCACAATATCTGGTCCAACATTGCGTCGGTTGCCAACTTTTTGCAAACCAAAGCCATTTGCCGCCTACCGCTCTCCAAACAATCCCCATCACTTGGCCCTTTGCGGTCTGGAGGCTTGATATGGTCGGACCCCTTAAAGGGGGAATCCATAAGAAAAAAATACTTACTGGTCATGGTGGATAAATTCACCAAATGGATAGAAGCCAAACCCGTTAAAACGGCTGAATCCGAACCGGTGATAGACTTCATATCTGGGGTTGTACACCGTTATGGCATCCCCCATAGCATCATCACTAACAACGACACGAACTTTACAGCCGACGAGGTAAAACTTTGGTGCAGCAACATGGGCATCAAGCTTGATTATGCTTCTGTCTATCACCCGCAAACTAACGGTCAAGTCGAACGAGCAAATGGTCTTATCATGAGCGGCATCAAACCCAGATTAGTGCGGTCCTTAAAGGAATCAAACACGCACTGGGTAGAGGAGCTCGACTCCGTACTATGGGGGCTGCGGACCACGCCGAATCACATTACCGGATACGCATCGTTCTTTATGGTGTACGGGACAGAGGTGGTTCTGCCTTGCGACATAATTCATGACTCACCTCGAGTGCGCATGTATGAAGAAAAAGAGGCCGAGCTCGATCGGCATGACAGTTTGGATGCCCTGGAGGAGGAGCGCGACATGGCAAAAGCCCATTCCACTTTCTATCAGCAACAGGCTCGAAGGTATTAAAGCAGAGAAGTATGGGCCAAAACCTATAACATCGGCGAACTAGTTCTACACCTGCCGGAGAAGAAAAAGAACAAGCTCAAGCCCAAATGGGAAGGTCCCTTCAATATTGACTAGGTTCTGACCAGTGGAGTGTACCGTCTGCGGGATGCATCGGACAATCGACTCGAGCCAAACCCATGGAACGCAGCCAGACTCTGAAGATTCTACGCCTAGTGCCGGACTCTATGTTCGTCTCCTTACCCCCGTCAATTTTTTGCATGTCCATTATCTGTCTTTTCTCTCTTTCTCTTTTCTTTTTTTCTTCTCCTCAAGCCCTTAAAAGGCTAACTTGTGTCTTGACTACACAATCTTGACGCACTAACCGCGCTCATTATACCTAGGGGCTTCTTATACAGAAGCTTAATATAACTATTTTTCTGGGCTTTATGCCCAACACATGTGTCATTCTTCCACATGTACCTTTTTTTGCCATTATATGCATCGATATGACTTAAGTTTTGGCCAAGCTGGGTCGCCTGGCTCTTGTTATGCCCTACGTTCCCGTTAATTCGGCTAGGGCATAAGGGGAGCACCTCTGCGATTGTTACTGCCGGGTCAGCCGGATGTGTACCTCAGACTGGGTGAAGCCGAAAGCTAGCGTTCTTAAGGGAATATTTGGTCGGTGAACAAAAGATGACTTTTATTTATTTTGATACATGCCCCCAGATGTTTATAGCCTGCGTCTCTTGTCGCAGTTCGGACATGCACATTAGGGCATGCGTACCCAGGGAAAGAAACCCTTAACGAAACTATTCTCCCTGGAAGATGTTTCTTACTATCCATGTAATATAACATAGCTAGTTGGGTACTTGTCTGTTCAAGCACTTATGACCCCTACGCCTGGTTTCCATGCATACCCTAGTTTTTACATAACCGAGCGGGTATTCGGATACACTCCGGACTATCGGGTCCAGAGGTCGAAGCGAAAAGGTCCGCCATGACAAATGATTTACAATCCGGCTAGGGACATTATATATGTCACTTAAAGTACACAGTCACTAAGACTGACTAAATTCTTCTTCAATACCATCCAACAGGTTATCTAGCCTACAATCCTATTGGGAATACTTTGCGGCTAATTCTACTTGGTCATAAACCAAACTGACGGGGATCTCTTTCCCATCGGGCCCCACAGGTCCGACCTCGGCCATGTGGTTTGGGTCAGCTTTGGTATATCGCGTCTTCACCATGGCCCAGGCTTCCTTTGCACCTTGTCAGTAGGCTGATATCTTCCATAATCGGAAGCGCCGCCGCGCTCCCTTGAGCTTCTCTATAAGCTCCCCCATGCCTCCTGGCGGGGAGGAGGATGGCCACAAGGCTTGGGCAATACCCTGCATCTCCTGCCGAACTTGTTCGTGCAGTTGTGAGAGCTCTGGTAGAAGATCACCCGCAGACCCGGGCATCTCCTCCGCAGGACGACCCGTCAGCATACCTGCACATATAACTCTGTTAGCCGGCTTCTTCGCCGAACTCTTTCAAAAGTTCGTTCAAGCACTTACTAAAAATGCCACGTCGAAGCCACTTATTCTCCTTCACGGAGTCCGCAAGCTGGGCTCGGATATCTTTCACATCCACGCCCAGCTGGATATTGGCGTCCTGGAGATTATTTTTCTCCTACCTGACCCGCGTAAGCACGCGCTCGCCAGCATTTAGCTGTCGATTAGCATGTTGCGCATTCTCCGGCACGGCCTCCGGATTCACTCCAGAGTCATCCGCAACATGTATTCTTAGATTTGCATGCATGCCACATACTATCTGGTACATGTCATTTTTTGCAATGGAAACAAGTGTTACCAGAGGGGGCCTTCTCGGACTCCTTCAACGCGGCAACCGCGGCCTGTAGCTGGGCTTTGCACTCCTCCAGCTCTTGAGACAATTGGGTATTCTTCTCTGTAAGAACCTGCACATATAATGATCCTTAAATCAGTCATGTCAACTGTTTCAAGTCTCAGGGGCTATTGATATATATAATCGTCAGATTTTGTTACCCATATATCCTTCACATATTGGTCCATGGCTCTGGCAAGACCGTTTTGAGCAGCAGGATGTACGCGTCTCCTGAGTTGAAGGCATCGAACGCCTCTTGGGAGAAACAAGAGTCACGAAGTATGGCCCGGCGACGCCTGTGATCCATGGCGCTCTCCACTTCAGAATTTGTAGCGGATAGTCTATCCGCATCCTCTGTAGGAGGAGCATCCGGCGTTCGCCCCGTGTTAGCTTCCGCCTCTATGTCTGGCCCTGGAGCCCGACTGGTGGAGGCGTGATCGGCAACCTCTCCGGATATAGTCCGGCGAGCATTTTTCCTACTAGGAAACATGGACGTCATTATATTTTAAGAAAGACGACAACCACGGAGCGAGGTTCGGTATCATACCTGTGCGCCGGCGTCTTAGTCCTGACCACCTTCCTTTTTAGCCTACCCGGCTTCGGTGTCCCTTGTTGGCGAGTTACCGCGGGTTCGGCATGGCGTCCCGAGGGCCTTCCCTGTAAAACACCATATGTGTACGGTAGGTGAAGTGCATAAAAGGGGATCCTTCTCGGAAGTTGGGACTCCGGTTTTTCTTACATGCGATGCAGGGAGTAGCCCAGGATAGTCGGCTATGATGGCCACCATGGCATCATCACAGCTCAATTTATAGAATGTCCTGTCGATCAGCTCCACAAATATGTCTGGATCCTCTTCGAGTCCGGGATCGAGGGCCCGGTCAGGGTCCTCCAGTTGTGGAGGTGGACTGTTGTCCTCCCTTACAGCTTTTCACAGTTCCTGCCATGAAACGGCAAGGTGAGTATTTATGACAAAGAGTGCGGGAAGGTTGGGAGCAAAAAGTGACAGCTCACCCAGCTTGGGGGGTTGTACATGGAGAATCCATCCCGTGGCTTAATATGGATGAACTCCTCTTCCTCTCCCTTGGACAAATCGGACAATTTTTTTGCTAGAGCAGCAACTGTGTCCGGTCCCTTACGCCCGCAATGGGTGGCATCATCTTCCCTGTTAAAGCGCCACATGGGGTGCCCTCAATATTGAAGTGGCTGCACTCCCCGCATTATACATATTGACATAACCTCGATTATTGTCAATCCTGATTGAGCCAGCTCTTTTATCCGGCCCATCAGGTAAAGGACTTCTCCATTATCTCCCTTCTGAGGGCTCCGTGGGCGCCAGCTTCGGTGTTTCTTCGAAGGGGCATTGTCGAACTCGGGAAGACCCATCCAAATAGGATCTGGAAGGGGGACGTCCTCCATGTAAAACCACTCTGAAGGCCAGTCTTCGGATGTCTTCTTCGGGTTACCGGACAAGTATTCGGTCCGGGCGATGCGCCATATTTTGGCTCCGCCCACTTGATATATTGACCCCTCCTGTGTGCGGGGCACAAGGCAGAATAGCCTCTTCCACAGCTCGAAATGAGCTTCGCAGCCCAGAAACAGCTCACAAAGAGCAACATGACTAGCGATGTGTAATATGGAAGCGGGTGTGAAATTATGCAATTGGAGGCCATAAAACTCCAAGAGCCCATGAAGGAACGGATGGATCGGAAATCCAAGTCCGCTTAGTAAATAAGGGACAAGGCATACCCTCTCCCCCTTGGAGGGATTGGGGAAGCTCTCCGCTTGCTCCTCGCCATTATAGGTGGCAAGCCCGGCTCGAACAGGGACCATATACGCTGGAGGGAGAAATCCTTGGGTTTGTAACTCTACTAATTGGCTGTGCGGGACGGACACTTCTCCCAGTCACCAGGCTTAGGGCTACGGGAGTGGGAGGTGGAGCTGCGATGGTCGGCCATGTTGGAATGGATTTTTCTGAGCGCGCTCCGATGGATACTCGCCACGGGAGGATGGTGTGGTATGGATCTAAGAATCCCCGTCTCTTTAATAGACAGTTTACTTACATGGCTAGGGTGGCGAATGTAAAAATGCCCTGGCTCCTCGCATTCACTCGACACGTGGAAGATAGCCCTTATTGGGCGCAGAAGCCAAGAAGTGCAACATTTATGGGGAGCCGGACACTACTCAACAGATATTCAGAATTTGGAGAAGAACCCGCCTTGCAATGCCGAAGACAAATCTGTGCGCCAGACTCATCATCATTGAAGCCCGGTTCGAGGGCTACTGAGGGAGTCTTGGATTGGGGTTCTCCGGACAGCCGGACTATATCCTTTGGCCGGACTGTTGGACTATGAAGATACAAGATTGAAGACTTCGTCCCATGTCCGGATGGGACTCTCCTTGGCGTGGAAGGCAAGCTTGGCAATACGGATATGTAGATCTCCTCCGTTGTAACCGACTCTGTGTAACCCTAGCCCCCTCCGGTGTCTATATAAAATGGAGGGTTTAGTCTGTAGGACAAGAACAACCATACCATAGGCTAGCTTCTAGGGTTTAGCCTCTACGATTTCGTGGTAGATCAACTCTTGTAATACTCATATCATCAAGATCAATCAAGCAGGACGTAGGGTATTACCTCCATCAAGAGGGCCCGAACCTGGGTAAACATCGTGTCCCCCGCCTCCTGTTACCATCCGCCTTAGACGCACAGTTCGGGACCCCCTACCCGAGATCCGCCGGTTTTGACACCAACACCCGGCTCTTGTGCTTACTACCTTATGTTCTGCTATATCGGCTAGGGTAGTACAGGGAGAACTACTGCGATTGTGTCATGGTTTATCCGGATGAGCACCTTAGTAGAGAAAGCCGAAAACTGACTGTCATGATGCGGCGTGAGCTGGTCAGCTCTTCGGAGGTCTCAAATCTTTAGCGATTTTTCCGCATTATGTGACGAATCGGTTCTTATCCGATCAAGTTTTCATAGCACCCTAGTTTGAATACTAGGGTCTGCGCAAATATTTTCATTGTCAAACTCTTGTGGCTAAGTGAGGGTAATAAAGCCACATAGTCCGATTGCCTGGTTCATTGCGCTAAACACCTCCTTTAAGGATCAAACCCTTGGATACAGAGTGTTTAGATTAATCCCGAACACCCCCGTACTACCTATGTGGGCGCTGAAGCCGACGACTGGCCAACTCTCAGATTTGGTGAAAACGGCCGCACAGGAGGTAAATTTTTAAATAAACAAAACAGCAAAGCAGTATATTGCATATCAAGCCTTGTCTTCATCATACAGGACGGGATTACATGAATGTATTCATTCAAAAATAATGTCCTTCGCACATTGCTCGGCTATAATACGGGATCCCTCCAGGGCATCGTCGAAGTATCGCGCGGGCGTGCAGTGCTCCTTTCCCTCTGGCAGTCCTTCGGTTGCGAGCTTGACGGCAGTCATCTTCACCCATTGCATCTTGACAAGGGCGAAGGCCATCCACGCACCTTCTATATAGACCGACTACTTGACGACGTCAAGTCGAGGGCAGGCATAGACCAGCCGCTTCACGAGTCCGAAGTAGTTGCCGGGCATAGCTTCTGCAGGCCACATCTGGATTATTAAGTCCTTCATGGCCAGTTTGGTCACCCTATGTAGCTTGACGAGATGCTTCAGCTCGTCGCCAAAAGCCACCGGATGTTCAGGCGCAAGATATTGCGACTAGAACAACTTCTCCATTGAGCTCCCCTCTTCGGCTCGGAAGAATGCCGCAGCATCAGAAATACTGCGGGGAAGATCCGCAAACGCCCCTGGAGAACTTCAAATCCGGGTTAGCATGAGATATCTCTTCTTCACATACTTGCTCTACATAATAAAAACCTTACCCGCCGCAATTTTCTTGGCCTCCTAGATTTCTTGGAGGGCGCCCTGGGCCTTGACTCGGGCCTCTTGTGAACTTCGACGAGCCTGGGCAAGTTCAGACTCTTGGTCCACATTCTTGCGCTCCAAAGCCTCGCACTTCTTCATGGCTTCCTACTGGACCTCGCCGACCCTAGCCTCGTGCTTATTGCGGGCGGCCTGCTCGTCTACCTCTCTTTTCTGGGCTTCGGCCAGCGCTGCTTTGAGGCTTTCCACCTCGGACGTCGCCCATACAAATTATCACACGATCAACACAAGCAATTCATACCTTGCTATATTTGAATAGGTCGTTACATACCCTGCTTGTCCGCAAGCTGCCTTCTCACACGACCGAGCTCTTCCTCGGTCTGCTCCAGCCTCTGCTTCAGTCCGGAGACTTTAGCAACATGAGAAGTCACGGCTAGCAGCGACGCGTGCTTATTCACAAAGACATATTAAATCAGTCTCCTGCGACAAACTATTTGATCCTCTGTTTTGGATTTTCTTATCGAACACCGGACAGAGTCTCAGGGGCTACTATCTATACCGTAACTTTCTTTTCACATAAATGCAGTGCTTACCTCAAAGCTTGTTAGAAGGCTCGCGCAGGCTTCGGTCAGTCCGCTCTTTGCAGACTAAATCTTCCCAATCACCGCACCCATGAGAGTACGGTGTTCATCAACGATGGAAGCGCTTTGCAGCATCTCCAGTAGAGTATCCGGCGCCTCTGGTTGGACATAGGTCACCGGTGGAATGGGCACACCTCCTTCCAATGAAGGAGGCTGCTGGCCGGCTTCTGGAGCCGTATAGATCTCCGGGACCGCATTCAGCTGGGGGTCGAATTGGATATAGCCCCCACCGCCCGTCTCCATGGGGATCTGCTCACCATGTGTTCGGCGGCCGAGGTCTCGCCCTCTGGCGTCATCTGGACGACCTCCTGCGTCTCTCCCTGGCTGGGGGTCCTTCGGGACAACACCTCAGCATTGTCCATAGCCTTGGGAGAGGAGGTCATTGGAAGGGACCCACTGTCCATCACTTTCGAATCCAGAGAGTTCCCCGTAGACGAGGATCGCTCGAGGGCGGAGCGAGCCGTACTGCAAATGCATGATTCATCATTTTAGAGTTATGAGGTGAAAAAAGGAGGATGTATGAATACTTCAGGGACTTCGGATACTCACGATTCGACCAGGGGCTTGCTTCGAGGGCGTTGCTCTCGGCTGCTATCGACGTCCCACGCGGAGCTATCTGCAAGGGAAGACTTTCCCTTCTTGGACGCCTCCGCCTCCAGATCTTGGGAGGCCGCCCTCTTCTTCCCCCCCTTGGGGAGGGGAAGTTGCTTTCTTCCTCCCCTACTCCTCCTCGTCATATTCGGTGGCGGAGCGAGTTTCGGCATCTTCAGACACCGTGTCTGAAGTACCCTTGCGATGGAGGCCTCCTCTGGTCCCCTTGGCCTTCTTTTTGGCCTTATTCTCCGGCGCCACATAGGGCGCCAGAACTAGCATCTTCGTCAAAAGCGGGATAGCTGGTTCCTCGGGCAACAGAGCCGAACACCGAATCCGCTCTACCTTCTTCATCCAACCCTGAACATGCAAAATAGGGAAGTTGGGACAACCTCCTTGAGCAAGCCAAAAAGGGATACGCCTTGAAGCATGGAATACATACCAAACTGGCGGGATGGGCCAGATCGTGTCCGCAATCATTGGTTGTCTCCGGCCACGTCTTTTTTGTCTTGAAGAGCACCTTCCAGATCTCCTCGTGCGTAGTTCCGAAAAAGTGTCGCGGGGTCTTGTGCTTGGCCGGATTGAACTCCCATACATGCTTGACATTCTTGCCCATCATGCCCCTGATGCGCGTCTGAAGCGTAGTCAACTCATCCGATGAAGACCAATCCAGGCCCTTCTCCTGCCAGGAGGTAAGCCGCATTGGGGCCCCGGACTTGAATTCGGGAGCCGCAGCCCAGGCAGCGTCGTGGGGCTCTGTGACATAAAACCACAGCTTCTGCCATCCCTTAACGGTCTTCACGAAGGTGCCTTTGGGCCACGGGACATTGGACATTTTGCTCGCCATCGCACCTCCGCATTCTCCGTGTTCGCTGCCCACCACCTTCGACTTCACATTAAAAGTGTTCAGCCACGGTCCGAAGTGGGGAGGGATGCAGAGGAAGGCCTCACACAGGGATGATAAATGCCGAGATGGTGAGGAAGGAATTGGGGGCTAGATCGTGGAAGTCTAGCCCATAGTAGAACATAAGTCCGTGAACGAATGGGTGAAGAGGAAATCGCAGCCCACGGACGAAATGAGGGATGAGCACGACCCTTTCATGGGGCTCCGGAGTGGGGATGATCTGTCCCTTAGCAGGAAGCCAATGGGCGATCTCACTGGACAAATATCTAGCCTCCAGAAGTTGCGTAATGTCCTTCTCCTTGGCGGTGGAGGCCATCCACTTGCCCTGCGCTCCAGACATGATTGGAGTGCTTTCTTGGGGGAGGAAATATGAGAACTTGAGCACTGGAGCTCGACAGTGGGTAGACGGAAGGAGAGAAGGCGTGGGTGAAAAAGGGGAATCCTTATCTCCTTATAAAGGTAGTGAATATTAAGCGCCTCCCCACTCGCCTTGAAACTCGCCTGTTCCCGAGGATCGTGCGAACGGCGCGGTTGGATTACCCACGCCCGTATTGATGAGAATCCTGCAATAAGGGGACACGATCTCTGCTTTGACAAGACGTGCCAATAAAGCCGCGTTTCGAAATATGGAGCAGCAGGCCGAAACGGTTTGAAATATTGACCGGTTAGCCGAAATATCACATTGCCAAAAGTTGTCAGTGAATTTGACTCATGAAATATTATACTCTCTGCGGTTGTGCGTGGTACTTTTGTTACAGAACATGATACATTTTTTTGCGTCCGAAGACTATTTTGGAGAAGGGAAACCGCCTTGCAATGCCGAAGACAATCTGCGCACCGGACACCTCGTCATTGAAGCCTGGTTCAGGGGCTATTGAGGGAGTCCTGGACTAAGGGGTCCTTGGGCGTCTAGCCTGTTAGCCATGGGCCGGACTGATGGGCTGTGAACATACAAAGACCGAACACTCTACCCGTGTCCAGATGGGACTCTCCTTGGCGTGGAAGGCAAGCTTGGCGATCAAATATGAAGATTCCTTTCACTGTAACCGACTTTGTATAACCCTAGTCCCCTCCGGTGTCTATATAAACTGGAGGGTTTAGTCTGTAATGAAAATCATAATCAGATAGGCTAGACTTCTAGGGTTTAGCCATTACGATCTCATGGTAGATCAACTCTTGTAACCCCCATACTCATCAATATTAATCTAGCAGGACGTAGGGTTTTACCTCCATCGAGAGGGCCCGAACCTGGGTAAACATTGTGTTCCTGTCTCCTGTTACCATCAACCTCATACGCACACTTCGGGACCCCCTACCCGGGATCCGCCGGTTTTGACACCGACACCTGCCTCGCCGGGGAACGCCATCCTTGCCCGGATCCCCGCACCCTCTCATCTCGTCCACGCCGGCGAGTTCCTCCCGCGTCATCGTCTTCTCCACATCAAGCCGCGCCGCCGTGCCAGGTCCCCTGCATCGCGCCCTGCTTCCCCGTTCGAACCGTTGCCCTACTCAGCTTGATTTAGTGACACATCGGCCATCCCCGTTGACCGCGACCTGCGCCAAGGTCCAGCGCATGCGTCCAGCCAACAGGCTAGATCTGGCCCGAGGTGAGACGCCCACCAAAGCCCGCCTGTGTGCAGCGCTCGCAGCAGCTGGCCCAGTTCAGTAGATGCGGCCCGATATGTTTTTTTCCTGTGTGCTACGATGTTCCTTGTTGTTCAAAAAACTGCATGTTTACAGATTGAACCCTCAAGTCCATGCATATAATAACTCCATAGCCGTGCATCGGATTAAAATGATGTAAACATGTAAAATGCTTAGAATTTCTTCTAGTTTCATAATATGCTACTTTCATCCATGTTTGAAATGCTTAATTTGATGTTTTCATTTAATTTGCATAATGACATGTTAAAATGGTATAATTCATAGCTAAATAACCGTAGCTTCGAATTTAATAATCTGTATATGTATATGGGGTAGAAAAATGCATAGTTTAAGATGGTGGAGTTACTTTGCATGTTTACCAACTCTAAAATATGTTTTAGGACAGAATAGTACCAAATTCGAATACACATTTGAGGATTTTCCGGAATCGTTGTCTGTTGTTCCGGCCTCATTTAAACATGCCTAAATAGTTAGTTTACTTATGCTTCACCTCATGCCATGTTAATCAACATTTAATATTGTTGGGTACATAAATGAGAGCGAACTAAATAAATTAAATGTGGTATTTCGTCAATGTTCAACTCATTGCATATTGAGCTCCACTTAATTTCTAGTATTGTTTGTTGCACTTTGCCATGCCATGACTCATTAAACCAGACATGCATCATACTTGGTTGTGCATCATGCCATGTTTATGTGGTGGTTGTTTACCATGTTGTTTGCTTCTTTCCAGTTGTGCTTCTTATCGAAAGTTTCAGTTACGTTGCGATTGTGAGGATCCATTCGACTACGTTGGTTCATCTTCTTCTTCATGGATTCGGTCTTCTTCCTAGCGGGATTTCAGGCAAGATGACTGACACCTTAGATCTCACTACTATCTTTTCCATGCTAGTTGTCTCGATGCTATTGCTATGTCGCGCTACCTACCACTTGTTTATCAAGCCTCCCAAATTGCCATGATAGCCTCTAAACTTTTCCACCATTCTAGCAATCCGTTGTTTGGCTAAGTTACCGCTTTTCTTAGCCTCTTTTATAGCTTTGCTAGTTGCAGGTGATGAAGACATGTACCTAGGGTAGGGACGCGGACCTGACCCAAGAGTCCTACCCTAGGACGTCCCTAGGAGAAGTCACCTTTCAATCGACTTAAAGGTATCCCACTCGACGGACTCAAGACAATCAACCAGAAAGCTATCACTCGACCATGAAGCCAACCACTCGACCGCCAGGAGACCTACAGTCACTCCGCAGGCAAACAGTCAGCTGTTAAGTAGTCTTTATGGTCATCATAGCACTTTAATAGGGGTGTTACCAGTAATGCCCAACCTTAAATGTACCTTAAACCCTGCATTACTGAGGGCAGGGGGGCCGGCGAACTCTATATAAGCCACCCCCCTCCTCAGTATGAAGGGTTCGCACCCCAGTTATTCACACGCCAGTAATCCAATCGACCGCCTCCGGGCACCGAGACGTAGGGCTGTTACTTCCTCCGCGAAGGGCCTGAACTCGTACATCTTGGTGTGTTTACAACTTCCCAATAGCTGAGATCTAGCTTCTCCATCCTTACCCCCCTACATCACTGTCAGAGTCAGAACCACGACAGTTGGCGCCCACCATGGGGCAGGAATCTTAGCGCCTAATTAGGGGAGTTGCGGTTTTTCCGATCCCTTTGATCATGGTTTCGTGCGGAGTTTTGGCGGAGGGCCGCGAGATCCGTCTCGGCGCGCTCACGTTCATCGCCGACGACTCCGCCTGGCTTCAAGAGGCGCCACTCGACGTCGACGCGCTCCCCGTCCGGGTGCGACGCATTTCCGCGCGTTCGTTCGTGGCGTCCTCCTGCGGCAGCCGTCGACCCAGTATCGGTCGGCCCCCGTATCGTCTCCCCGCTCTGTCTCCCACCGGCGCAAGTGCTCCGGTCGGTCGAGACTTCAGAGGTGGGTGAGGCATGCCGTGGCTCGCCAGTTGGCCACCCCGCAAATCGCGGCAATCGAGCCCGACGAATCCCTCTGCGGCCTGTTCGACTGGCTCCGCGGAGACCGCATCCGAGTGCGACAGCAGCGACCCAGCGGCTGAGATCCTGGCGGTCGATGGAACGCACAGTCCTCCCGGTTTCCCTCGCGCTGATGGAGGCGCGGGTGGGGGCGGCCCGTCGCCTCCCCACGATGAGTATCTCCCCGAACCTCTCACGTCATCACAGCGAGAGGAGCTTCGCCGCTGGAACACGGACGCCCTCCGCACCCCTATCGTCGGATTGTCCCCCGAGGCCCGGGCCTTGGAGGACGTGCGTTTGGCTAATTTGGCCGAGCGCACTCCACTGGAGAATCTCCGGCGAGCACTCGACGAGCGAGCGCGTCAGCGGGCTCCCGAGTCTAGTCGACGCCAGCTCTTCCCGCCGACACAGGTATATCGAACCCCAGTTCAGAATTTGGCCGCTGCGGACCGTATAGCAGAATCAATTCAGCCCTCCCAGTCGGAGGCTGGCAGGGGCTTGTTACAGATCAGAGCGTTGCTCCGGGCGGCGGGAAACCAGAATTCCGCTGTTTCTCAGTCGCGGAACAGGATCCACAGTCGATCCGTTGCAACCGATATAGTCCAGTCGGCTCACAGCCCGCGGTCGCCCCCGAGGCGTGAGGGACGTGGCGACCGGCATGATCAGTACAGAAGGAGCGAGCAGTATGATCACCGATCCGATCATGATGATCGACGTCGAGTGCCAACCCCTCCCCCGAGGAGTGGGTCATATGCGCCACGACATCGAGATGACAGGCGCCCTCATAGCGTTGGGCAGAGGGTTCCCGTCGACCCAGAGACCCAGGCTTTGACGCAAGATCTGTCCTCGTTCAAGGCTTGGTTGATAGGAACAGGGCTCATCGGGAAGGCCAGAACAGAGATGCGCCCGCCAGCAGCAGAGTACATGCTTCAGGGCCAGAGTGTTTCAGTCGAGCCATCAGAGCCGCAGTGATTCCTTCCAATTTCAGGCTGGCGACTGGAATCAGCAAGTTCACCGGTGAATCTAAGCCTGGCACTTGGCTCGAAGATTACCGAGTGGCTGTACAGATTGGTGGTGGCAATGATGAGGTGGCCACGAAGCATTTACCTCTCATGTTAGAGGGCTCAGCCAGAGCGTGGCTAAATCAGTTGGCACCCAGCAGCATTTACACTTGGGAGGATCTCTCCCGAGTGTTTATCACGACCTTTGAAGGAACATGCAAGTGACCTGCAGGCCTTATAGAGTTGCGGTCTTGCGTGCAGAAGCCGAATGAAACCCTGAGGGAATACATCCAGAGGTGGATCACACTGCATCACTCGATTGAGAATGTGCCAGACCATCAAGCAGTTTGTGCCTTCAAGGAAGGCGTTAAATACAGAGAGTTGAATCTGAAGTTCGGTCGAACTGGAGAGATGTCTCTGAATCGGATGATGGAGATTGCCACCAAGTACGCTAATGGTGAAGACGAGGACCGACTCCGGAGTGGCAAGCACAAGGCAGTCGCCCAAGTGACCGGAGGAAATTCCAGTCGGAAACAGAAGCGGAAGGCCGAGCCAGCCGCTCCTGGGGAGGCCCTGGCCGTAGCCCAGGGAAACTTCAAGGGAAAACCCAAGGGCACCTGGAAGCCCAAGAAAGTCAAGGATCAGGATGGAAACGATGTTTTGGACCTGCCGTGTCACATCCACACCAAGAAAGATGAAGAGGGTAATTTTATTTACCCAAAGCATACCACTCGACAGTGCCGGCTCCTAATCTAGCAGTTTCAAGGCAAACAGTCCAAGGATAAGGAAAAAGAGTCAAGACAGAATCGAGGACAAGGAAGATAGCGACGACGGATACCCCCAAATCAATTCCACCTTGATGATTTTTGCTGATGTTGAAAGCAAAAGTCGACTGAAAGTCATCAACCGTGAGGTGAATATGGTTGCTCCGGCAACACCCAGTTATCTGAAGTGGTCTCAGACTGCCATCACGTTCGACCAGTCTGATCACCCTACGCACATTGCCACCCCTGGGAGGCAAGCATTGGTGGTCGATCCAATTGTCGAAGGCACTCGACTAACCAAAGTCTTGTTGGATGGTGGCAGTGGCCTGAACATACTGTACGCCGAAACTTTGAAAGGAATGGGCATCCCGATGTCCAGACTAAGTACCAGTAACATGAGCTTCCACGGAGTCATTCCTGGCAAGAAAGCCAAATCACTCGGCCAGATTGCTCTTGATGTGGTTTTCGGTGATTCAAAGAATTACCGCAAGGAAAAGTTGACATTCGAGGTTGTGGACTTCCAAAGTTCTTATCATGCCATTTTGGGCAGGCCAGCTTACGCACGCTTCATGGCTCGACCATGTTACGTGTACCTCAAACTGAAGATGCCTGGCCCTAAAGGGGTAATCACTGTTACTGGCAATCGGAAGAAGGCAGAAGAGTGCTTTCAGAAAGGCTCAAAGATTGCGGATGCTCAGATGGCAGTGGTCGAGCTGCAAGAGTACCAAAAAGACTGTCGATCCGAGTGAATTGCTACGGGCCAAGAAGCCTGCTTCAGAGTCAGCTTTTGAGTCGTCCGGTGAAACAAAGACAGCTCACATTCACCCGACCGACCCCGACGCTGCTCCGACCCACATCTCGATGACGCTCGACTCCAAATAGGAAGAAGCGCTCATCCAGTTCCTCCGTGAGAACTGGGACGTCTTCGCATGGAAGCCTTCTGACATGCCTGGAGTTCCCAGGGGGCTGGCTGAGCACCGTCTACGAGTCGACCCGAAGTTCAAGCCTGTGAAAGAAAATCTTCGACGGTCCGTCGTCCAGAAGAGGAAAGCCATTGGCGAGGAGGTGGCTCGGCTCTTAGCAGTGGAGTTCATCCGAGAGATTTACCACTCCGAGTGGCTCGCCAATGTCGTCATGGTCCCCAAGAAGGACAAGTCACTTCGCATGTGCATTGATTTCAAACATATCAATCGGGCCTACCCGAAAGATCATTTCCCTCTCCCCCGCATCGACCAGATAGTGGACTCGACCACGGGATGTGAGCGTTTGTCTTTTCTAGATGCCTATTCCGGGTACCATCAGATCCGTCTGTATGGGCCTGACGAGATCAAAACAGCTTTCATCACTCCATTCGGATGTTTCTGTTACGTCACCATGCCGTTCGGCCTCAAGAACACCGGAGTCACGTTCATGAGAATGATTCAGAAGTGTCTACTCACTCAAATCAGTCAGAATGTGGAGGCATACATGGATGATATTGTGGTCAAGTCACGGAAAGGTTCCGACCTGCGGGCTGACCTTGCTGAAACCTTTGCCAACCTCAGGAGGTATTATATCAAGCTCAATCCGTCAAAGTGCACGTTCGGAGTTCCAGGTGGAAAGTTACTCGGTTTTCTCGTTTCCGAACGGGGGATCGATGCCAATCCTGAAAAAGTTGGCACCATACACCGGATGAAGCGTCCTGTACGCGTGCACGATGTCCAAAAGCTTACAGGCTGCTTGGCCGCTCTAAGTCGATTCATTTCTCGTCTCGGTGAAAAGGCGTTGCCCCTTTACCGGCTGATGAAGAAGTCTGACAAGTTCGAGTGGACTCCAGAAGCTGACGCAGCATTTGCAGAGCTCAAAGCTCTGCTCTCCACCCAGCCGGTGCTTGCTGCCCCAATCAGCAAAGAGCCTCTGCTGCTTTACATTGCAGCCACAGGACAAGTTGTCAGCACAGTACTTACGGTCGAGCGGGAAGAAGAAGGAAAGGCCTTCAGAGTTCAGCGCCCAGTCTATTATCTGTCCGAAGTTTTGACCCCTTCAAAACAAAGATACCCTCACTACCAGAAGCTTGTATATGGGATTTACATGACCACAAAGAAGGTTGCACATTACTTCTCTGACCACTCCATTACAGCCATCAGCGACGCCCCACTGTCAGAGATTCTGCATAACAGAGATGCAACTGGTCGAGTGGCCAAGTGGGCGATTGAACTCCTTCCCTTAGATATCAAGTTTGAAGCAAAGAAGGCTATCAAGTCCCAAGCAATCGCAGATTTCATCGCCGAGTGGATTGAACAGCAACTTCCGACTCAAGTTCACTCGGAACACTGGACCATGTTCTTCGATTGATCTAAGATGCTGAATGGTTCCGGTGCTGGGGTAGTTCTAGTCTCCCCCCGAGGAGATAAGCTCAGATATGTTCTCCAGATTCACTTCGATTCCTCCAATAATGAAGCAGAGTATGAAGCACTTTTGTATGGGTTGCGCATGGCCATTTCACTCGGCGTCCGTCGCCTCATGGTCTATGGCGACTCAGATTTGGTGGTTAATCAGGTGATGAAGGAGTGGGACGTCAGAAGTCCGGCTATGACTGGTTATTGCAATATAGTGAGAAAGCTAGAAAAGAAATTCGAGGGGTTAGAGCTTCATCACATCCCCCGACTGAAAAATCAAGCAGCTGATGATCTGGCAAAGATAGGCTCCAAGAGAGAAGCCATTCCCAGCAATGTGTTTTTGGAGCACATCCGCTCGCCGTCAGTCCAGGAGGATCCTTTCACAGAAGAAGCCCCACAACCGAAAGGTGCCACAGATCCGACTGAAGTCGAAGTTCCTGCTGTGGTCGACCTAATCATGGAAGTCTTGGCAATCACTCCCGACTAGACGATACCGTACATCGCGTATATCCTAAGGAAAGAGCTCCCAGAGGACGAGGAAGAGGCTCGACAGATTGTCCGCCGATCCAAGGCCTTCACAGTCATAAAGGGGCAGTTGTATAGGGAAAGCGCGACTGTAATTGGTCAGAAGTGCATAATACTAGAAGAGGGTCGGATAATCCTTGATGATATCCACTCGGGGACCTGTGGCCACCATGCGTCCTCTCGGACCATTGTGGCTAAAGCATACCGAGCGGGATTTTACTAGCCTAGAGCAAATGAGATGGCGAAAGAGATAGTCGACAAGTGTGGAGGGTGCCAGTTCTACTCCAACATGTCACACAAGCCTGCATCAGCCCTGAAGACCATTCCACTCGTCTGGCCCTTTGCTGTTTGGGGACTAGACATGGTTGGTCCACTGAGAACAAGCAGAAGTGGTTTCACTCATGTGCTTGTGGCAGTCGACAAGTTTACCAAATGGATTGAAGCTAAGCCTATCAAGAATCTTGATGCTTGCACTGCTATCAGTTTCGTCAGAGGGCTAACATTCAGATATGGAGTCCCGCATAGCATCATCACTGACAATGGGTCAAACTTCGATTCGGACAAGTTCAGAGCTTTTTGCGCCTCTCAAGGCACTCGAGTCGACTACGCATCGGTCGCCCATCTCCAGTCGAATGGACAAGCTGAAAGAGCAAATGGTCTGATTCTCAAAGGATTAAAGCCTCGACTGATGCGTGATCTCAAGCACGCGGCAGGTGCTTGGGTCGACGAGCTTCCGTCAGTTCTGTGGGGATTGAGGACCACCCCTAACCGGTCGACTGGAAGAACTCCATTCTTTCTGGTTTATGGAGCCGAAGCGGTTCTGCCAAGTGATCTTCTTCACAACGCGCCCCGAGTCGAGCTTTACACCGAAGATGAAGCAGAACAGGCCCGGCAAGACGCAGTCGACCTCCTAGAAGAAGAGAGGGAGATGGCCATGATCAGATCGACCATTTATCAGCAAGACTTGCATCGATTCCACGCCCGGAATGTGAAGAGTCGAGCCTTCCAAGAAGGAGATTTGGTCCTCCGAGTGGATCAACAGAAACCACACAAGCTTGCTCCTACTTGGGAAGGCCCCTTCATCATCACCAGAGTCCTCCACAATGGAGTGTATCACCTCTACAATGTTGATCGCCAGATCGACGAGCCACGAGCTTGGAATGCGGAACTACTCCGCCCCTTTTACACTTGAGCTCTCCCTTGGACGAGATGTAATAAGAAAAATTCCTGCAGTTCGTTTTTATCAAAGGTAAGAGTGTTCCATTAATTGTTGCCACTTTTGTTTACATACGAAATCCCCCAGTGGGTGACTTAGCTGCAAATCCGTTTCGCCTAAGTTTGAAAAAATCCTACCGAGTGGAGAGCAAACCTCCCACTCGGGGGCTTAGCTGCAGCCCAGTGCTCGCCTAAGTGTTTAAAAATCCTACCGAGTGGAGAGCGATCCTCCCACTCGGGGGCTTAGCTGCAGTCCAGCACTCGCCTAAGTTCTCTCACTTAGAGACTTAGCTGCAGTCTGGCACTCGCCTAAGTTTGAAAAAATCCTACCAAGTGGAGAGCGATCCTCCCACTCGGGGGCTTAGCTGCAGTCCAGCACTCGCCTAAGTTCTCTCACTTAGAGACTTAGCTGCAGTCCGGCACTCGCCTAAGTGTTGAAAAAATCCTACCGAGTGGAGAGCAAACCTCCCACTCGGGGGCTTGGCCGCAGCCCGGCACTCGCCTAAGTTTGAAAAAATCCTATCGAGTGGAGAGCGATCCTCCCACTCGGGGGCTTAGCTGCAGTCCAGCACTCGCCTAAGTTCTCTCACTCAGAGACTTAGCTGCAGTCTGGCACTCGCCTAAGTTTGAAAAAATCCTACCGAGTGGAGAGCGATCCTCCCACTCGAGGGCTTAGCTGCAGTCCAACACTCGCCTAAGTTCTCTCACCTAGAGACTTAGCTGCAGTCCGGCACTCGCCTAAGTTTGAAAAAATCCTACCAAGTGGAGAGCAAACCTCCCACTCGGGGGCTTAGCTGCAGCCCAGTGCTCGCCTAAGTGTTTAAAAATCCTACCGAGTGGAGAGCAAACCTCCCACTCGGGGGCTTAGCTGCAGCCCAGTGCTCGCCTAAGTGTTTAAAAATCCTACCGAGTGGAGAGTAAACCTCTCACTCGGAGGCTTAGCTACAGCCCAGTGCTCGCCTAAGTACAAGACTCGACCCAATCCGTGAGTCGACTGCTGACTCCCCCTTCGGAATTGCGCCGCAAATACAAGGTCATTCCGAGTGAAGATCAAGTTCCACTCGACGAATCAAACCATGAAGATGCCCAACGAGAAATAAATTTCGGATAAAGCCTAAAAGGTCCCAGACCTCAAAGTACTCGAGCCCCCGGCTCGGCAAAGTTTAACTGTTACAAGTCCATTCGGCATCCCGAGGCAAATTTAAGGCAGAGTTTAATGGTTACAAATCCACTCGGCATTCCGAGGTAAATTTAAAGTTTTTCACTCCTCAGGAGGAGGACTGGAAGGGCGACGAACTCAACCAAGTCGATCCCGTCGGCAATCCGCGTGGCAGCGGCGATGAAAGTCTCCATGAAGTCTTGAAAGCTGTGCTTCCTGGTATTTGCAACTTGGATGGCCGCCAGCTTTTCTTCTCGCGCCTGCTTGCAATGGACGCGGACCAGAGACAGAGCGACATCAGCACCACATCTAGCAGAAGATTTCTTCCATTCCGCCACTCGACCTGGGACTTCTTTAAGTCGAGCCATCAGAGACTCAAGGTCGTTCTAAAGCGTCGTCCCAGGCCAGAGTGATGTGTCGATCCGCGACATTGCAACTTTCAGCCGAGCCAGATAATCAACGACGCTGGTAACACGAGACTCCAGTCGGAGCACGTTCATGGCAGCCTCGTCCTTCACGAGAGAATTGACGAGATCCAAGCCTGGCTCCACTCGACCGGTTTCCTCTTCGAAGTTCTGGCAGAATTCTGCAAACACGATTCAAGAATAAGACAGTGGCCGTACGCGGTCTCGGCAACTACAAGACAGTCAGGTTGGAATAATTACCTTCGAGCATGACGAATAGCTTCTTGGCGAGCCCTCCGAGATAAGCCTCCAGATCTTTTGCCTTCCCCGCCAGCTCGCCCGCCTTGTCGTGCAGAGCCATCTTCTCCTTCTTCAGTCGACTGGCATCTCGATTAGCTGTCTCAAGAGCAGCTTTCAGTCTGGAGTTCTCCTCTTCAAGAGTCCCGACCAAAGCCAACTTCTCTTCTGCGAGCTTCGTTTTGCTCGAGGCCTCCTTTAGCGCCTCTGCAAGTTCTTGATCCTTCTTCTTCAGAGCTTCCTCCAGTTTATCTGCGGCGCGTCGAGTGGAACCAACATCAAGAATGGACAGGAAAGAAAAGCCACCTGTTAAGAACGGAGAACCTCACCAGCCATACCTTTTGCTTCCTCTTGCACCTTCTTCAAATTCTCCTGAGCAAGCTGCAAGTTAAGGTTGAGTTGGATCTGCTGATTCTCCAACTCAGTATAGCGAGCTACAAGTTCGCAAGATTTTTGCAAAAAGAAAAATCAGTCGACAGACGTCCAAGATAAGTTGCTTCCGAGTAACTAAGAGACAATGATGACGTTTCCAAGACCACAGCCGAATCAAAAACATTCGACAGTAGTCTCGGGGACTACACCCAGTGGGTGCACTCAGCGTGCCCCCACTGGTTTGAAAAAAAAAGAAAGAGAAAGAGAGAAAAAGTCGACTGCCCGCAGTCGACCGGATACAGTTCCACTCGACCTGGCCCGACCAAACCGAGTGAAGAAATACAGCTATAGCAACACAATGTAAAGACTACAGTCGACTGCCAGCAGTCCACCGTAGTCTCGGGGACTACACCCAGTGGGTGCACTCAGCGTGCCCCCACTCGTCCAAGGATTGGCAGACACACCTAGTGGGTGTATAGATACAAAAAATCTTCGGAAAAGAGACCCTTCAAACAGCATATCATAACAGACCAAGTGTTGAGTCGACTGACCTGGACATTGCTTTGAAGAGCCGAACTCGCGTCATAGGCTGCCTGGCTGGCCTCCCGAGCCATCTTCACTTGCTCCATCATGATCCCCGCCTGGCGTATAGCCTCCTTTGCAGCAGCCGCTTGGTCCTTAGGGACGGGGTATGCGGCAAAAAGTGAAGACGGATCCGCAGTCGACGACGAGGGCCGCGCACTCGCCAGGGGAACGGCGAAGGTCACAGAAGCCCGAGCGGTGTCACCACCATCCCGAGCCACGGCCACGGACGCCGGAGCGGACTGGGGGGTCCTGTCAGCCGATGCCCTCTTGTGCCTCCTCACTCTCAACGGACCGTTGTCGTCGTCATCCGGGAGGTCGATAACATGAGGAGGGGCTACAAAGGAAAAGTTCAATCGACCAGAGTTGCAGTAAATGATCAGTCGACTCAATACAGAACGTCAGTAATCGTACCAGGGTTGGAGGTAACAGCATCCTCCATCTCTTGGTCGTCACCCTTGGCGGAGACCTCAGAAGTAGCAGCACTGCAAAACTCGAAAGTCAGTCGTTTGGCTCAATGAATCGACCGAGGATCTGTCCATGGTCGACGAAGGAAAACAAGTTTTATTATTACCCAGAAATGGTAGGGACAGCTATCTTCATCTTGGGTAGAGCCTTGGGCGACTTGGGCAGCGTCGTGCGTGGGAGCTTGGGGACCTTCCCAGTCGGCGTAGGAGAAGAGGTCCGAGGGCGTTTCGACGACTGCCCAACAGAAGCAGTCGCCTTGCCACGTTCCCGCGCTGGGTCGTGTGTGTGCTTGGACCGCCCCTCTGGGCGAGGGGGTTCGACCTCCTCCTCCTCCTCCTCTTCGCTGGAGTCGACATTGTCGTCTTCCTCTCCTTCACTGTTGGACTCCCACTCGCCTTGGTCGTCCCCGCTCTCACCTCCGCTCGCCTCCCCTTCCTCAATTGGCCCCTGAGCCCCATTGGGCGTCGAGTACATCTCGGTGGTCGCCTGGAAAAAAATAGACGAGACGAAAGTCAATCGACCAACTCAAAGAAGACCAATGCAGAAAACAAGATTTCAGTCGGGAACATAAAGACATACCTGGTCCACCTCATACGAATTGTCGAGTGGAACCACCCTCCTGGCTCCTCGGGGGTTGTCTTTGTTCCCCGTAATGCTCGACAGCCACCCCTCCAGCATCTCATCGGTGACCTCCTCCGGCTGGACCCGAGTGGTGTCGTCAAGGCCCGCGTACAGCCACATCGGGTGGTCATGGGCCTGGAGCGGTTGGATACGCCTCCAGAGGAAGACCTCCAGCAGGTCCATGCCAGTCACGCCCTCACGGACGAGCTCAACCACTCGACCCGCCAACACTTTGACCTGGGCCCTTTCCTCCGGCGACACTTTCAGAGAAGCAGGATTTTCAGCTCGGTCGAGAGAGAATGGAGGAAGTCCAGTCGACTGCCCTGGGGTCGCCTGGTCTTGACAGTAGAACCAGGTTGCCTGCCAACCGCGGACCGACTCCGGGAAAGTGATGGAAGGAAAACAACTCTTCCCCCTCGCCTGGATCGCCAGACCCCCGCACAGCTGGATCACCTGCGTCCTCTCGTCACTCGACTTGGCCTTCTTGACCGATTGAGAGTAACAGGTAAAGATGTGCTTGAAGAGTCCCCAGTGGGGGTGGCAACCCAAGAAGGCCTCACACATAGAAATGTAAGCGGCGAGGTATACGATGGAGTTGGGAGTGAAGTGATGGAGCTGCGCCCCGAAGAAGTTCAGAAAACTCCGGAAAAAGGGATGGGGCGGCAGAGAAAACCCTCGGTCGATGTGGGTGACTAGGAGCACGCACTCACCATCACAGGGTTGACGTTCGATCTCTCCCCCCGGAAGACGCGCGGCTTGGTGGGGGATGACTCCCCCCTCGACCATGTCGTCGAGATCCTCTTGACGGAGCACCGACGGCATCCAGTCGCCCTGAATCCAACCTTTGGGCAGAGCGGTCCTAGAGGAGGATCCGCCCTGAGCCGATCTTTTTCCCTTCCCCTGCGACGCCACCTTCTTCGCGCGCTCCAGAGCGGAGGTCTTGCTCTTCGTCATCATCGCCGGCGAGGTCTCGCACGAGCCTGCTGCGCTTGGGCGAGAACGGAGGTGGAGGAAGGACTTGCGAAGGGAGAGAGGAAGAAGAAAGGAGGAGAAGAGAGCGCACTGCTTGGAAACCCCGAGCCGGTGATTTATAAGGGACCGCTTCCGAGTGGCTGACTGGTAGGCCCAGGCTATCCAGTCAAATCCCGCAGCAGACTCGCGCGTGCAGTACGTGGCGAAAAAGGCGACGCGGGGATCGAGGAGCTTCCGCTTTATCGCTTCCGATTGCCGCGGCCGCTCCCGTCCCGCGCGCTTCGCAAAATCCGAATCCCGCGACATCCGCGGGACACAAAACAACTTGCCAAGACAGAAGACCCCGATCGCGCCGGCGCTCGGTACGTCGCAGGCAAAGAAATTCACTCGACGTAAGGCCTGGAATGGATCAAGGCGACTGAAAAAGGTTGGCAACGTCATCCGTGACGATTGACCCAAAACGAGGCGCTCACGTAGCCTGAAGAACCAGTCGGAAAGATCTCCAACTCTTTCCCCATTCTAACATCGATCCATTCGGGGGCTAATGATGAAGACATGTACCTAGGGTAGGGATGCGGACCTGACCCAAGAGTCCTACCCTAGGACGTCCCTAGGAGAAGTCACCTTTCAAACGACTTAAAGGTATCCCACTCGACGGACTCAAGACAATCGACCAGAAAGCTATCACTCGACCATGAAACCAACCACTCGACCGCCAGGAGACCTACAGTCACTCCGCAGGCAAACAGTCAGCTGTTAAGTAGTCTTTATGGTCATCATAGCACTTTAATAGGGGTGTTACCAGTAACGCCCAACCTTAAATGTACCTTAAACCCTGCATTACTGAGGGCAGGGGGGCCGGCGAACTCTATATAAGCCACCCCCCTCCTCAGTATGAAGGGTTCGCACCCCAGTTATTCACAAGCCAGTAATCCAATCGACCGCCTCCGAGCACCGAGATGTAGGGCTGTTACTTCCTCCGTGAAGGGCCTGAACTCGTACATCTTGGTGTGTTTACAACTTCCCAATAGCTGAGATCTAGCCTCTGCATACTTACCCCCCTATATCACTGTCAGAGTTAGAACCACGACAGCAGGTGGAGTTGCATTTTGTTCCATGTTGGGACATGGACATCTTGGAATATCAAAAATCTCTTATTTAATTAATGCACATATTACTTGGTAAATGGTGGAAGGCTCGGCCTTTTGCCTGGTGTTTTGTTCCACTCTTTCCACCCTAGTTTCCGTCCTATCGGTGTTATGTTCCTTGATTTTTGTGTCCCTAACATGATGATGGCTTGTGGGCCCCTCTTGACAGTTCGCTTTGAATAAAACTCTTCCAGCAAGGCCCAACACTGGTTTTAGCATTTGCTCTACATAATAATAAACCTAATAATTAATTAATTGGCATAGGGGGTCGTGTCCCTGAGGATTCTTTTAACATAATATAGGGGGGCCAGTGCTGATGGTGTTAGTCCCAAATGGGTAGACTGCGGGGCGACCACGGGGCAACCCGAGGATCATGTTTTACTCGTACGATGTCCCATCCGGTTGTGGCGTAAGACGAGATACGTGCGGCTACTATCAAGGTGTCGGCACGCCGGGAGGCCTTGCTGGACTTGTTTTACCATTGTCGAAATGTCTTGTGCACCGGGATTCCGAGTCTGATCGGAGGGTCCGGAGATGGAGGATTGTCTCCGCGGACGGTGAGCTTGTCATGGGCTAAGTTGGGACGCCCCTGCATGGTTTAAAATTTTGAGTACCGTGCCCGCGGTTATGTGGCGGATGGGAAATTTTTAATATACGGTTGTAGAGAACTTGACACCAGATCTGAATTAAAATACGACAACCGCGTGTGTAACCATGACCGTCTCTATTCGGGTGAGTTCGAGAAGAGAACACGATGGGGTTATGTTTGAATCGTAAGTAGTTCTGGATCACTTACTGATCATTACTAGTTCGTGGCCGTTAGTCATAGAAACTCTTCTTACTCTTGTACTCATAAGTTAGCCACCATACAATGCTTAGTCGCTTGCTGCAACCTCACCACTTATCCGTTCCATACCCATTGAGCTTTGCTAGTCTTGATACCCATGGTAATGGGATTGCTGAGTCCTCGGGGCTCACAGATTACTACAACACACTGGTGCGCGTCGGTCCTAAACAAACGGTTTTTAACCCCTTTCCGTGATGGCATTTGGAACCGTCGCCAAGTGAGTGTGGGCGATAGGGGGGGTCCTTCCCACATGACCTAGAAACCGTCGGGGATAGGGCCCCTACAATACTCCTACTCATTTCTACTCGCATTGCCATTGCAGTCGGTATTCTATGGTGCTATGTTTATGATGTGTGGCCCATCACAAACGGTTCACTATTATAGAACGTGTATGATGTGCAGCCCATCACAAATGGTTCACCGTTAAGAAGATTAGCTAATCGTTGTATGAGTGTCGGACAGGATTACGAAACGTCGGCCCGTTGTAACATCGTTGTACACGACAACTATCGCACACGCTATCCTATGGTGCAACGTTTACGATGCACACTTCATCGGAAACAGTTCATGGTTGCAAATCGTGTATGGTAAGGCAACTAACACAAACGTTTAGTTTTCCCGCACCGTTAGTTATATTGCCTGACATCGCACACGGTTTGCAAACGGCAACTATGTGCATGCTTGTACACGTTTCCTCTCAGTCAACCGTCTCGGATTTTGGTGCATATCGCAAACGTTTGTGCTTTACCAACCGTGTGTGCTGTAACAACCTGGAGAGAGCGTAATTTCACCCTAATTTAATTGCTGGTTTTCCAAATTGTACCGGATTTGAATTTGAATTTAAATTTGAATGTATGCTACAACTTTATTCATATCCATCAGGTTCAAACAGCCAATGCATTATTCGATTCATAGGTACATATGTTCAAGAATTACATAAGAAGGAAATAAAGAATGATGAACGACAATTGTATACTTGTACTATTAAAGACGGTAAAGAAAGAGGCGAAATATATTCTGGTTGCTGAACAAGGTGGAGCAGAATGCCCATATTGTGCCCTCCTCCATGCAGAAGGCACACACGACTCTAGTCCAACCCCTTGTGATGGCCGACCGCCCATCCTTCATGGTCTTCATGAAAACATCTAGATAATCATTGTGTTCTGGTTGAAATACTTTAACCTTTGCATGCCCACCAATCATGTAGTTTGAGACGTAATCTTGAGTGAACTGCTTTGGCAACCACTGCAAAGGAAAAAGATTGTGAAATTGTCATCTAACACAACTCATTATGGGTATCAAGACTGCAGAGTTCTTACTTACCATCCGGCAGTTCGCTGTTGTCTTGGATAAAGTGTAAACAAATAGTTTAATTGCCATCTTTGGACCCATTTTACTAACAATCTTTATCAGCTTCCTCACTTGATGCTGGTTCATCGATATCTCATTGCCCCATACGCAGAAAGGGTCGAAGCGCGGATCTTTACCAATGACATATGTACCTAAAAGCACCAAGTTAATATTAGAAGCTAAACAACAATTGCACAATGATGTAGCACAACACTCTTTTATAATATGTTTATATACATCTGTATGTGGTAGTCCATCTGAAATCTCTAAAAAGACAAATATTTTGGAAAAGAGGGAGTATATTTTAACATCCAATATACTCACATATTAGATGAATTAACATCTTATATCATGGGCTGGAAGGAGTTTAGTGCATTCTTACAAATTATCGGCTGATTAACTACTGCTGTATCCAGGGTTACAGTTAGTTTGAGCTAGTTCGGGCTCAGATAGTCCTAAAGTATATATAAACATGAGGGCTAGTTTGAGCTAGTTGCATATATAACCCACCCAAAAAACTATCCAACCCAAGAGGTGCTAATTGGAGCTAGTTCTCCTAGTGCATATATTGTCCATCTAACCCTGCCATCCAAACAACTCTTTGGATGGAGTGAGTTCAGGATTAGTAATGAGCTAGAAACTAACTCTAACCTCTAGCTAAGTTGAGTATCCGAACAGGGTTGTGTTGTTGTTGTTGTTGCTGCTGTTCTACGTATATCTAGACATCATTAGAACATTAATGTAACACAATTCCTTGTTGATATGTAGCCTAGGATTGCATATTTAGACATTAAGTACAGTGCATGTTGCTATGTAGCGTCAGATATATTACATATGGCCCTAGTTAACCTAATGATAAATGGGTTGCAGATATATTCAGTTAAGAGTCTGATTCGCCGATTAGTCCCTTATCAGCCGCCGCCCTATAAGGTACCAGCTACCGATATCATGAACAGTGAGCAGATATAAGCCATGGGATGAAACTAACCTTGATTGAAAACAACAGTCGTTCCCAAAATTGTCCTGTGTAGGTTCATCTAGAAGCATGTTAAGCACAACAGTTCATAATTACACATATAGAACATCATGTTGTGAATAACTAGAATAAACAAGGCATACTACGAAGAACCAAACATAGCATTTGAAACTGGACATATGCCAACTACAAACAACTGAACAATCAAAAAACTTTAAAAGAGGCATATGCTAGCTATAACAGGCTTAACATCAAGCAAATATATGCATTCCTATCGGTATGTTTAAAACTGGATTGATGAAATGTACTGAACAGTAAATAATTGCACATATAGAGTATCACATTGTGAACAAATGAAATAAACAAGGCATACTGCAAACAACCAGATATAGCAATTAAAATTGGACATATTCTCACAACACTACAAAAGGGTCTCGACAAAACAAATCATGGGTTTCCCCCTGTGAAGAGGAACGGCAAAACATATCATGGGTTTCCTCACTTGTCACAGATGGGCTCGTTCCAGTGGGAAGAGCATGGACCCTAGATGCGCTCCATGTTGTCGCAGATGGGCTCCTTCCCCTTGGAAGAGCATGGTCGTAGGGTGCCCTCCCTGATGTCATAGACGGGCAATTTCCCCTTGGAAGAGCAGATGGGCTCTTTCCCCTTGGAAGAGCCAGAGACGGTGCCCTCCTCGTGGTCGCTGTCGATGAGGTCTGACATGGAAGCTGTGGATCCCAAGCCAGCGTCGTAGAATGTGTCCTTCAGAAATGACAAAAGGGGCTCGATGGCGATGTATAATGGCAAATTGTTGATAGTGGGCAAGAGGAGATCAGCGGTGGGGCCATGGATGAGATCGATGGCGGTTGAACCCGAGGGGTTGGGGGTGGGCCACTTAACCTGTGACATAGCCCGCCTCAGGCCGTCGCTGTCGATGACCTCGATGTCATAGCCAGCGGACAAGACATGCCCGCATACTCTAGCCCGCTACTTGAGTGACTGCCGCCAGTAATGGTCGTCAGCTTCCTCGGCGACGTCGGGCGAAGAGACTACTATACACCTCTTTTGGGCCAGTCGCTCCTCGAGCTCCACGGGAAGCGTAGCCAGGCTTAGGCTGCGACGCTCTGGAGTGGGGGATGGGGATGGGGATCTGTGGGAAAGGGGCCGTTTGGCCGGCGTCATCTAAGAAAGTCATGGCGGCCCTGGGTATGGAGATCGGTGGGTAAGCTCCACGGGCAAACCGACAGATGTTGACAATGGAGGCCTTGCGGCGGCGGCGGTGGCGAGAACCTTGCTACGGTTTCGAGTGAGGGAGGGTGTGTGTGTGCGTGCACGCCCGAGGAGGTTTTGGTGTGTGTGTGTGTGTGTGCGTGGAGGGGGCGCGGGGTGTTTGAGGGAATGACGCGGGTACTGAAAATTTTACTACGCGGGAGTAGAACGCGGGATTGAAATGCCAGGGTATTGAAATATTTGATGATAGTGCATCGCACATGGTCCGGAGATAACAACCGTGTGTTATGAAACAGTAAAATCCTCGAGGCAGGCAGATATTTTCTAGGGATGCAGGCGGGATTGGGAACAATAAACATCACACACGGTCCGGAGATAACCACCGTGTGTTATGAAACAGAAAATCCTCGAGGTGGGAAGATATTTTTGAGAGGGGGAGCCTCGTGGAGCTTAATGTACTGCGCGGATGTGTGCGTGACAGGTGTACCGATGTGGCACATAGTTAGTTTGAGTGAACCATGTCTGTTGCGTCATCCGACTTATCTAATGTTCATAAATTTGGCGAAAAATGATGCGGGAGAGGGTCAGAACACAAACACACTTGCATGTGGACCAAATTTCTGTATCAAAAGGGTGGTTTGATTTTCAAATACCAGATGCAACTTCAGTGTGGCACCTCTCTCGCAAAGCGCACTATATTGCTTGCCCCCAATCCCCTCGTGTCGTGACGAAGGGAATCCTAAGCTATGAATGCATGACCGCTCCCCCCAACTGAGGTTCACCTAGCAAAGTGCGAAGTAGCTAGCAGCCCCCCTCCCTCGTGTCGGCATGAAGGGAATCCTAAGCTATGAATGCATCCCCCCCCAACCGAGGTTCATTCACCTAGCAAAGTGTGAACTAGCTAGCAGCCCCCCTCCCTCATGTCGGCATGAAGGGAATCCTAAGCTATGAATGCACGCCCCGCCCAACCGAGGTTCACCCTAGCAAAGTGTGAAGTAGCTAGCAGGCCCCCTCCCTCGTGTCGGCACGAAGGGAATCCTAAGCTATGAATGCATGCCCCCCCAACCGAGGTTCACCCTAGCAAAGTGCGAAGTAGCTAGCAGCCCCCTCCCTTGTGTCGGGATGAAGGGAATATTAAGATATGAATGCATGCCCCCCAACCGAGGTTCACGTAGCAAAGTGCGAAGTAGCTAGCAGCCCCCCTCCCTCGTGTCGGCACGAAGGGATTCCTAAGCTATGAATGCATGCCCCCCCCCAACTGAGGTTCATGCTACCTCTTGAGGACTGCGCTGGTTTTCCCTTGAAGAGGAAAGGGTGATGCAGCAAAGTGTCGTAAGTATTTCCCTCAGTTTTTGAGAACCAAGGTATCAATCCAGTAGGAGATCACGCTCAAGTCCCACGCACCTACACAAACAAATAAGAACCTCGCAACCAACGCGATAAAGGGGTTGTCAATCCATTCACGGTCACTTACGAGAGTGAGATCTGATAGATAAGATAAGATAATTTTTTTTGGTATTTTTATGATAAAGATGCAAAGTAAAATAAATGGCAAAAGAAATAACAAAGTATTGGAAGATTAATATGATGGAAGATAGACCCGGGGGCATAGGTTTCACTAGTGGCTTCTCTCAAGAGCATAAGAATTACGGTGGGTAAACGAATTACTGTCGAGCAATTGATAGAATTGAGCATAGTTATGAGAATATCTAGGTATGATCATGTATATAGGCATCACGTCCGCGACAAGTAGACCGAAACGATTCTACATCTACTACTATTACTCCACACATCGACCGCTATCCAGCATGCATCTAGAGTATTAAGTTCATAAGAACAGAGTAATGCTTTAAGGAAGATGACATGATGTAGAGGGATAAACTCATGCAATATGACATAAACCCCATCTTTTTATCCTCGATGGCAACAATACAATATGTGCCTTACTGCCCCTGCTGTCACTGGGAAAGGACACCGCAAGATTGAACCCAAAGCATATCACTTCTCCCATTGCAAGAAAGATCAATCTAGTAGGCCAAACCAAACTGATAATTCTAAGACTTGCAAAGATAAACCAATCATACATAAAAGAATTCAGAGGAGAATCAAATATTGTTCACAGATAAACTGGATCATAAACCCACAATTCATTGGATCTCGACAAACACACCGCAAAAGAAGATTACATCGAATAGATCTCCAAGAAGATCGAGGAGAACTTTGTATTGAGATCCAAAGAGAGAGAAGAAGCCATCTAGCTAATAACTATGGACCCATAAGTCTGAAGTAGACTACTCACACATGACCAGAGAGGCCATGGAGTTGATGTAGAGGCCCTCCGTGATTAATGCCCCCTCCGGCGGAGCTCGAGAAAAGGCCCCGAGATGGGATCTCTCAGGTACAGAAGGTTGCGGTGGTGGAATTAGTTTTCTTGGTGCTCCTAGATGTTTGGGGGTACATGGACTTATATAGGACGAAGAAGTATGTCGGTGGAGCAACGGAGGGCCCACGAGGGTGGAGGGCACGCCCAGGGAGGGTAGGCGCGCCCCCTGCCTCGTGGCTTCCTCCGTTGTTTCTTGACGCCCGCTCCAAGTCTCCTAGATCACGTTTGTTGAGAAAATCACGTTCCCGAAGGTTTCATTCTGTTTGGACTCCGTTTGATATTCCTTTTCTTTGAAACCCTAAAATAGGCAAAAAAAAACATCAATTTAGGCTGGGCCTCCGGTTAGTAGGTTAGTCCCAAAAATGATATAAAAGTGTAAAATAAAGCCCATTAACATCCAAAATAGATAATATAATAGCATGGAGCAATCAAAAATTATAGATACGTTGGAGATGTATCAGTTCACCTAGCAAAGTGTGAAGTAGCTAGCAGCCCCCCTCCTTCGTGTCGGCATGAAGGGAATCCTAAGCTATGAATGCATGCCCCCCCAAACGCGGTTCACCCTAGCAAAGTGCGAAGTAGCTAGCAGCCACCCCTCCCTCGTGTCGGCACGAAGGGAATCCTAAGCTATGAATGCATGCCCCCCCTCGACCGAGGTTCACCTAGCAAAGTGCGAATTCGCTAGCAGCCCCACCTTGTTTCGGCACGAAGGGAATTAATCCTAAGCTATGAATGCATGCCCCTCCCCCCCAACCGAGGTTCACCTAGCAAAGTGCAAAGTAGCTAGTAGCCCCCACCCCCTCCCCTCGTGTCACCACAAAGGGAATCCTCAGCAATGAATGCATGCCCCCCATCCGAGGTTCACCTAGCAAAGTGCAAAGTAGCAACCCTCCCCCCACACACACTTTTAGTCGGCGGGCCAGAGAGGCATATATCTCTCCAAGATGGATCGTAAAACGGACCAAGAATAATCCACCTTGGTCGTACAACATCTCTCTTGTTGTTGGTCAAAGTGATGGTCGTCCATGCGACCCCGGAGATGGGCTAGCTCGCCAATAATCACGCAAGTAGCTAGTCCCCGAAGACAACCACTAGATTCGTGTGGCCCAAACATATGTATGAAGAGGTGTGTTTTTGAGTAACAATGGAACAACTTTGATGTGCCACTGTGATTTCGAACTAGAACTCCCCGGACTGAGTGAGGGTTAGGTTGATGATGCATATGTATGTTACACCACACTTCAAGCCAAGGACGGGGATTCATGCATGCATGTGTGCATAGTATATGCGCTCAAACTTAATTAGGTCTGAATCTCACCATGACCTATACTACGATAACACGAACCAAATGAAGAATCCGCCAGGGTAACCAATCTTGTTGTTGGTCAGGTGATCATGGATGACCACGCGGGCCCATGAATATATAGGCTTGTTGCCGATAACCACGCGAGGGAGTGTACCGTTCGAAGGCAACCACTAGATGCATACGTATGGAGGTGATGCGTGCATGCATGTTTGAATACACAACATTGATGTGGCACGTATGTCAAAAATCATACACTAACTCCCCACACAAAGCGAGACCAGTTCATGATGTGTCATTGTACTAGCCTCTTAGACTCGATGCGAGGGATTCATGTGTACACATGCATGTGTGTGTGCTCAATCTGTATCATGCATGTCATCCCAGAGCAAAAATAATAATTACCTCCTAAGTCAAATTAACCTCTCTTTTTATCAGGCAAAAAGTAGTGATGGACCAAGCGGGCCCCCAAATGGAAAGCGTCGATATCGCTGATAACCGCTTAAGTGGGTGCTAGAGGACAACCACCACCGCTTTGCATGTGGGCAAAACATATATATGTTGAATATACAAAATGCACAACTTTGATGTGCCACATGCCTCAAAAATCATAAACCATGCACCCACATAGAGCGAGGTTCATATCAAGCATACTACATATGATGGTCCCCTTCCTCCCTCTTCACCGCATAATATATGCTCCTGCCGTAATATATGTAACCCAAAAGAATCCTCATCAATGGTGAAATTAATTAACCTCTCCCGATGTAGGTCAAAGTGATGCATGCATGCATCGACGATGCACTCGTGGGCCCATAGATGGAAGCATCACACGTGAGTGTCCTATGTAGGATATGCATCTTGCTGAAAAAGGTGTTGTGTGATGGTTGAATAACCAATTTCATAATTTTGATGTGGCATGTGCCTCGGAAACCCTTGTTCAAGAATTCATCTGATTAACCAATTAACTTGCCGATTAATCTCTACTCATAGGGTCCCCGAGTAGCCGATTACCTGATAAATCATCCGATTAATTGATTAAATGGTCGATTAACTTGCCGATTAGCCTATTAATCCCCTACTCACCAGCCGACAGAGCAGCTACCAGTTAACGATTTCCTCAACAATGTCGGAAACCAAAAAGTCCCGACACTGAGTGAGGTGTACTTGTACACGGATGCGTATGTATAGTATATATGCTAGTCCCCTCCCACCTCTTCGACACGTACTATATACCACCATAACACAAACAAAAAAGATTCTACCTTGCTGGTCAAATTAACCTCACTGCCGGCTGTTCATCAAAGTGATGGACGATGACCTCGCGGGCCCACATAAAGCATCACATGTGAGTATCGAGTGTCGTGTAGGATAACCACTGACTACATGTGGCCAAAACATTTATGTATGACAGGGTTGTGTAATGTTTTAAATAACGATTTGATGACTCAACTCGTAGTGTACTGCGAGCCACCCGCCACCCCCAGACACACACACACCCACACACACACGGTGAATCTACCGCAACTACGATGCATGTTAAATTAATTATCCCGCAATGAACATACATGTTACCAACAGAGGGACATTTTAATTTCAAAAAAATCATAGAGATCATTAAGACGTTTTAGTACATTGATTGATTGATTTTCTACGGGTATAATGTGCAAAAATCAAATTTGAGCTACATGCACATGTGACTACGCACCTAAATGGATTGCAAAAACACATGTGTCTCACTGGGTGCATGTTTACTCCCCGTGCAACAAATTTCAAACATTGAGAATCTTGATTTTTAAATTCTAGTACATCCAAAACTTATTTGAAGTTCATGAAATTTATCGTGATGTCATAATGACACCAATACAAAGTGGCACTATACTTTTTTTGTCAAATTTGAGACCAGTTTTGATGTAATCTTTATCTAATTACAGAAGGGAGATTATTAATAAATGGGAACTAATATCCCAAAAGAATTATTTATTCAAACCGTGAGCGTTAGACCAAAAAAGGGTACTTGCCATGCTTCGGTTAAGCAATAAAGCGGCATCATGAGTGGCGTGCGAGCAGGTGTGAGTTGACGGGATGTGTCCACCGCGCAGGCAGATGGGGAGGCGTGCGTGCAGGTGTGTGAATTGATGGAGGCGTGCTCGCTACGTAGTGTCATCGGGAGGCGTGCGAGTAGCTGTGTGAAACTTTGGTAGGCATGCCAGCAATCCGGTATGTAGGCTCACCGGGAGGCAAGCCATCAGTTTGAACGCCGCCCGCCTCTCCCCCACAACTCCCACTACTCCATATTAATGGTGCGCCCGAGCAGCCACACCCCCATCCTCGCTACGCACACACAATCCTCTCTTTCCGCTTGCATCCTCGATGCCGCTCTTAGTCCTCAAAGCTGTCAGTGTATGAGGATGCCGCCGAGGCGCCTCATCGGAGGGAGTGGCGACGCCGGGGCTGCTAAAGCACTGGAGCACGGCGTGGAGATGGAGACAGAGGTTGCCGTCACCGCCGGTGAGTTATCATTGCACCCTGATGTCGTCGACGGCGTCGAGCTTCCACAGCGGCGGAGTTCCACACCGACTCCGACGACCACTCCGGCGACGACTATGACGACCACTCCGGCGACGACTCCGATGATGACGGATAGCTGGTTAGTCATCTATACCCATTTATGTCTCAAATATATAATATGGCTTCTCTGGTTACTCCTGCCTCCCCATTTTTGGAATAGAAATCCTATGGTTATGTTCGCCCAATCCATGAAATCTGTGTAAGTTTCATTAGATCCGTGTAGTGTATTGATTGTTTGAATGGTACAAGTGATAAGTGATTAGTTGTTACATCTATGCAAATGATTTCTGCTAGTAATCCAACTAGGATTAGTGTTCGTGCTGATAATTCCTAGCCAGGGCTTGACAATTGATTTTCAATGACCTACATATGTTTGTGCCATTATTTTCTTCAAGATTGGTCCGTACATAGGCGACTGCGCTTAAAATCGAACCATAATCTCTAGATAATTATAAATAAATAGCCATAAATTCCTAATCCTACTTCACGGCTTGTAATCATTGATTTGATGCCAAATTTGTTTTCCTATTTGTATAGGTGTTGTCTGACGATGTGGATAGCGAGGATGAAGATGTCCACAGGAGGTACAACAGGAAAATCCTAAGGAAGCTTTATGTAGGAATGCATTACAGGCGTATTAGGACCTGGAACAGCGGCTATGGATGCCCATTCTGCAACTAGAAGCTTCATGACGCGTATCTAAGTGTTTTGGCGCATGCAAGAGGACGGGCTGTCGGCTCCTTCAAGCAGAAGTATTCTCGCAGGGTGGCGCACAACGCGTACGCCGAGTACGTGGAGAAGCTTCAGGATCATGCCGGTCTGTGAGATGAGATGTGGGATGGATGGAACTATCTATGTACACTTGAGTATGCTCAATACTGTTGAACTATGTACTACTTATGGTTGAACTATGCTTATCTACATGTACACTTATTATCTATGTCTGAGTATGTTAAATATTTCGCCAAATTTTTGTAAAATTTACAACAGGGGACCAATAAACCGAGACGGAGGTAGTACATCAATCACACACGGTTCCCAAAATTGGAACTGTGTGCAATGACTTTCATTTTGCCTACTGCGTCAATCACACACGGTTCATGATAACCCAGAAGTATAGGGGATCGCAACAGTTTTCGACGGTAGAGTATTCAACCCAAATTTATTGATTCGACACAAGGGGAGCCAAAAAATATTCTCAAGTATTAACAGTTGAGTTGTCAATTCAACCGCACCTGAGAGACTTAATATCTGCATTAAAGTATTTAGTAGCAAAGTAATATGGCAGTAGCAGTAACGATGGCAAAAGTAACAATAGTAGTTTTTGTACTGATTGTAACAGTGGCAACGGAAAAGTAACTAAGAAAAGACCAATATGTGAAAAGCTCATAGGCAATGGATCAGTAATGGACAATTATGTCGGATGCGATTCCTCATGCAACAGCTAGGGTGACACAAAACTAGCTCCAATTCATCAATGTAATGTAGGCATGTATTCCGAATATAGTCATACGTGCTTATGGAAAAGAACTTGCATGACATCTTTTGTCCTACCCTCCCGTGGCAGCGGGGTCCTATTGGAAACTAAGGGATATTAAGGCCTCCTTTTAATAGAGTACCGGAACAAAGCATTAACACTTAGTGAATACATGAACTCCTCAAACTATGGTCATCACTGGGAGTGGTCCCAATTATTGTCACTTCGGGGTTACCGGATCATAGCACATAGTAGGTGACTATTGAATTGCAAAATAGGTTCAAGAACTCACATATATTCATGAAAACATAATAGGTTCAGATCTGAAATCATGGCACTCGGTCCCTAGTGACAAGCATTAGGCATAGCAAAGTCATAGCAACATCAATCTTAGAACATAATGGATACTAGGGATCGAACCCTAACAAAACTAACTCGATTACATGGTAAATCTCATCCAACCCATCACCGTCCAGCAAGCCTACGATGAACTACTCACGCACGGCGGTGAGCATCATGAAATTAGTGATGGAGGAAGGTTGATGATGACGATGGCGACGTATTCCCCTCTCCGGATCCCCGAACGGACTACAGATCAGCCCTCCCGTAGAAGATTAGGGCTTGGCGGCGGCTCCGTATCGTAAAACGCTATGAATCCTTCTCTCTTATTTTTTTTCTCCCGAACATGAATATATAGAGTTGGAGTTGACGTCGGAGGACCCTCAGGGGGCCCATGAGGCAGGGGTGTGCCCCGAGGGGGGGGGGCGCCTTGCACCCTCGTGGACAGGGTGTGGGCCCCTGGTGTTGATTCTTTCGCCAGTATTTCTTATTTATTCGAAAACGTGTCTCCGTTGATTTTCAGGTCATTCTGAGAACTTTTATTTCTGCACAAAAATAACATCATGGCAATTCTGCTGAAAACAGCGTCAGTCCGGGTTTGTTCCATTCAAATCATGTAAGTTAGAGTCCAAAACAAGGTCAAAAGTGTTTGTAAAAGTATATACGTTGGATACGTATCAACTCCCCCAAGCTTAAACCTTTGCTTGTCCTGAGGCAATTCAGTTGACAAACTGAAAGTGATAAAGAAAAGCTTTTACAAACTCTGTTTGATCTTGTTGCTGTAAATATGTAAAGCTAGCATTCAAGTTTTCATCAAAGATTATGAACCAACCATATTCACAATAACATTTAGGTCTCATGTTTACTCATATCAATGCATAATCAACTAGCGAGCAATAATAATAAATCTCAGATGACAACACTTTCTCAAAACAATCATAATATGATATAACAAGATGGTATCTCGCTAGCCCTTTCTGAGACCGCAAAACATAAATGTAGAGAACCCCTGAAGATCAAGGACTGACTAGACATTGTAATTCATGGTAAAAGAGATCCAGTCATAGTCATACTCAATGTAAATTAAAAGTAATGCATGCACATGACAACGGTGCTCTCCAACTGGTGCTTTTAATAAGAGGATGATGACTCAACATAAAAGTAAATAGATAGGCCCTTCACAGAGGGAAGCAGGGATTTCTAGAGGTGCCAGAGCTCGAGTTTTGAAACAGAGATAAATAATATTTTGAGTGGTATACTTTCATTGTCAACATAACAATCAAGAGATCTCAATATCTTCCATGCTACACACATTATAGGCGGTCCCCAAACAGAATGGTAAAGTTTATACTCCCCCACCACTAACAAACATCAATCCATGGCTTGTCCAAAACAACTGGTGCCTCCAACTAACAACAATCCTGGGGGAGTTTTGTTTGAAATTATTTTAATTTAGGCGTGGGAATGGGCATCCCGGTTACCAGCCATTTTCTCGTGAATGATGATCGGAGTCCACTCATCTTGAGAATAACCCACCTAGCAAGGAAGATATAGACAACCCTAGTTGATAGATGAGCTATTCGAGCATACAAAACAGAATTTCATTTGAAGGTTTAGAGTTTGGCACATACAAATTTACTTGGAACGGCAGGTAGATACCGCTTATAGGAAGGTATGGTGGACTCATATGGAATTACTTTGGGGTTTATGGAAGTGGATGCACAAGTAGTATTCCCACTTAGTACAAGTGAAGGCTAGAAAAAGACGGGGAAGCGGTCAACTAGAGAGCGACAACAGTCATGAACATGCATTAAAATTAATCAACACTGAGCGAGCATGAGTAGGATATAATTCACCATGAACATAAATATCATGGAGGCTATGTTGATTTTGTTTCAACTACATGCGTGAACATGTGCCAAGTCAAGCCACTCGAATCGTTCAAAGGAGGATACCACCCTATCATACCACATCACAAGCATTTTAATAGCATGTTGGCACGCAAGGTAAACCATTATAAACTCCTAGCTAATTAAGCATGGAATGAGCAACTCTAATCTCTAATTGTCATTGCAAACATGTTTCATTCATAATAGGCTGAATCAGGAATGATGAACTTATCATATTTACAAAAACAAGATAGGTCGAGTTCATACCAGCTTCTCTCATCTCAATCAGTCCATCATATATTGTCATTATTGCCTTTCACTTGCACGACCGAACGGTGTGGATAATAATAATAGTGCACGCGCATTGGACTAAGCTGGAATCTACAAGCATTTAATACAAGGGAGAAGACAAGGTAATATGGGATTTTTGTTAGATCAATAATAGTGCATATGAGAGCCACTCAACATTTTCATCATGGTCTTCTCCTCTCAACCCCCAAAGAAAAGAAATAAAACTATTTACACGGGAAAGCTCCCAACAAGCAAAAGAAGAACGAGAAATATTTTTTGGTTTTCTTTTAATTACTACTACTACAAGCATGGAAAGTAAAGTAGCTAAAAGCTATAACTAATTTTTTTGGTTTTTATTATGGTTTTTCAAACACACAAGAAGAAGGCTTAAAAATAAATTAAACTAGCATGGATAGTACAATGAAAAAGTGTGAGCACCAACAACTGGAATGTGTGTGTGAACATGAATGTAATGTCGGTGAGAAATACGTACTCCCCCAAGCTTAGGCTTTTGGCCTAAGTTGGTTTATGGCCACTAATCGAAGCTACTCTCTTCGGTGTACTGAGGAGGGTCCTCAGGGTGCCCCTGGTTGGTGATATCCTTTGGATCCCACTAATAAATAGACTGACAATAAGGATCAAGTGGTGGCTCCGACTCAGGCTCTGGGACCTATGTCAGCCTCAAGTACGCGTAAATGGCTTCGGGTAAGATGAGCTTAAACAAAGAGGGTGCACACAAGGTAATAATCTCACAGTAAGTTTTATCAAATATCAATTTGTACTTAAGCATCCTCTTCTTATCTTTAACAATAAAATCATGTGCTACCATACTCTTATAATCTAGAAGAATAGGGCGCAACAAATTTTCCTCTTTCTCATAATGCCTAATAGGTATCCCAAAGTGTTCCGCAAGGCATGAAGAAAAGATGCCTCTGAAGATGGGACCCTTTGTTCGGTTCAGATTTAATCGTTTAGTGATAATAGCGCCTAAGCTGAAATTAGTATCACGAAACAAAGCATGGCGCAAAATGACAATATTAGGAGCACTAAGATTTCCACTGTTCCCATGACCAATTAAGCATCTACTAGCAAATATCACAAAGTAACAAAGAACAGGAAAATGTATACTGGTAATTCTTGCATCTGAAATTTTCCTAGTTTCTCTTACAACAATTCTATCAATAAACCCATCCACATCGCTATGATGTGGTTCCTCGATGCTGCCCTCAAAGGGTATCTTCAGACCCGACAAAAATCAAGAAGTGACATCTCCTTAACCTCATCATATAAGTGAAACTCCACTGAAGGTGGTGATTTCATAGCATGGAAATAAAAAATTTGCATGAAAATATTAGCGAGTAGAAGATACTGTTTGCGTTGGTCGCGGAGGAAGTCGGTGAGGCCTGCATTCTCAGCCAAATAATAAAAGTCCTCGTAAATCCCGGCTGCTCTCAAGAACTCATCACATGGCCACTCGCACGGCCGAACCTCCGCAGTGCGAGGAAGATTGTATTTGGGGTTTTTATTCTCCTCATTCTGCTTATCCTTCGAGCTTCGGCTCGAGGAGCCTCTCAATAATCTCTTCAACATTTTATCCCTCTGAAAATTTCTGAAATTTTTAGTGACTCAAAATAAAATTGAACCAAACTTAACAAGATTGATAGCAACTACTCCCACAAGTTCCTAGACGCCATATCATGCATTAAAACTACTTTTGACCACATAAATTTGACATGCAAGCTCAAGAACAGTGTCACCTTAGTAGAAAAAATTGCAATAAATAAAGCACTAGAACAAAAACTAATTGGACCATTGGAGGAGTCACATACCGAAGATAAATCCCCCAAAGCAGTTTTGTGAATGGAGGTTTGAGCAAGGAGATCAAAAATGGCAGCAAGATGAGCTAGAACACGGGTTCGAGCTATGGGAGGATTTTTTCTGAAGGAAAACGAAGTGTGTTGTTGCTGGAATAAGTGGAGGGGGTCCACATGGGGTCCACGAGGCAAGAGGCATGCCCCAGGGGGGTGGGCGCGCCCTGGACCCTCGTGGCCAGGTGGTGTGGCCCCCAGGTGTGTTCTCAGTGCCAATAATTCTAAAATATGCTACAAAAATTCATATATCATTTTCATGACATTTGGAGAACTTTTATTTTTGGGGTATTTTCTATTTTAAGGATAATTCAAAAAACAGATAGAAAATACTATTTTTTCTTTATTTAATCTAAATAATAGAAAGTAAAAGGAGGGCACAGAGAGTTGTGCTTTCTAACTTCATCCATCTCATGCTCATCAAAAGGAATCCACTAACAAGGTTGATCAAGTCTTGTTAACAAACTCTTTCCGAATAACATGAAACTGGAGAATTTTCGACTAACATGAAGTTACCTCAACGGGGATATGTATGTCCCCAACAATAAGAATATCATACTTCTTCTTGACAGTAGGGAGAGGAAATTCAAAACCTCCAATAGTTATCATTGAAAATTTTCCAATAGAATTGATACTGTTGACTTGAGGTTGTTTCCTTGGAAAGTGTACCGTATGCTCATTACCATTAACACGAAAAGTGACATTACCTTTGTTGCAATCAAAAACAGCCCCTGCAGTATTCAAAAAGGGTCTGCCAAGAATAATAGACATACTATCATCCTCGGGAATATCAAGAATAACAAAGTCTGTTAAAATAGTAATGTTTGCAACCACAACAGGCACATCCTCACAAATACCGACAGGTATAGCAGTTGATTTATCAGCCATTTGCAAAGATATTTCAGTAGGTGTCAACTTATTCAAATCAAGTCTACGATATAAAGAGAGGGGCATAACACTAACACTGGCTCCAAGATCACATAAAGCAGTTTTAACATAGTTTCTTTTAATGGAGCATGGTATAGTTGGTACTCCTGCATCTCCTAGTTTCTTTGGTATTCCACCTTTAAAAGTATAAGTGGCAAGCATGGTGGAAATTTCAGCTTCGGGTATCTTTCTTTGATTTGTAACAATATCTTTCATATACTTAGCATAAGGATTAATTTTAAGCATATCAGTCAAATGCATACGCAAAAAGATAGGTCTAATCATTTCAGCAAAGCACTCAAAATACTCACCATCCTTTTTCTTGGATGGTTTAGGAGGAAAAGGCATGGGTTTTTGAACCCATGGTTCTCTTTCTTTACCGTGCTTCCTAGCAACGAAGTCTCTCTTATCATAACGTCGATTCTTTGATTGTGGGTTATAAAGATCAACATCAGGTTCAATCTCTACATCATTGTTATTGCTAGGTTGAGCATCAACATGAACATCATCATTAACATTATCACTAGGTTCATGTTCATTACCAGATTGTGATTCAGCATCAGAAATGGAAATATCATTGGGATTCTCAGGTGTGTCAACAACAGGTTCACTAGAAGCATGCGAAGTCCTATCATTTTTCTTTTTCTTCTTCTTAGAAGGACTAGGTGTATCAACATTAGTTCTCTGAGAATCTTGCTCAACTCTCTTAGGGTGGCCCTCGGGATACAAAGGTTCCTGAGTCATTTTACCCCTCTAGTTACAACTCTAACAGCATTTTCATTTTTCTTATTATTTAATTCATTAAGCAAATCATCTTGTGCTTTAAGCACTTGTTCTACTTGAGTGGTAACCATAGAAGCATGTTTACTAATAATTTTAAGGTCACCTTTGACTCTAGGCATATAATCACTCAAGTGTTCAATCATATAAGAATTACGTTTCAATTGTCAACCAACATAAGCATTGAATTTTTTTGTTTAACAATAAAATTATCAAACTCATCCAAGCATTGGCTAGCAGACTTGTTACGAGGAATACCACCTTCATCAAATCTATAGAGAGAATTTACCTTTAGTACATGTGGCGGGTTATCAAGACCATGTATCTCTTCAATAGGTGGTAAATTCTTAAGATCTTCAGCTTTAATACCTTTTTCTTTCGTATATTCTTTGCCTCTTGCATATCTTCAGGACTGAGAAATAGAATACCCCTTTTCTTCGGAGTTGGCTTAGGAGTTGGTTCAAGAAGTGTCCAGTCATTATCATTACTCAATATGTTATTCAATAGCAATTCAGCTTGATCAACAGTTCTTTCCCTAAAAACACAACCAGCACAACTATCCAGGTGGTCTCTGGAAGCATCGGTTAGCCCATTATAAAAGATATCAAGTATTTCATTTTTCTTGAGAGGATGATCAGGCAAAGCATTAAGTAATCGGAGAAGCCTCCCCCAAGCTTGTGGGAGACTCTCTTCTTCAATTTGCACAAAATTATATATTTCCCTTAAGGCAGCTTGTTTCTTATGAGTGGAGAAATATTTAGCAGAGAAGTAATAAATCATATCCTGGGGACTATGCACACAACCAGGAGCAAGAGTTAAACCATGTTTTAGCATAACCCTTTAATGAGAACGGAAATAACTTAAGGATATAGTTGTAACGAATTTTTTCCTCATTAGTGAATAGGGTGGCTATATCATTCAATTTAGTAAGATGTGGCACAACAGTTTCAGATTCATAGCCATAAAAATGATCAGATTCAACCAAATTAATTAACTCAGGATCGACAGAGAAATCATAACCCTTATCAGAAATACAGATAGGTGAAGTAGCAAAAGTAGGGTCATATTTTATTCTAGCATTCAAAGTTTTTTCTTTCAGCTTAGCTAACAGTTTCTTGAGATCATATCTATCTTTGCAAGCAAAAAGGTCTCTAGCAGTTTCCTCATCCATAACATAACCCTCAGGCACATTAGGCAATTCATATCTAGGGGGGAATCTTCATCTTCACTTTCATCAATATTATCAGTTTCAATAATTCCATTCTCTCTAACCCTAGCAAGTTGTTCATCAAGAAATTCACCTAATGGCATGGTATTATCAAGCATAGAAGTAGTTTCATCATAAGCATCATGCATAGCAGAAGTGGCATCGTCAATAACATTCGACATATCAGAATCAATAGCAGCAGTAGGTGTTGCAAGTTTACTCAAAACAGAAGGTGAATCAAGTGCAGAGCTAGATGGCAGTTCCTTACCTCCCCTCGTAGTTGAGGGGAAAATCTTGGTTCTTTCATCTTTCAAGTTCCTCATAGTGGTCAACATATATAAATCCCAAGTGACTCAAAGAATAGAGCTATGCTCCCTAGCAACGGCGCCAGAAAATAGTCTTGATAACCCACAAGTATAGGGGATCTCAACAGTTTTCGAGGGTAGAGTATTCAACCCAAATCAATTGATTAGACACAAGGGGAACCAAAGAATATTCTCAAGTATTAATAGTTGAGTTGTCAATTCAATCGCACTTGAAAGACTTAATATCCGCAGCAAAGTATTTACTAGCAAAGTAATATGGAAGTAGCGGTAACGATGGCAAAAGTAACAATAGTAGTTTTTGTAGTGATTGTAACAGTGGCAACGGAGAAGTAACTAAGCAAAGATCCATATGTGAAAATCTCGTAGGCAATGGATCAGTAATGGATAATTATGTCGGATGCAATTCCTCATGCAACATCTATAAAATAGGGTGACGCAAAACTAGCTCCAATTCATCAATGTAATGTAGGCATGTATTCCGAATATAGTCCTACATGCTTATGGAAAAGAACTTGCATGACATATTTTGTCCTACCCTCCCATGGCAGCGGGGTCCTATTAGAAACTAAGGGATATTAAGGCCTCCTTTTAATAGAGTACCGGAACAAAGCATTAACACTTAGTGAATACATGAACTCCTCAAACTATGGTCATCACTGGGAGTGGTCCCGATTATTGTCACTTCGGGGTTACTGGATCATAACACATAGTAGGTGACTATTGACTTGCAAAATAGGATCAAGAACTCACATATATTCATGAAAACATAATAGGTTCAGATCTGAAATCATGGCACTTGGACCCTAGTGACAAGCATTAGGCATCGCAAAGTTAGCCACATCAATCTTAGAACATAATGGATACTAGGGATCGAACCCTAACAAAACTAACTCGATTACTTGGTAAATCTCATCCAACCCATCACCGTCTAGCAAGCCTATGATGAATTAGTCATGCACGGTGGTGAGCATCATGAAATTGGTGATGGAGTAAGGTTGATGATGACTATGACAACGGATTCCCCTCTCCGGAGCCCCGAACGAACTCCAGATCAGCCCTCCTGATGAAGATTAGGGCTTGGCGGCGGCTCTGTATCATAAAACGCGATGAATCCTTCTCTCTTATTTTTTTTCTCCCCGACCGTGAATATATAGAGTTAGAGTTGACGTCGGTGGAGCCTCAGGGGGGCACGAGGCAGGGGGCGTGCCCAGGGGGGCGCCTTGCACCCTCGTGGATAGGCTGTGGGCCCCCCGGTGTTGATTCTTTCGCCAGTATTTTTTATTTGTTGCAAAACGTGTCTCTTTTGATTTTCAGGTCATTCCGAGAACTTTTATTTCTACACAAAAATAACACCATGGCAATTCTGCTGAAAACAGCATCAGTCCGAGTTAGTTCCATTCAAATCATGCAAGTTAGAGTCCAAAATAAGGTCAAAATCGTTTGGAAAAGTAGATACGTTGGAGACGTATCAGTTCGCTCTGTCACCCCCAAAATTCTTCATGGGACAGAAAACACTCACCACCCAATTCAAAAAAGAAAACTGAAAACCCTCACCATCCCCACGTCACAAAAACCCTCACCCCCAACCCCCTGGGCCCCTCCGGTACATTCCCCATTCACACCTGCACAAGCTCCTCCGTGTCTATGCCATGGCACCGCCTATCGCGGCGGTAAACACTTAGCTCGACACCTGCCACCGCCGCCAGGCTACCAGCAAAGCCCACCGCATTTCGCCACTTCCGCTTGCCGCCACCTATCGCCATCGACTTTCTTGACGCTGCTCGCGGTCCACCCAGCTTCCCTCGGTTGGGGAATCTGCCGTACTGAGGGTTCTTTCTCACGGACAATAAGGTCACTAGTTTAATGAGATATTATCTCATCTCTTATCCTAGGTCATCTGCCTCCTTTAATCACCCGGCAGAAATCACCGTCAATTCATTTTTATTCGAGCTGATTTGAGGGTTTTCTTTCATTCATAGAATGTATAGTGCGCCGACACTTCATGACTTTGCGACCGCCGCCAGAGATTCCATCTTTCCGTACCAGATAACTTGAGCACGCATGCGGTATGTTCAATCTCACCCTAAATCGGTTGGCATGGCCTACTTTCCAAAACATATTCTAAATATTGCTACAGTTGGATAAAAGGTGCAACATGCACCATATACGTCAAAGGGGATTTCCCCCCTCTTCTTTCTATATTAGGCAAATTAATTATGTCTTGTTCTTTCGATTACTCTCATTTTTCCATGATATCATGTTTACCCTATCTGTTTAATTATAGATTTTTGCCCTTCGATTTCAACTGTTGTACAGTTCTTTCAATTTGGGCCCATATTTGCATGTTACCATATTTTCTTTAACAATCCTACCATTTTTTGCAGAACATCCCTCGCTATGCAACAGATTATGTAGTGCACAATTTTTCCCTTTACATAGATCAAGGCTCCACGGATGTCATACTGCACACAAACCATGGATTTACAATCGTTGCTACTATAAAACTTGATGAACGTGGTGACTCCTATTTTGGCACTGGATTTTGGAATGAAATTGCAATGTTTTATGTACTGAAAGCTGGCACTAAAATTGCACTGCACATAAAAGGGCCTAGTCATGAGATATATGCTAACTTCGCCGACAAAATCATCCATCCAGACTTTGTTTGAAGTAAGTTTTCTTTTCAACTATCTGCATATGTTGACTTACGCCGCAATGTCAAATGAATTGTGTAGTATTTAAGAAACCAATTGTTATTCCATTTTCTTACTATATTCCTACCTAATAACTTCTAGTTACCAATAAACTTTTCTATTGCCCTGTTTTAACTAAATATTCCATGTACTCTGCTACGTCTTGAGCTTGCGTTGGTTTTCCCCGAAGAGGAAGGGATGATGCAGTAGAGTAGCGTAAGTATTTCCCTCGGTTTTTGAGAACCAAGGTATCAATCCAGTAGGAGCCCACGCTCAAGTCCCTCATACCTGCACAAAGCGATATCTACCCGCAACCAATGCGATTAGGGGTTGTCAAGCCCTTCACGGTCACTTACGAGAGTGAGATCTGATAGATAGAATATTTTTGGTATTTTTGATATATAAAGATGCAAAGTAAAAAGTAAAAGCAAAGTAAATAGCAAAACAATATAAAAGTGATGGAGGTTGATATGATGAGAATAGACCCGGGGGCCATAGGTTTCACTAGTGGCTTCTCTCGAGAGCATAAGTTTTCTACGGTGGGTGAACAAATTACTGTTGTGCAATTGACAGAATTGAGCATAGTTATGAGAATATCTAGGCATGATCATGTATATAGGCATCATGTCCGTGACAAGTAGATCGAAATGATTCTGCATCTACTACTATTACTCCACTCATCGACCGCTATCCAACATGCATCTAGAGTATTAAGTTAAAAACAGAGTAACGCTTTAAGCAAGATGAAATGATGTAGAGAGATAAATTCATGCAATATGAAATAAACCCCATCTTGTTATCCTCGATGGCAACGATACAACACGTGTCTTGCTGCCCATTCTGTCACTGGGAAAGAACACCGCTAGATCAAACCCAAAGCTAAGCACTTCTCCCATGGCAAGAACTACCAATCTAGTTGGCCAAACCAAACGGATAATTCAAAAAGACTTGCAAAGATAACCAATCATACACAAAAGAATTCAGAGAAGATTCAAATATTGTTCATAGATAGACTTGATCATAAACCCACAATTCATCGATCTCAACAAACACACCGCAAGAGAAGAAGATTACATCGAATAGATCTCCACAAGAGAGGGGGAGAACATTGTATTGAGATCCAAAAAGAGAGAAGAAGCCATCTAGCTACTAACTATGGACCCGAAGGTCTGAGGTAAACTACTCACACTTCATCGGAGAGGCTATGATGATGTAGAAGCCCTCCGTGATGACGGCCCTCTCCGGCGGAGCTCCGGAACAGGCCCCAAGATGGGATCTCGTGGATACAGAAAGTTGCGGCGGTGGAATTAGGTTTTTGGATCCAGTTCTGATCGTTTGGGGGTACGTGGGTATATATAGGAGGAAGGAGTACATCGGTGGAGCACCGAGGGGCCCACGAGGCAGGGGGCGCGCCCTGTAGGGGGGGCGCCCCTACCCTCGTGACCGCCTCCGGTACTTCTTGGAGTAGGGTCCAAGTCTCCTGGGTCTTATCCAAGAAGAAAATCACGTTCCAAAAAGGATTTTTCTGTTTGGACTCTGTTTGATATTCTGTTTCTTCGAAACACTAAAATAGGCAAAAAAATAGCAATTCTGGGCTGGCTCTCCGGTTAATAGGTTAGTCCCAAAAATAATATAAAAGTGGAAAATAAAGCCCAATATAGTCCAAAACAGTAGATAATATAGCTTGGAGCAATCAAAAATTATAGATACGTTGGAGACGTATCAGGCATCCTCAAGCTTAATTCCTGCTCGTCCTCGAGTAGGTAAATGATAAAAAGAGAATTTTTGATGCGGAGTGCTACTTGGCATAATTTCAATGCAAAATTTCTTAATTGTGGTATGGATATTCAGATTAGAAAGATTCAAGACAAAAGTTCATATTGACATAAAGAATAATAACACTTCAAGCATACTAATAAAGTAATTATGTCTTCTCAAAATAACATGGCCAAAGAAAGTTATCCCTACAAAATCATATAGTCTGGCTATGCTCCATCTTCACCACACAAATTATTTAAATCATGCACAACCCTGATGACAAGCCAAGCAATTGTTTCATACTCTAACTTTTTCAAAACTTTTTCAATCTTCACGCAATACATGAGCGTGAGCCATGGATATATCACTATATGTGGAATAGAATGGTGGTTGTGGAGAAGACAAAAAGAGGGGAAGATAGTCTCACATCAACTAAGCGTATCAACGGGCTATGGAGATGCCCATCGATAGATATCAATGTGAGTGAGTAGGGATTGCCATGCAACGGATGCACTAGAGCTATAAGTATATGAAATCTCAAAAAGAAACTAAGTGGGTGTGCATCCAACTTGCTTGCTCATGAAGACCTAGGGCAATTTGAGGAAGCCCATCATTGGAATATACAAGCCAAGTTCTATAATGAAAGATTCCCACTAGTATATGAAAGTGATAACATGAGAGACTCTCTACTATGAAGATTATGGTGCTACTTTGAAGCACAAGTGTGGTAAAAGGATAGTAACATTGTCCCTTCTCTCTTTTTCTCTCATTTTTTTATTTTTTTTATTTGGGCCTTTCCTTTTTTATGGCCTCTTTTTTTTATTTCGGCTTCTTTGGCCTCTTTTATTTTTTTTATTTTCATCCGGAGTCTCATCCCGACTTATGGGGGAATCATAGTCTCCATCATCCTTTCCTCACTTGGGACAATGCTCTAGAAAATGATGATCATCACACTTTTATTTTTCTTACAACTCAACAATTACAACTCGATACTTAGAACAAATATGACTCTATATGAATGCCTCTGGCGGTGTACCGGGATATGCAATGAATCAAGAGTGACATGTATGAAAGAATTATGAATGGTGGCTTTGCCACAAATACGATGTCAAGTACATGATCATGCTAGCAATATGACAATGATGGAGCGTGTCATAATAAACAGAACGGTGGAAAGTTGCATGTCAATATATCTCAGAATGGCTATGGAAATGCCATGATAGGTAGGTATGGTGGCTTTTTTGAGGAAGCTATATGGTGGGTGTATTGTACCGGCGAAAGGTGCGCGGTATTAGAGAGGCTAGCAATGGTGGAAGGATGGGAAAAAGTGCATATAATCCATGGACTCAACATTAGTCATAAAGAACTCATATACTTATTGCAAAAATCTAGAAGTTATCAAAGCAAAGTATTACGGCATGCTCCTAGGGGGATAGATTGGTAGGAAAAGACCATCGTTCGTCCCCGACCGCCACTCAGAAGGAAGACAATCAATAAATAAATTATGCTCCGACTTCATCACATAACGGTTCACCATACGTGCATTCTACGGGAATCACAAACTTTAACACAAGTATTCTTTAAATTCACAACTACTAAACTAGCATAACTCTAATATTATTATCTCCATATCTCAAAACAATTATCATGCTTCAATCTTCTCTTAGTATTCAACGCACTCAAAAGAAAATTTCACATATCTTAAACACCAAGCATATTTATATTAAGCAAATTACCATGCTATTAAGACTCTCAAAATAATTTAAGTGAAGCATGATAGATCAATAGTTTCTTTAAAAAAAACCACCACCGTGCTCTAAAAGATCTAAGTGAAGCACATAGAGCAAAATTATAACGCTCAAAAGATATAAGTGAAGCACGTAGAGAAAAACTACATAGCTCAAAAGATATAAGTGAAGCACATAGAGTATTCTATCAAATTTTAATTCATAGATGACCCTCTCAAAAGGTGTGTACAGCAAGGATGATTGTGGAATACTAACAAACATAGACACAAATAATACAAGACGCTCCAAGCAAAACACATATCATGTTGGTGAATAAAAATATAGCTCTAAGTAAATTACCGATGGAAGTGGGCGAAAGAGGGGATGCCTTCCGGGGCATCCCCAAGCTTTGACTTTTTGGTGTCCTTGGATTATCTTGGGGTTCCATGGGCATCCCCAAGCTTAGGCTCTTGCCACTCCTTGTTCCATAATCCATCAAAAGAATTCACCCAAAACTTGAAAATTTCACAATACAAAACTCAAAATAGAAAACTCGTGAGCTCCGTTAGCGAAAGAAAACAAAAGACCACTTCAAGGTACTGTAATGAACTCATTATTTATTTATTTTGGTGTTAAACCTACTGTATTCCAACTTCTCTATGGATTATAAACTATTTTACTAGCCATAGATTCATCAAAATAAGCAAACAACACACGAAAAACAGAATCTGTCAAAAACAGAACAGTCTGTAGTAATCTGTAGCTAGCGCAAGATCTAGAACGCCAAAAATTCTAAAATAAACTGATGGAAGTGAGGAATTTATCTATTAATCATCTCAAAAAATAATTAAGTAAATAGAACTCTTCAAATAAAAATGACAGCAGTTCTCGTGAGCGCTAAAGTTTCTGTTTTTTACAGCAAGTTCAACAAGACTTTCCCCAAGTCTTCCCAACGGTTCTACTTGGCACAAACACTAATTAAGCACAAAAAACACAACCAAAACAGAGGCTAGATAATTTATTAATTAAATAACAGCAAGGAAAAATATTGGGATGTCTCCCAACAAGCGCTTTTCTTTAAAGCCTTCTTAGCTAGGCATTGATAATTTTAATGTTGCTCACATGAAAGACAAGAATTGAAGCACAAAGAGGGCATCATAAAATATTTTCAACATGATCCACATGCAAGCAAAGTTGACACTCTTCCAAAATAGTGGGATTAACATTAGCTAAAGTCATGACTTCTCCAAACCCACTTTTATCAAGATTTTCATAAGATTGAACATTCTCCAAATATGTGGGATCTAAAGTTAATACTCTTCTAAACCCACTTTCAATAATATTGCAAACACTATTATCAATCTCATATTCATCATGGGGTTTATATAAATTTTCAAGATCATAAGAAGAATCACCCCAATCATAATCATTGCAACAAGTAGTAGACATAGAAAAACTAGCATCCCCAAGCTTAGGGTTTTGCATCTTATTAGCACAATTGACATCAAGAGCATTTATAATAAAATCATTGCAATCATGCTTTTTATTCAAAGATCTATCATCAGTTACTTCATAAAGCACTTCATCACGATTTTCAGATTTACGAATTTTAGGCAAAAGCTTATAAAGATAATCTAGTGCATCCAAATCACTAGGAATTGGTTCATCATAATTGGATCCCTTAAAAAGATTGGCAAGCGGATGAGGATCCATAGATCTTAATTGGATGAGCGCCCCCTACCCTCGTGACCGCCTCCGGTACTTCTTGGAGTATGGTCCAAGTCTCCTGGGTCTTATCCGAGAAGAAAATCACGTTCCAAAAAGGATTTTTCTGTTTGGACTCTGTTTGATGTTCTGTTTCTTTGAAACACTGAAATAGGCAAAAAACAGCAATTCTGGGCTAGACCTCCGGTTAATAGGTTAGTCCCAAACATAATATAAAAGTGGAAAATAAAGCCCAATATAGTCCAAAACAGTAGATAATATAGCATGGAACAATCAAAAATTATAGATACGTTGGAGACGTATCATACTCCCATTTCTATCAGAAAGCGCCACTAACAAGGAGACTCCGGAGGTGGAGAACGGGGCTGCCAACAAGCGGAGGCGGGGCGAGCTAGAACCGCAAGCGACTCCAGCAGGCCTAGACTTAATCAGCAGCCTCCCCGATGATATGTTGAGAGTCATCATCTCCCTCCTCCCAATCAAATATGGGGCGTGGACAACCCTCCTTTCCCGGCGGTGGCGCACCCTATGGATCTCCAGCCATCTCGACCTCATCGACACCCACGAGCTCTGCCATGGCTATGACAAAAGCTTGGATGCGTTCTCCAAGATCCTCGGCAATCACCTTGCCCAACCAAAGGCCTTAGAATGGGCAAGTCCCATTCCAACGGCAAGGACCGATCCAAGCTTGACGACTGGTTCCGATCCCCCGCCCTAGATCAGCTTGAGGAGCTCACTTTTGATGATGGGCATATGCGGTAGCTGCCAACGCCCGCACTCCGCCTCGCGCCCACGCTGCACGTCGTCAAGTTCTGGAACTGCAATTTCCCGCCTCATAATGATGCGCCTGCTCTTATTCTACCACGACTGAAGCACCTTGAGCTCGTCGTCGTCTGCCTCTCAAAGGGTGACATGGAGTGCCTGCTCCATGGCTGTACTGCAGTCGAGTACCTTCGTCTTCAGGGGATCAATGGGTTGAGTACATTCCACATCATCTCCATGCCTCTCCGGACTATTTATGTGTGTTGCTGGTGCGGCAGGAAGACATCACAGGATGTGTACCATGGTATGGTCATCCAGTACACACCTGCACTTGAGAGATTACTTGTAGTTGATCAAGAAGGTCCAACAAGAATCAATGTCATTTCTGCACCGAAATTGACAGTGGTGGGCTACTCGTCTGACAAATGCTCTGAGCTTGTTATTGGATCGACACCCGTTCAGGTACAACAGCCGCCTTCTACCTCTCCTTCTACAAACTAACATTATTTCTAATTTTGAAGATGTTTGTTCGTCTGTCATTCAGAAAATGATTCCGACAAGATTGACCCCCTAAACTGCGCACAGTGAAGGTCTTGGCACTAGAATCTATCGAGCCCGACCTGGAGCAAGTTGTCAGTTTCCTGAGATGCTTTCTGTGCCTCGAGAAGCTATATATCGACGTGATGTTCCTTTCCTGTTAAATGTTAACGATAAGGGAGTTCAATTTGTGACACCTTTTTCCAACTTTACAATGACAATGTACTACGATTTCTGAAGGTTCTTTTGGACGATTTTAGTACATAAATGCCCCCCACCCATATTGGTTGCTTGATCCATACGGTTACAATCAATAAGCATTTCTCCTTTGGATTCATCTGTACTAGTTTTCTTAGGGAACTTTTCATCAACTCCAACCTCTTGTGAAGAAGGCTACATTTTTCTATAATGTAATCAAATGCCCGTGCATTGCACGGAACATCAAGATGCATTTTTTTACAGAACACCTGTTGTGATTGACCCATGCAGTAGTAATCCCATGTGTTAAAACTAATGATATCTCGAGAATTTTATCAAAAAAATGGTATCTCGAGAATTTCATCGAAAAAATGATATCTCGAGAAAGATGAGAGATAAGGTGAGGAGGAGTGGGTCGTGGTGGTGACTGGTGGTCGGACTGGGCAGAGGCATGGGGATGGACGACACATTATGTCTAGGTTTGCATCTCTCTCTCACACACACACGTAGGTGGGGGACGTGCATGAAGAGAAGAGGTGCATGCACGGCGCACATACTCCCGTCTCTTTCCCAACCAGACCCGTGCGGGTACACGGTGGAGCTCATTTCTGTATGAAAAGGCAGCCCACGTGGTGATTTGACATGTGTACTGGTTGTCCACTTGATGGAGCATCATCTACCACAGGTGAACAAACAAATTGCGACTTGATGCGTTATGTTAAAAAAGAGGCAAACCATGTGGGGCCTACCTTAGAGGCAATGCTCTATAGACTCGAGATGCTCTGTGCATATTACTTTTGATGTGTCCCATCGACTCACAGAACGAGGAGAAGCTTGCTTAGTACGTCATCTCCCCCGCCCACGGGCGCGGTGGCTCGCAGGATGAGGTGAAGCTTGCTCGCCCACGCGCGTGGTGTCTCGTAGGACGAGGAGAAAATTTTAATACTCCCTCCATTTACTCCTTGTCCCTACCTTGGTTAGAGAGATTATCATATTGTTTGGAATATATGTCTTTTAGTAGTAGTCGAGCATGGTTAATAGTATAGCCTGCCGCTGGCTATAAGATGTTGCCACATCATTTATAACCAAGCTTATAGCTGGCAAGTATAATAGTCAGATGTAAATAAGTACTACTTCATTGATACATGACCCACCTTCCTCTCTCACAAAGTGTCTAGGAGCACGTGCTACAGCCGGTTGTTAGTTAGTAGCCCGCTTATCTTCTCTCTCCTCTTCTCTCTCGGCCAACTCAGCAAGAATATATTACTTTAAGTCTTACAGCCCGCCCACGTCACCTTATTATACTTGCTCGTAGGAGTAGTACAGTTGTATATAGGAGTAGTACTTCCGTGGTGCAGCAAGCTACCCTAGGCTATGTTACTACTCCCTCCTTTCTAGTTTATTGGTCAATTTCAAAATCTCTCCAACCAAGGCAGATGGTGAGTGGTGGAATTAATTTCATAGTTTACACAAGTAATGTATGCTCGTTTTTCTCAAGAAGTTATGTTTACCGAGGCATTAATTAGAATGAATGCATGCATGACCACTAAATTCCATGAACTTCTACATGCATTGGTGAGTTTTCTCTTGACAATGCTTGCATTGGGTGATTTAACGCACCTCGAAATCCGACATGTGATGGTACTACTACTACTAGTAGAAGAATTGAGACTTATAAAACGGAAAAATGATTTTTTTTAGACGAGCCCTATAAACCGGAAAGGAGGGAGTAGTAAGTAGTATACTACCTCCATAGTGGGTACGTACTCCATAAAATCAGATTTTCCCAAAACTAAGTCACTCAACCTTTATTTGGTTGTTTCCCTTCCTGCCTCATTGCCTCGAACAGACTATGCCAAACTCCCCTGCCTACCGCGCGGGAAAAGACCCTCCTTCGCCTTTTTTTAGTCTGGGTTTGTATCGATGGATCACGCAATGCAGCAAAAACCAAGTCATGTCTTGTACTCCTCTATCGACGCTCGCTTTCATGAATTCTATACCTCCTCTCGCCGACATGTGGGACATATAGCAACCGGGTCGACGTGTCATGCACCAAATAACAATGTAGAATAGCAGGGGGACGCACCCCAGTCGTTCCGCCTAGTATTAGTAATGAGCAATGAGACGTCAAATCAGAATGTCACACCTTCCCAGACGGATGAAGCAACCATTATGGCATACTTGGCTTCGCCATCATCTCCTTCAAGAAAACCACGTAGTATTGCTTCTGGCATTGTTCTGCCTCAAGAGGGACACGTGCATCGCCTTGGTACATCATGACACGTGGGACCTCATGACAGGCCATGCTGCCCCGCCGATCGCTCGGTATAACCACCTCATTCTTACTACTTCCTCCGTATTGGTTTATAGGGCATGCACGTCATTCTAGGTTGAGAATTTAATTGGCTATATATGTGATGAATAGTATATGTTTAGAAACTACATCCTCTTAAGAATCCAATGATATACTTTTTCTGACATAGTAACTCATATTTAGTTAGTCAAATGGATGACCGAGAACTACGTGCCCGCCCTATAAACCGAGACATAGAGGGTAGTACAGTACGTATCTTTTTAGATGAATATAGTCAGGATTCACCAAGCAGCAAAACCAAGTGGTAGGCTGCTCCTGTCGTGTTGGCGTAGCAACTCAAGCAGGGTCAGTCCACACACTAAATGGTGACACACTTAACAGGACCCCTTTGGCCGACATATGGCTCATCCACCGTCTTGTTCCACGTGAGATGCACCAAATTATAGTTCAGAGCAGCAGTTGGACTTGGAGGCACCCCGGTTGTAGCGCCGCAGTAGTAGTAAATGAGCAATGAGGGGTCAAATCACAAAGCGCCACCTTTCCCGCATTAAGCTAGACGGATGAAGCAACCATCATTTCACTCTAGGGCGCAAGAGCATTAAGAAAAGAGAAAATCAATTATGTGTGTGGTAGCTACCTAGGGCACCCTAGGGAAGGGGCCTCCACTACAAATCCATTTTTTAAAGCGCCTCCACTACAAATCCGCTTCTCCCTCGTCCTCTTGAGAAAACTGATGATGCGTGCGGCGGTAGGGTTTGTAGGAGTACTATGGCGTGCGGGGCCACATCGTAGTAAGTGGGAGAGGGATTGAGTTCGAGTCGACGCCTTAATATCTGTGGGCCACTTGGTTTTACAGGAACGAGGCAGCATTTTGGGTTCGAGGGACAATGGAGATATACGTACAAAAAATTGTGGACGTAGGTTTGACCGAAAGGCAATGATGCATGGGCCCTGCATTTTGATATACTCGCGGCCGCATGAAATTTGCTACTCTACCCAAAACTAGTAAGGTACACATGCATTTAACGCATGAGATTTGGAAACCAAATTATGAATAAATACACACTATAGAAGCTTTGAGTCATATATGCATGATGTAGATGTTCGTTTAGTTCTTATAGCTCATCTCATTCAAAATCAATTAGTTTTATAAAAAGGTTAAGATTCATAGGATTGTGCACTATAAAGCATAAAGTAAAAAACAAATAATGGAAATTCATATAGAAAAAAAGTTTGGGCAATTATGATACAAAAGATTCTAGAACAAAGGAGAAGTGCTGGTGTTTTGAGGTTTGTGCATTATGCTTAAGTTCAGCCATGGAGTCTTCTAGATTGTACATGTGGTAGAATCTGGTGGAATGTTGATGATATCCAACGGCCAGTAGTGCTTGGATTTGCCATCTCTGCATTGTCGATTAACTTCATCAAACGACCATCTTTCAAAGTTATTCGCACACTATATAGGGGTATAGGTATAGATAATGCATAAAACTTCCTCCAAAAACATCTACAACTAACGGGAAGTGAATGTATGCTTAAAATGAAAAAAATGTAATACTCCCTCTGTGTAGGTGTATAAGTCATCTTAGGTTTTTTTGCTAGTTAATAGCATTCCCTGCAATGAATTAACCACTGCATGTCATGTTTGAAAGTCTCAAGCCATTGAAAGCATGCACATCCCACATCTCTTATTGGTTGATATGTCACGAAACAAGAAACGAGGAGGGAATTAATGTACCGTGCCAAAGTGTTTTGGGATTATTTGGTTTTCGGAAGATGACTTACACACCTAGACGGACGGAGTACGAAGAGAAAAAAATGAATTGCAGTTAAAAGGATGACATTTCCAACAAAAATGTGAATGTGAACTACATATGTGTGCACATGACCAGCACATACATTGTCAATACAAAATTTAATGCAAGAAATAACTTTTGAGTAACATGCATGAATTGATGATGTGGTGCTTGCATCCATAGAGTAGAAAAAACAACGTGATTTATGACTTGCATGCATGACGTGTTCTTGTGCCATAGTGGCATTTCTATGAAAAAACTACTAGTGGGTTGTACTAACTATTTAGGAATAGAAGATGTATACATTGAAGTTCTAGGGAAAGAGATGCCATGTATCTCAATTCCTATGAGTAGGGATTGGAAAAGAGATGTCATTTGGTTCACATCATACGAACTTTTCTATTGAATCTAGAGATGACATGTATCTCAATTCCTATGAGGAGGGATTAGAAAAGAGATGTCATTTGGTTCACATCATAGGATCGTTTCTATTGAATATACACCAATGTTTATTTTCCTTTGAATTATGGGAGTATAGGAATCCATTCATATGAACCAAGTGTTTCTAAAGCTATAAAAACGATATCATGTATATTTCCTTTGAAATGTGGAGTATATGAATCTATTCCTATGAACCCATTGGCTCTAAAGGAAAGTCCTATAAAAATCGTATCATATAGAGTTCCTATGATATTCCTCCACACCAAAGGATGGTTGAAATTGTTGCAGGTGATACGACGGTCTTTCTTTGTAGACTCCTCCCCCATCTTTATAGTTACCTCTCGAACATGAATGAAATGATATATACTGGGTATTCTATATGTGCATTTTGGTACACGAAAAGTCGGTAAAAGTTTGAGAGGTTTGAATTTTCAATAAAGCTATATGCACTGCATTTTGGAACGGAGGGAGGAGCATATGGGAGTTGCCAACACTCGCGTGGAAGATTTGTGTGTAGGAGGAGTGGCTGCTCTGTTAAATGACATGGCAAAACTGACATTGTCGGACGCCAATCTAACGGTTCTTAAGGCGTTCATCAGGAAACGGCTTGTGGCGAATGTTTGTCGGATAATGACTTATGGACACATGAATTGCATTGATATGTGCCCCTCTCTCTCATGCACACACGCACCCTCACGAGTCACGACTCTCCCGAGTCCTCTCGCACCCACCGTCTATCTGCAGGTAGACGTCACACACATATGTGCTCTTCACACCCTACCCTCAGAACTTCTAAAAAATAAAAGACATCGCACACCTTTTATTTTAGCTCACATGTCACACACTTATACTATTACTCTTGTGGTGAACGTTCTTTGGGCATAGTATATTGTACTCTCACGAAGAGAAGTGGTGCACGCACGCACTAGTTCTCTCACACCCACTCGCGGGTACACGTAGGAGCGCATTTTTTTGAAGCTGGTACAACAAAATCACTCCACTATATATATAAGCAGGAGCATTAGCGCTTGCTTTACTAGGGTTCCTCTCTTTCAATCTCTCATGCTCTCCAGATCTAAGCAAGACATAGGTGGCCACACTCTCTCTCTGCTCACGGCTAGTCACAAATCCAGCCGGTCCACCTTGACCAGGGCAGGGGTGTAGGTGCATCGTTCACGCTGTCGTCGGCAGCGAGGGAGGACACCAATGGCTTCCCGCGTGTCCTGATCGGCGGCCGTGTCGTTCTCTCCGAGAGAGCGCCGGCTCGGGAGGGCCTCCGACCCCTTCTTCCTCCCTACGGTATTTTGGCCAAGATGCGGCCTCCCGACATCGTCTTTGCCACATGCCGATGACCCTCAGGTATATATTCCTTCGAAACCTGCCTTACTATAGTGCCCCAGCTCCCTGCGTGGCTGCGTGTGGATCTTTTTCTACTTCTGTCGGCTGTTCCAAAGCCACCTAGACTTTTACTATTATTAGAGGTAAAGCTAGTTCATACAGTCGAATCTAAGAGATGGTTCAAATAGGGAAGAAAGTGGGAAAGCTATAGCATGAATCTAGGACTTGGTTCTAAGAGGAAACGGGGGAAAGTCGTAGATACTGGCTGCCCCACTGGTCTCTTGGTTTAAAAGGCAAGGAAAGCATGGTGGATGGCGAAGGGTGGGGGAAGTGGACAGGTCTCTTGGTTGAAAAAGGAAAGAAAGTGAGGGGTGTTGGGGGACAACGCAAATGAGAATGAGCAGGTCTAGATTTCCTGTGCTCCCATAGGAAAATGTCACCAAGGAGATAAAAAATGGGACAGATGCAGACATGCTGCCTGAGTGTTTGCCGCTCTCGGCAACCACATCTACCTCATCACTTTATGCCCTTGCTGTCCCTACGCCCATATCGCTACTGTTAATGTAAAATCACATGAAGTATTAAGCCACCTAATGTCACTATGAGTAATGGTCTAGTGCCGTCGATAAATCGAAGCAATGCCACCACCATTTTATGAAGTGCTTTTGTATTGCTTTATTACCCATGAATTGTGTTTTTGTAGTTACACTTAAATCTCACACCGCTAACATTGCTTCATCCCAGTGGAACTACACAAATTTGATTGCACATTTACTGACCATGTGCTAGTCTCATGACAGTAATACTAATTCTATTGTTCTGCATGTTAATCTAGTGGAAGTGTTGATGTTATGTGATGCTATTACTTAAGGGCACTTTCATACTGTCAATCTAGTGCCAATTATAACACAATAGGTGGTGCTATTAATCATACGCCACTGCAAATATCTGTCACTTTTAAATAACCATATTTCGTATTTGCGCAAACAGGGATGTCTGTCTCCATATCGTTTCTATGTGAGCAATCAAAAGTACACACCTCAGTTTTAGTACTACTACACAAAATGAGATGGCTATTCCTAGCTGTCGTCCTCTAATCTCCAGTGTTCCAGGTATTCCTTCATTGGTAGTAACTAGGTAGAATGACCAACTCAATCTAAAAGAAGTTGATTCGTACGTTTTACTTCCTAATTGCAGTGCAGGGACGAGCGAAAATAACCGCATCCTAGTCCGGAATGCACTTTCTACCAGTTCATCCATGGACCGAGGACTAGCTGGCATGGATGCACGAAGGTTTTTGGGACAGGTGCATGGACAAGAGGCATTGTGGTCTACTTATGCAAATAGTGATGCTTAAATTTAGTGGAATGCATAAGAATTTCAGCTGGTCAGTACACTACAAGGTTCAGTTCAGCATTCAAGCATGCCTAGGGAGGCCCTTTGCTCAGAGAAGCCCTGCTTGATTTTTCCTGATTTGTAAACCTTCTCACAACTATGTATTTTGTTGTGAACTAGTATATGTTTGTTATGTTGTATGAATCATTAAGATGTGTATGAAATTTCTTAACTTATGCTTTTCAAGTTTTTTATGAAGCCGAGTTTAATGTGAGTGTTCCACATGAACGCTGGACTAGTGTGTGAACATTTGGAATTTACATTGTGGCCTCAGTTAACTTCATGAACCACTGTAATAAGATACATAGTTTCTTATATGTCAGACAGCAGATTATTGATTGTTAGGTGGTCGATTGCCTAGTTTTGAAGCGAACTGAGCCAATGTGCCGTGTTTTGGACAACTGCTTACAAGTGGGGTAGCACCAACAGTGTTTACAAGTACTTATGTATACGTCGGCGCATACTTATCGAACGAGTACTCTATTTCATCAAACACACACTGCTCGTATGATAAACCGTGACAACTTATGTCTTACCATGCCATATTCATGAAAAAACTAGTGAGGACGCATCTGCTTCAGCAACAATTACGATGGTTCTCACATGATTCACGGGCACACAGAAGTAGTAGCAGTTCCCATAGATGGATCCAAACAGAGTACTAGCCCAGAGGGCTCGATAATAGGCAAGGTTCGGATAATTATACACAATCCAAACTACTATTAAACACTAGCTAGGGCAACTATTTCATGCCCCGATCAAATTTGGGCTGGACACAAGACGGACCTTGCCATGAACATCATCGAGGATGTCCGGCAGCAGCGCAATCCTGTGAACCTTCATGAAGATAACATTGTGGCCTTGCCACTCATAATCTTGTTTGTGGAGGCATGCCACGTCATCTTCCTGCATAGGCTTGACAAGAACAGTATGCCTCACAAATTAAGGAGTAGCTTTGAACTTCTTGTGCTTTAGTACACCTTGGACAACACGCCTGACAAAAGTGAGGCTAGAATACATCTCGACATTGGTATAAGTGCAAATGGCTTCCAGGATCCAGCAGCCTAAGAACTCTGTTTTCCCAGTGCGTATATTCAGGTCATCCACCTCATAGTGAGTGACATGTACAACCACACTATCCTTTTCTGCATCAGGGCCCTAATTGACACATAAAAAAATTCTGAATTACTTTGCAATATAAGAAACACAAGTTATTTAAACCACTATGTATAGCATATCATCGAATCTAATAAAAATTTTCATTATTCATCACCACATAGTTAGATGAAAAACCACAATCGAGATCGACAAATAAGAAAATCACCTTCGGCAGCTCAGCGGGGGGGGGGGGGACACATCCTCGAAGGGGAAACCTGCTCCTGCAGTGCCATAGGGGTTGTAACCTCAAAAGGGGCATTGACCATCTCAGTAGTGGCCGTGAGCGTATCTGGGGTCGGCTCGGTGGTTTCCTCCATCTTTTTGGAGCTCCTTGTCTCCTGGGGATCAGGCTCCCGCGTCTGCTCCAATATCGGCAGATATTTTCCTAGTTCTCCTTGGTCCATCATTAAACTGACGAAAATATACCAACATCACGGATCTGCTTACCTTCCCTTCGTTGGGAGAGAAGAATAGTGGCAGATGCGAGTGTTGGCTTTCTTGAAGACGGTGAAGGAAAAGGGGATTCAGCGAAGAGTGAAATGATGGTTGCTTCGTCTGTCAAACTTAGACTGCGAGGAGGTGGGGTTTTGTGATACGATGGCTCGTTACACCCGCTCTATGACCGGGGAGACTCTCCGCCTGCATGCTGCCTTCAAATTTGGTGGATGGCATTTGGGCCCGCGCGCTGCATGGCCCGCATGTCGGTGAACAAAAGTAAAATGACATTCGGTAGTGGGAGACGTTTCGATGACCTAGGAGGAGCCAGAAGCAGTAGTGTATCCACTGTACTAGTAGTAATTGTTTTTCTGGGTAGCTGTAGAGTGTCTCCACTTTACTAGTAGTAATTGTTTCTCTGGGCCCAAGACAAAACAGCCCATCCACCCTAGTAAATAATAAAATCAATTCAAAAGCCCATATATTTAGTTAATGAGAGGCGCTACCCACACCCAGCACACCGCCCCTCAAAAAAACATGGGTGCTCTTTTTCCTCCTCACTCCCACCCACCTCATGTCAGCTCACTCCACTCATACCCCTAAATTCCTCACCTCACTCCTACAGAAAACCCCAGCTCCCCTTCTTCCTCACTACTACATAAAAACCCCAGCTCCCCTTCCTCTTCACTTGCACTATAACTAGTATCGTCATTCATTACTCTTCTCAAATCCGTGAGCGCGAGCGACACCCTCGAGGAAAATGGAGTCGGCTGACCCCAGCGCCAAGAAGATGAGGCTCCCGCCAGCAGTGACGCCTGTTGTACATCCCGCACCCGACAACATGGGGAGAAGCGGTGACCCGGCCTCCACCGGATCCCAGGAACCCGTAGAATCTCGGGTGGACCGCATCAGCGATCTCCCGGGCGCCGTCCTTGGGGAGATCATCTCACTTCTTCACACCAAGGATTGCTACCACACCCAAGTCCTCTCAATTCGGTGGTGCCCTCTATGGCGCGCCATGCCCCTTAATCTTGACTGTCATCAACTATCTCCCTTCAATGATTTTGAAATCCCCAGAGCCATCATCTCCTCCCACCAGGGCTCTGTTCAAAGCCTCTGTATCCCGCCATGCTACCTGAGCAAGCATACCACGCCCTGCACGATGGACACCTGGTTAAAATCCCCTGAATTCACAGAACTATAGCTGCTTGAGTTCTACTATTCCCATGGAAATCACCTACCAGATACCGAACGCCATGTACCTGTGCCCTCAACACCGATGTCCATCTCGTGGTTTTCCTCCTCTCTCCACACTGCCACCTTTGCATTGTGCTACCTACTAGAAAATATGGTACTAAACCTTCGACTCCCATTTCTCAAGAAACTTTCACTTGTGTGGGTCCGTATATCGGAGGCCTCATTTCACAGCATCATCCACTCCAGTTTCCCTGCCCTGGAGTGCTTGGGGCTTGTTTTCACAGTTAGAATCGGTTATGTCCAAATAAAGTCACCTAACCTTGTAAGAATTGGAATTTCTTTTGACGAAAGGCAGCTCATCATCCAAGATGCCCCTTCACTTCAAAGGTTGATCCTTGATTCTAGTTATTCACCGTCACAAATAATCGTCCTCTCTGCGCCTAAACTGGAGACCTTGGGTGTAATACATGATCTCTGTGCTCATTTCAATATGGTGTTTGGCTCCATAGTTCTTCAGGTACTTTATATTATCATCTACACTTGTAACCATAAGCTGCATTTTAAATTTCCGCGCATAAGTTATATATCATCTCGGAGTACACATTTTGTACTAATATTATGTTCTATGCTCAAGGAAGAGTTTCTCCATGGATAGCCTATCAATGGTGTTGGATTCTGTCAAGATCTTATATATCCAAATGAATAGTTTTGATCTGAACAAGATTATTGGCTTGCTGCAATGCTATCCATGTCTGGAGAAGTTGTATATAAAGGTGATAATTTCACGCACATTGGAAGCCCGCATACAGTGTACTAGAATTAACCGTTCAACTGTTGCTCTTTCCACACTCTTTTTTAAACCTTAACTATTTTCAATCTTCATGTCTATTTAGGCAATAGGACGGGGTAAGAAAGTTATAACCAATCGGTGGATTCATAAGCACCGGGATTTTCTCACTTCTCATGACATTTGATTGAAGGCAATAATGCTAGAACGATATGTAGCCAACCATGCAAACACTAGATTTGTCACATTCTTCCTGCTGAATGCGAGGTTACTATTGTCCATCAGGCTTAAGTTTATCAGCAGCATGGTTTTTACGGATGAGTATGTCAAAGAGCAAAAAAAAGGAGTTTTAGGTGACCAAAAGAGCTTCTGAACATGTCGGGCTTCTATTTACAACATATTGTGGTTATAATCCAGTAAATTTTACAACCCAGGATGTTCATTCTATGGACCTGACTGATCCATTTGACTGTGACTACAGAAAACAGTGCTGGAGTTAGATGTTGTTGCCCTTTTCAACCTGGGTTTTGTCTAAACCTGATGAACAATTAACCCTCGTGCTTTTGTACAATTTGTAAGCTAGAGTTAGATGTTCTTTCCCTGTTCAACTCGGCTGTGACTGTCATATTTTCTTTGAAACAAGGCAAATGGCTTGTCATTCGTTTAATTTAGTGTGAAAAATGTAACAAATCCCAACCAAGAGAAATAACAACACTCTCGCCGGCTGCTTGAGCTCACTGTGCATTATAGAAGCCAAGTGATTAGCCCCCACCAGCACCCACAAACTTATTTTAAACTAGCACACCAAATGGGTTGTAAATATCCATAGGAAAGGCTGCATGACCGTGACAGATTGGATTCTGACATTTGGGACCCATGAGGAAATAGCCTATCAGACGTTGGATTGACATCCAACATCTGTCGTGTATCTTCTATCTCTTATCTTCTTCCTCCAGCCGCCCAAACCAAACCACCCCATCGGCTCCGCCTGCTCCCGCCTCCCATGGCTGGTTACGCCTCTGCCGCCCTACCGTACCCTCCAAAGTTGGCCAGTCCCTCCCTCTATTCCCCCACACATCCTATTATTCTCCGGTGACGTTAGCTCCAACACACACCCGCACCCGAACCAGTAAGCCCTCGTAGTCACCTCTGCCTGCGACTGGACCGGCGCATCTTCCACGGCTCCTGTTCGTTCCGTCCGAGGCCTCGCCTTCGTCCTGGGCCTTTGTTTGCTCGTCGTGCGCGGTGCACTGCCCTCTTGCATTGTCAATGTCGTCAGCAACTAAGACGAACAAGGAGATGACTGCACGTGGAGAGGATGACAGTATGGACCCACCAGTAGCATGGCAACACACAAGCAAGTGCCTCGTTATTACAAGCCCAAAAAATGGTTCCTCCTAATGGTTGGACATCTAGGGCTCACGCCATTGTCAGCGTAGTCAATAAACGAGAGAAATACACAACGAGTGGTTGACACTAGGGACCCAGCAGGTCGCGCAGTTGTTATTTACTTTTTTTAGGAACAAGCAGTTTTGGCGACAGATCAGGGTAACAACGGGGTTGTGCGGGGGATGTGGCCCGTCTAGCCAGGGTTTTATTTATGTTTACCACATCATGAGCCCAGTTGTGTTTTCTTCTTGCTGAAAATGGCTAGCCCAGTTCTATTTTTTTAAAGAAATACCCAAACGAGGCCTACTTGCTTTATCAGCCCTGCTGGGCTACAAATCTTTCAAGACGAGGAGAGTTTCATTCGGTTTGCCTAGAAATGGGTTGTACATTTTTAAAACACATCAAACCGGAAATTAGTTTCAATTTTGTTCATTACAAGATTTTACATTCCATTCATTTTTATGCGTGAACAATTATTTGGATTTTATATTTATATAAATTATTTTTCAAAATAGTTTGAATGTGACTCGATATTTTGGGATTAAAAACAATTGACCGAACCAAAATATGCAAAATTTCTTATAATTTTTAACCGTGGCCACAATATGGGGTGTAATGCTAACAAAAATAAGATGGGCTCCAAAAAAATTCTTAATAATTTGCAAATGGGCTGTAAATTATTAGAAATAATGGCAGATGGGTTGTAAGCTGTTCTCCATGTATTTGAGGCTAACTTGTGCGCCTACTACAGGTTGACGCGTATGCTTTCCTAAAAAAGGTTGACACACACGCAACGCCATGTCAACTTAGTTAACACCGAGAGCAGTGATGTTGGATGTCCATCCAACGGCCGTTGTGCTTCTTCAATCTCTGCTCTTCCTGCTCCAGCCGCTCAAATAGGTGCCGGTGGGACTGCCTGCTCCCTCCTCCCGCGGTCGGCTATGCTGCCGCGCAGGCCTCTGTAATGCCCCGAGACCGATGTGCCAGGTGTCTTCCTGTTATTCGCTGTTGTTGCCATGTCATTTGCTTGCGTGTTGCATCTTGTCATGTCATCATGTGCATTGCATCATCATGTTTTCAAAACCTGCATCCGTCCCGGTCCCCTCGTTCTCTCTGTTGTCCGTTCTGAGCCCAACACACTTGCACGCGCCCGCGGCATGTCCGAAATATTATTTTATAAGTGGCCGGAAAATATTCTCGGAATGGGTTGAAAGTTGGCAGGCGGTGTTGTTTTGCTGTCAGTAGACCGCCTGCCAAGTTTCATCGCGTTCGGAGATCGTTTGATGCCCCAACGGATAACTATAGCGGCAGTATAGCCGGTCTAACGTCGGACGTTTTCGGTCTCCGGAAACAGTCGCCGGGTCTCTCTCTCTCTTCCCAGCCCAAAGCTTTCTGCATAGTCCGCTGTCAACCGCCAGGACCTTGAGACCCTCTCTGCACAGTGCATCGACCCCTCGCGCGTGTCCGAAACTTACCCGAACCCGGATCGGGCAGTCGTCACCGTTGGACTTAGATCATCCCCAAACATCTACAAAACGTCTCCGTTTTTCTCTTTGGGCTACCTAACCTATTTTCCCATCCGTCCGATTAAGATCGGAGGGACCAAATACTCCTACCAAAAATTCACTTGTTATATAAAGGCCAGACCCTAAAACCTAGGGGAGCTGTCCCATCCATCAATCCCCATGCCGCCGCCACCTTCCTCGTTTTCCCCATCGATCCAATCCATCGATCCACTACCGATTCCCCATCCAACCACCTGCCCGAGCTCCTCCCGTTTGCCCTCACTCCATGGCGCCGTTGCCGTCGGCGCACCCAGCCACCTGGACCGTGCCCCGTCTTCCCCATCGACCGAAGCCGCGCCTGCCCTCACCTTGCTTCCTTCTCCTTCTCTGCTCTCTCTCTCTCTGAATGCTCCCTCCCTGTCTTTCTTCCACAGGGAACTAACGACGCCCCTGAGCTCCGCCCGCGCCGTCGTTGCCCGGATCTGGCGCCGGCCAGCCGGATCCGCCCCGTCTGCTCCTCGTCGGACTTCCCTGGAGCCCGCTGCCGCTCGAGACCGCCGCGCCTCTGCTTCACCCCTGCACGAGCAGGAGCATCTCGCCGCCTTGCCAAGTTCCGCGCCAAGCTGCCTCCCATGCTTCCTCTGCTTCACGCCGTCCCTGCCGCCCGAGACGTCGGCGAGTTCCTCCCGCGTCGTCGTCTTCTCTGCATCAAGTCACGCCGCCGCGCCAAGTCCCCTGCATCGCGCCCAGCCGCTGACGCTCGAACCTCCTCTGCTTCCCGCTCGCCCGCACATGACCGCATCGACCTCCCCTGCTCCGTTCGTCGCCGTCTCTACCAGATCCGGCGAGCCCTGCACCCCGGCCTTGTCCCTGGCTCCAGGTCACCGCGCCGCCCCACCGGAGACCGCCAAATCCATCACCGGCCTCCCCTGCTTCTGCGTGCGAGCACGCGAGGACGATGACCGCAGCGCCAAGTCCCGCTCAGTTCAGCCCGCTCCGTTGACTGCGCCTTCCTCACCCGCGTGGACCGCGTCATGCCTCCAGCCTCACCCGGGCTCGGCCCATGGTGAGCAGTCCAGCCACGCCCAGCAGATCCAGCCCACATATGTTTTTTTCCTGTGCGCTGCGATTTTCCTAATTGTTCAGAAAACTGCATGTTTACAGATTGGACCCTATACTTTCATGCATATAATGACTAATTAACCGTGCATCGGAATTAAACAAACTTAAGATGAAAGTTGCTTAGAATTTTGTGTAGTTTCATAATATGTCATTTCCATCCATGTTTAAAATGTTTAAACTGCTGTTTGCATTAATTTTGCTCATATGCCATGTTAAAATGATTTATTTCATAACTTAATGACCGTAGCTCGGTTTTAAATAAATTATATATGTAAATGGGGTAGAATTTTGCCTAGTTTATCATGGTGGCATCATCTTGCATGTTTAACAACTCTAAAATAATGTTTAGGGCAGAATAGTACCAAACCTAATATATGCATATGAGGATTTTCCAGAATTGTTATTTGTTGTTTCCGGCCTCATTTAACCTTGCCTAGATTAGATAGTTTTATTATGCTTCACCCTCTTGCCATGCTAACAACATTTAATCTTGTTGGGTACATAAACGAGAGAGAACTAAATAATTGATGTGGTGTTCTGTCAATATGCAACCCGTTGCATATTGAGCTCCACTTAATTTGTAGGTTTGTTTGTGCACTTTGCCATGCCATGCTTCATTAAACCGGACATGCATCATACTCGTTTGTGCATCGTGCCATGTTCGTGTGTTGGTTGTTTACTATGTTGTTTGCTCCTTTCCGATGTTGCTTCGTCGGGTTGGTTCCGATAACGTTGCGTTTGTGAGGATTCGTTCGTCTACATCTATTTGTCTTCTTCATGGACTCGTTCTTCTTCCTTGCGGGATTTCAGGCAAGATGACCATACCCTCGAAATCACTTCTATCTTTGCTTGCTAGTTGCTCGCTCTTTTCCTATGCCTATGCCGCGATACCTACCACTTTCTTATCATGCCTCCCATATTGTTGAACCAAGCCTCTAACCCACCTTGTCCTAGCAAACCGTTGATTGGCTATGTTACCGCTTTGCTCAGCCCCTCTTATAGCGTTGTTAGTTGCAGGTGAAGATTGAAGTTTGTTCATTGTTGGAACATGGAGATGTTGTTCCTTGTTGGAACATGTTTACTTGTTGGGATATCACAATATATCTTATTTAAATGATGCATCTATATACTTGGTAAAGGGTGGAATGCTCGGCCTTATGCCTGGTGTTTTGTTCCACTCTTGCCGCCCTAGTTTTCGTCATATCGGTGTTATGTTCCCGGATTTTGCGTTCCTTACGCGGTTGGGTATAATGGGAACCCCTTGACAATTCGCTTTGAATAAAACTCCTCCAGCAAGGCCCAACCTTGGTTTTACCATTTGCCACCTAGCCTCTTTTTCCCTTGGGTTAGGCCAGCCCAAGGGTCATCTTTATTTTAAACCCCCCCCGGCCAGTGCTTGTCTAAGTGTTGGTCCTAACTGAGTAGACTGCGGGGCCACTCGGGGAAACTTGAGGGCTGGTTTTACTCATAGGATGTCTCATCTGGTGTTGCCCTGAGAACGAGATATGTGCATCTCCCATCAGGATGTTGGCGCATCGGGCGGCTTTGCTGGTCTTGTTTTACCATTGAAGAAATGTCTTGTAAACGGGATTCCGAGTCTGATCGGGTCTTCCCGCTAGAAGGAATATCCTTCGTTGACCCTGAGAGCTTGTGATGGGCTAAGTTGGGACACCCCTGCAGGGATTTGAACTTTCGAATGCCGTGCCCGCGGTTATGGGCAGATGGGAATTTGTTAATGTCCGGTTGTAGAAAACCTGAAGTTGACCTTAATTAAAATGCAACAACCGCGTGTGTAACCGTGATGGTCTCTTTCTGGCGGAGTCCGGGAAGTGAACACGGTGTTGGAGTTATGCTTGACGTAGGTTGTTCTAGGATCACTTCTTGATCATAGTTGTTCGACCGTGCTTTGCCTTCTCTTCTCGCTCTCATTTGCGTATGTTTAGCCACCATATATGCTAGTCGCTTGCTGCAGCTCCACCTCATACCTTTACCTTTCCCATAAGCTTAAATAGTCTTGGCCGCGAGGGTGCGAGATTGCTGAGTCCCCGTGGCTCACAGATACTTCCAAAACCATCTTGCAGGTGCCGATGAGACCGTGCAGATGACGCAACCAAGCTCAGGAGGAGCTTGATGAAGATCTTGTCGTTTGTGTTGTTTCGTTCTAGTTGTTCAGTAGTGGAGCCCAGTTGGGGTCGATCGGGGACCGTGTCGCATTTGGGGTTCTTCTTTTATTTTGGTTCCGTAGTCGGACCTTGATTGTATTTGTGTGATGTAATGCTTTATTCATGTACTTGTGTCAAGTGGCGATTGTAAGCCAACTATGTATCCTTTTCCTTATGTATTACATGGGTTGTGTGAAGATTACCTCACTTGCGACATTGCTTTCAATGCGGGTATGCCTCTAAGTCATGCTTCGACACGTGGGAGATATAGCCGCATCGAGGGCGTTACAAGTTGGTAATCAGAGCCTTCCCCGACCTTACGAGCCCCCCTGCTTGATCGAATTAGCGGACGAGTTGAGACTAGAAAAATGTGCTGAGTCTTTTAGGAATTATATATCGGAGAGTTTAGGAATTCTTTTTACTCCCCAGTCCCTTCATCGCTCTGGTAAGGCATCCTGACGTAGAGTTTTGACTCTTCTCTTCTCAAATTTCACTAAAAAAAATTTAGGATCACGCGGGTATCTTGGAATCGTTCCGATGGTTTTGTGACGAGAACATTGTCTTGGTGCCTCCTGTCAGTGGTTTTGTGGCAGTGTCCCAGGGAGTTGAGCTCCGAGGTGTTGTCACAATTTTATCGTTGCAATTCTGGAATACCTGAGTTTAGTACGCCGACATCGAAAATCTCTTTTATACAGTTCGTTGGTGAGATAACCTCGACGCCACCCAGTACTGGGGCGGGAGTTCCGGAGTATTGCCATAACTTGTATAACGGATTCTTTTCGAAGGTCGAGGGAGATGATTTCCAAAGGTTTCTTGGTTATGTGTTGAAGGATGGATATAGCTGGATGTAGGATTTGTTAGTTTGGGTGAGATATTATGCTTCCCCTGTATCCCCAACACCTGATTGCATAACCGGAAAATTTCGGGAGTTTATAAGTGGGAATTCAAGTAGATCTTAGGATATCTTTCTGACGGATGTATGATATGAAATTGGGGTTCGACGTCTAGTGGTCCGCCTATTCACAGTCGGTTTTACAGTGGTCTCGTTGTGTCTTAAAGAGTCCTTGGCTATGCCGACTCGGGGACGCTTCGTATGTCATATGCACTGCCTTGTACATGATGGTGTTGTACGATCGAGCCCGTGTAGGCCCCACCACGAAAACTTTGGACGGAATCTCTATCATATGTTTGTTCCGGCTTATTCTGCAAGCCAATCCTTTGTTTTGTTTTGAGCTGTGGTATTCGAGTTGCTTCAATGTCAAATGTTGGTTCCATACCTCCCCCAAATGGTGTTCTCATACTTCGATGTGAATACTAATCCTTCTTGATCATCGAGTTTGTCATTTGAATTTCTTGTCAACCGGTGTGCTTCTCTTCAAGTGGATCCGATCATTTCAACATCCGCAAAATCCAATCTCAGTTTTTCATCAACGTTGTTTGTTTCATCTGTCTCCAAGTTTCCTTTGTTTTTCCCGCCCACCCACCCTTTTTCTCCAAGGTATCCGATATCTTAATCAAGTATCCTTTTATTCTTGTGAAGTCTCTCCATCCTTTTCCGTCTATGTTCTTACCCGGTGTTTCTCGTGAAGATTTTAACGGAGCTTCTAGTTCACCATTATTCATTCTTTTCTTCTCCGGTGGAACCAAATCAAGATTTGTGGATCATATCCCTTTTTCCTCGTTTGAAATGTTTTCTCATGCCGTTGCACCTCATAATCATCCACTTCTCGTTATTCAATTGTTCCGGTGCCCTGAAGATACCTCAGTAGGCTCATCTTGTCATTCAAGATCCATTCAACCTATCTCGAGGCTGTTATCTCATTCAAGCATTTTAATTCAACCGGTGCAATCTCTCTTTTTAAGTAATCATTTCAACGGTGTTTCTTTTGAGTGGGCCCTAACCCACACATCTTTTTCCAGGATCTTACCTGACTCCTCTTATTTCCCTGGAGCTATCCTCAAATTTCTTTTCGAAGTTTGACGTAAGAATGAATTGTCATCAGTCAAATGTCTTTCTCCAAGATCTTTCAAATTCTTTTCACCATTAGCTCAACCTTCCCATTCTTCATTCCGGAGTGCCTCAATAATTCATGGTGGTGTTTCTCGTCGTCATTCTCAGATCTGAAAACCGAAGAAGATTTTTCTCTCAATCTTGCTCCATTCTCTTCAAGATTCGTGATTCTAGCTTGTTGCCATCCTCTTATAATTATTTTCGATTGTGGGAATTCTTTTCACCCATTCGGAGCATTTCATGAATTTTTTTCCATTTCTTTTCCCCGAATGCCATCTTTTCAAATATCACTCATTCCCAGCTTTCAGCTCTCATTCTCTAAATCATACCGGTGCTTAAATCAAGGATTCTCTAATCAGCTCGTAATCTCTTCGTTCTCATGGGTCTAAATTCTCTCAAGCATCTTCGTTTCTTTGCTAATCCTTCCCGGTGTTTCTTCATGTTTTATTCGTTCTTTTTTCAATTCTTACGGTGGCTCGTTCAAGAGTGCTTCTCTTTCGTTATCATACAAATTCATTCATTGTTTCAATCCTACCGGTGTTTCGTTGAAGATCTTCCCAAGTCTGATGTTATATCTCTCTTAATCTTTTCTACGAGAATAAGTAATATGCCAAATCCGTTGATTGTCATCAATTTAAATTGGTGAAGGATAAGCATAATGTAATTCTTATTCTTGTTTCATCCAAGTGATTCAATTCCTTATTCCGGAGATTCATCTAAATCGGTACAAGGATTCACCTTGTGTTTTCAACTTCCTTTTCTTTTCATCATCCTTTTGTTTACCGGAGTTCTTCATGGAGACTCTACATGATGGTTCATCAAGGATTTAAATTCCTTCTCGGAGTGTTCATCAAGATTATTTTCAGAGGAGCTCAAGTTTTTTCTTCATCTTGCATTCCAGAGTGCAATTCTTTCTTCCATATCATTGGAGGTGGTATTATGCCATTCTTAATAACTTGAGTTCATGTTTCATGATTCACTTGTTGTTAAGAATGAAATATCTTAAATCCATCAATCTCGTCATTGGAGTTACCTTGGGTTATATTTCACCTAAAGCTCTTCCCTAAGGATCATGCTATTTATGGTGCTCATAAAGGACCCAAGTTCTTCTTTATCCTCCCGGTGAAATAATTTCTTGTCTCCTTGTTCATATCAATACAATTCTTTCCCGTGAGTGGCAGGTTGTCACCTCATAATTTTGAGATGTATTTCATAAGACCATATCAAGATTATTCTTTTTCGTTGTTGGTTTTCATTTGCAGTCGGAGTGCTGTCCAAATTATATCATTCTTAATCCTTTTCTATCTTGTTTTAACCGGAGTGGTTTCAATATTTATCTTGCCCTTCAACCTCAAGGTTTTTCGCAATGTTCTTTTTCCTCTTTTCTAAAGGAGTGTTTTCGACCTTATTCACCTTCGTTGTGTTCTTTCTCGAATTTGTTCAATCTCGCAAGGTTCCTTGGTTTCACTCGTTTTTCAAAGAAGCAACTTAGTTTTACCTCTTCTCTTTCTCTTCCGTTGTCCCTCCGGTGTCATTCTAGATCTCGGGACGAGATCCTCTCGTAGTGGTGGAGTGTTGTAACGCCCCGAGACCGATGTGCCAGGTGTCTTCCTGTTATTCGCTGTTGTTGCCATGTCATTTGCTTGTGTGTTCCATCTTGTCATGTCATCATGTGCATTGCATCATCATTTTTTCAAAACCTGCATCCGTCCCGGTCCCCTCGTTCTCTCTATTGTCCGTTCTGAGCCCAACACACTTGCACGCGCCCCGCGGCATGTCCGAAATATTATTTTATAAGTGGCTGGAAAATGTTCCCGGAATGGGTTGAAAGTTGGCAGGCGGTGTTGTTTTGCTGTCAGTAGACCGTCTGCCAAGTTTCATCGCGTTCGGAGATTGTTTGATGCCCCAACGGATAACTATTGCGGCAGTATAGCCGGTCTAACGTCGGACGTTTTCGGTCTCCGAAAACAGTCGCCGGCTCTCTCTCTCTTCCCAGCCCAAAGCTTTCTGCATAGTCCGCTGTCAACCGCCAGGACCCTGAGACCCTCTCTGCACAGCATCGACCCCTCGCGCATGTCCGAAACTTACCCGAACCCGGATCGGGTAGTCGTCACCGTTGGACTCAGATCATCCCCAAACATCTACAAAACGTCTCCGTTTTTCTCTTTGGGCTACCTAACCTATTTTCCTGTCCGTCCGATTAAGATCGGAGGGACCAAATACTCCTACCAAAAATTCACTTGTTATATAAAAGCCAGACCCTAAAACCTAGGGGAGCTGTCCCATCCATCAATCCCCATGCCGCCGCCACCTTCCTCGTTTTCCCCATCGATCCAATCCATCGATCCACTACCGATTCCCCATCCAACCACCTGCCCGAGCTCCTCCCGTTTGCCCTCACTCCATGGTGCCGTTGCCGTCGGCGCACCCAGCCACCTGGACCGCGCCCCGTCTTCCCCGTCGACCGAAGCCGCGCCTGCCCTCACCTTGCTTCCTTCTCCTTCTCTGCTCTCTCTCTCTCTCTCTGAATGCTCCCTCCCTGTCTTTCTTCCACAGGGAATTGACGACGCCCCTGAGCTCCGCCCGCGCCGTCGTTGCCCGGATCCGGCACCGGCCAGCCGGATCCGCCCCGTCTGCTCCTCGTCGGCCTTCCCTGGAGCCCGCTGCTGCTCGAGACCGCCGCGCCTCTGCTTCGCCCCTGCACGAGCTGGAGCATCTCGCTGCCTCGCCAAGTTCCGCGCCAAGCTGCCTCCCCTGCGTCCTCTGCTTCACGCCATCCCTGCCGCCTGAGACGCCGGCGAGTTCCTCCCGCGTCGTCGTCTTCTCTGCATCAAGTCGCGCCGCCGCGCCAAGTCCCCTGCATCGCGCCCAGCCACCGACGCTCGAACCTCCTCTGCTTCCCGCTCGCCCGCACATGACCGCATCGACCTCCCTTGCTCCGTTCGTCGCCGTCTCTGCCAGATCCGGCGAGCCCTGCACCCCGGCCTTGTCCCTGGCTCCAGGTCGCCGCGCCGCCCCACCGGAGACTGCCAAATCCATCGCCGACCTCCCCTGCTTCTGCGTGCGAGCATGCGAGGATGATGACCACAGCGCCAAGTCCCGCTCGGTTCAGCCCACTCCCTTGATTGCGCCTTCCTCACCCGCGTGGACCGCGTCATGCCTCCAGCCTCACCCGGGCTCGGCCCATGGTGAGCAGTCCAGCCACGTCCAGCAGATCCAGCCCACATATGTTTTTTTTCTGTGCGCTGCGATTTTCCTAATTGTTCAGAAAACTGCATGTTTACAGATTGGACCCTATACTTTCATGCATATAATGACTAATTAACCGTGCATCGGAATTAAACAAACTTAAGATGAAAGTTGCTTAGAATTTTGTGTAGTTTCATAATATGTCATTTCCATCCATGTTTAAAATGTTTAAACTGCTGTTTGCATTAATTTTGCTCATATGCCATGTTAAAATGATTTATTTCATAACTTAATAACCGTAGCTCGGTTTTAAATAAATTATATATGTAAATGGGGTAGAATTTTGCCTAGTTTATCATGGTGGCATCATCTTGCATTTTTAACAACTCTAAAATAATGTTTAGGGCAGAATAGTACCAAACCTAATATATGCATATGAGGATTTTCCAGAATTGTTGTTTGTTGTTTCCGGCCTCATTTAACCTTGCCTAGATTAGATAGTTTTATTATGCTTCACCCTCTTGCCATGCTAACAACATTTAATCTTGTTGGGTACATAAACGAGAGAGAACTAAATAATTGATGTGGTGTTCTGTCAATATGCAACCCGTTGCATATTGAGCTCCACTTAATTTGTAGGTTTGTTTGTGCACTTTGCCATGCCATGCTTCATTAAACCGGACATGCATCATACTCGTTTGTGCATCGTGCCATGTTCGTGTGTTGGTTGTTTACTATGTTGTTTGCTCCTTTCCGGTGTTGCTTCGTCGGGTTGGTTCCGATAACGTTGCGTTTGTGAGGATTCGTTCGTCTACGTCTGTTTATCTTCTTCATGGACTCGTTCTTCTTCCTTGCGGGATTTCAGGCAAGATGACCATACCCTCGAAATCACTTCTATCTTTGCTTGCTAGTTGCTCGCCCTTTTGCTATGCCTATGCTGCGATACCTACCACTTGCTTATCATGCCTCCCATATTGTTGAACCAAGCCTCTAACCCACCTTGTCCTAGCAAACCGTTGATTGGCTATGTTACCGCTTTGCTCAGCCCCTCTTATAGCGTTGTTAGTTGCAGGTGAAGATTGAAGTTTGTTCATTCTTGGAACATGGAGATGTTGTTCCTTGTTGGAACAAGTTTACTTGTTGGAATATCACAATATATCTTATTTAAATGATGCATCTATATACTTGGTAAAGGGTGGAAGGCTCGGCCTTATGCCTGGTGTTTTGTTCCACTCTTGCCGCCCTAGTTTCCGTCATATCGGTGTTATGTTCCCGGATTTTGCGTTCCTTATGCGGTTGGGTATAATGGGAACCCCTTGACAGTTCGCTTTGAATAAAACTCCTCCAGCAAGGCCCAACCTTGGTTTTACCATTCGCCACCTAGCCTCTTTTTCCCTTGGGTTAGGCCAGCCCAAGGGTCATCTTTATTTTAACCCCCCCCCCCCCCGGGCCAGTGCTTGTCTAAGTGTTGGTCCGAACTGAGTAGACTGCGGGGCCACCTCGGGGAAACTTGAGGGCTGGTTTTACTCGTAGGATGTCTCATCCAGTGTTGCCCTGAGAACGAGATATGTGCAGCTCCCATCAGGATGTCGGCGCATCGGGCGGCTTTGTTGGTCATGTTTTACCATTGTCGAAATGTCTTGTAAATGGGATTCCGAGTCTGATCGGGTCTTCCCGCTAGAAGGAATATCCTTCGTTGACCGTGAGAGCTTGTGATGGGCTAAGTTGGGACACCCCTGCAGGGATTTGAACTTTTGAAAGTCGTGCCCGCGGTTATGGGCAGATGGGAATTTGTTAATGTCTGGTTGTAGAAAACCTGAAGTTGACCTTAATTAAAATGCAACAACCGCGTGTGCAACCGTGATGGTCTCTTTACGGCGGAGTCCGGGAAGTGAACACGGTGTTGGAGTTATGCTTGACGTAGGTTGTTCTAGGATCACTTCTTGATCATAGTTGTTCGACCGTGCTTTGCCTTCTCTTCTCGCTCCCATTTGCATATGTTTAGCCACCATATATGCTAGTCGCTTGCTGCAGCTCCACCTCATACCTTTACCTTTCCCATAAGCTTAAATAGTCTTGATCGCGAGGGTGCGAGATTGCTGAGTCCCCGTGGCTCATAGATACTTCCAAAACCAGCTTGCAGGTGCCGATGAGACCGTGCAGATGACGCAACCAAGCTCAGGAGGAGCTCGATGAAGATCTTGTCCTTTGTGTTGTTTCGTTCTAGTTGTTCAGTAGTGGAGCCCAGTTGGGGTCGATCGGGGACCATGTCGCATTTGGGGTTCTTCTTTTATTTTGGTTCCGTAGTCGGACCTTGATTGTATTTGTGTGATGTAATGCTTTATTCATGTACTTGTGTGAAGTGGCGATTGTAAGCCAACTATGTATCCTTTTCCTTATGTATTACATGGGCTGTGTGAAGATTACCTCACTTGCGACATTGCTTTCAATGCGGTTATGCCTCTAAGTCGTGCTTCGACACGTGGGAGATATAGCCGCATCGAGGGCGTTACAGCCTCACAACCCCATCGTACTCCCATCGCTGGCCTAGCCATCCCTCTACACACCCACACCTGCGGTTATTCTCCAGCGATGGCAAATGAACCAGTAAACCCTCGTACTCTCCTCCGCATGGAAAACAACTGTCGAGTCTTCCTTGGCTCTGTATCGTTCCCTTCCTAGGCCTCACCATCGTCCACCGCCCTGGTGCTCTCGGTGCGGCGTGGTCAATGTGGTCAACGAACGACATGCATCTGAAGTGGACTGTACGTGGAGAGGCTGACAGCTGGGTCCACGGTCACACGCAAGGAAATGCCTCCTCATTACGCGCAAAATAATGATTCCTCCACCCGATAGTTGGGACCCACCGGAAGGGCCTCTGTATTTCGTGAAAAAATGTCCCCCCCGCTTATAGGTCGGACCCACCAACTATATCTTCGCACGCAAGGAATTGCCTCATTATTACACACAAAAAAATGAGTACTCCCCCTGCTAGCTGGGACCCACCATAGTGGGAGGCTGACTTGTGGGCCTACTAAGATGACGGTGACGGAGGGCTTTGTCAAGTTAGTCAATATGAAAGATTCTAGCTCCAGTGACCGTATGATGTCCATCCAACGACCATAGTGCTTCCTTAACCTCTGGTCTTCTTGCTCCAGCCGCCCAAAAAAGCATCAGCCGTGCCGCCTGCTCTTGCCTCCCATGTCCGGCCGTGCTGCCACCGCTAGCCATGCCATCCCTCTATACTCACCCACACCTCCTGTTATTCTTCGGCGACGGCAACCTCACACCGCAGTCGAAGCAGTCAACACACGTACTCCCCTCCGTGTGGTCATCCACTACTGCGTCTTCCCCGTCTCCGTGTCGTCCCCTTCCTAGGCCTTGCCGTCATCCACCGCCCTGGTGCCCTCGGCGTGCCATGGTCAACATGGTCAAAGAACGACATCCATCGGACGTGGACTGTACGTGGAGAGGCAGACACCTAGGTCCATGGCTGCACACAAGGAAATGCCTCCTTATTACGCGCAAAATAATGATTCCTCCATCTAACATCTAGGACCAACCGAAAGGGCCTCTGCATTTCATGAAAAAAATGTTCCCGCCGCTGACAGCTCGGACCCACCAGCTATATCTTCGCACGCAAGGAAGTGGTTCCTTATTACACACAAAAAAATGAATACTCCCCCTGCTAGCTGGGACCCACCATATGGTAGGATGACTTGTGGGCCTACTAAGTTGACTCGGGCGAAGGGTTTTGTCAACTTAGTCAATATGAACGATTCTAGCTCCAATGACCGTACGATGTCCATCCAACGGTCGTAGTGCTTCTTCAACCTCTAGTCTTCTTGCTCCAGCCGGCCAAAACAGCGTCGGTCATGCCGCCTGCTCCTGCCTCCCATGGCCGGCTGTGATGCCGCAGAGGCCTCACCGCCCCCTACTACTCCCACCGCTGGCCAGGCCATCCACTCACCTACACCCCCTGTTATGCTGCAACGACGAAAGCCTCACAACGCAGTCAAACCAGTGAACCCTCGTACTCCTCTTTGCGTGGGCTTCCACTGTCGCGTCTTCCCCGGCTCTGCGTCGTCCCCTTCCTAGGCCTCGCCGTCGTCCACCGCCCTAGTGCTCTCGGCGCAGCGTGGTCAATGTGGTCAAGGAACGACCTCCATCGAAAGAGTACTATACGTGGAGAGGGTAACAACTGGGTCCACGACAGCAGCAAGGAAGCGCCTCCTTATTACGCGCAAAATAATTATTCCTCCACCCGACAGTAGGGACCCACCGGATGGGCCATTGTATTTCACGAAAAAAGTTTCCCCTGACTGCTGGGACCTAGCAGCTACATCTTCGCATGCAAGGAAGTGCCTGACAGTCGCTACCCACCTGGTCGAAGCCTACGTAGCTTTGTCATTCTGGTCGCGAATGTGTACGTACATACTGGTCGATGTAGAGGCACGCACGTGTCATAGTAGAGGCGCGCACGTGTCATAGTAGAGGCGCGCACGTGTCGTAGTAGAGGTGCGCACGTAGCATGTACACGTACATACAGTAGCCAGGGTGCAAGAAAGTAAATACGGCCACGTACGTACATACGGGTGGGGTCTCGAACGCCTACTCGTGCATACATACGGCCAGGGCTCGCGTACATGGCTGGGTCGGAATGGAGAAACTATGTCGTCGTCATGTTCATGGGGAGCCAACCGGCTGGGTCGGAACAGAATGCGTCGTCATGTTCATCAGGAGCCAACCGGCTTGGACGGAACAGCCGATGGAAACGAGGCATGGCGTACCACAGCACGGAAGAAACGGCCTTGTGTTCGACTGGCCACGGTCGAAATGGGATCTTGTTCATCGGGAGGGGTCTGGTGTACCACAAAATGGAGGAAACTGACTTCTCTTGGACCTGCTATGGTCGAAATGGGGTCATGTTGATCGGGAGGGGTGTGGCGTACCGCAAAACGGAGGAAACGGACTTGTGTTGGAGCGCTATGGTCGAAACCGGGGTCCTATTCATTGGAAGGGGTGTGGCGTACCACAAAACGGGACTCCACGGGATACTGTTGATCTCCACCGTCGACCTCCTCCAGCCTCCACGGGCTACTGTTCATCCACCGTCGACCTCCTCCATCCTCCACCTGCGACTGTTCATCCACGGGCTCATGTTCATCTAGCCTCCAATGCGCGCTCCTCCACTGGATACTGTTCAACCAACCCTCTCCATGGGGTCCTGTTCAAACACCCCTCCACGGGCTACTATTCATTCAGCCCTCCACCAGCTACTGTTCAACTAGCCCTCCACGGGGTCGCCCTATTCATCCAGCCCTCACGGGGTCCTGGTCATCCACCCCTCCACTGGGTCCTATTCATCCACAGGCTCGATCGATCGGGGTACTGTTCATCCTGCGGCAACACCACGGGGTCCTGTTCATCCAACCCCCCACCGGGAACTGTTCATCCAAACCCCCAACAACGCTCACTGTTCATCAAGAGGCAGCATCGATCGGCTTCAGTTAGCAGCAGTAGCGAAGGAATCACTTGGGTTCAGTTAACAACAAGGGATCGATCCTCGGGTTTAGTAACGTAGCTAGTGCAATCGCTCGGGTTCAGTTAGAGCCCAACGCCTCGCTCGGGTTCAGTTAGAGCGCAACGCCTCGCACACACGTGCGTACATACGAGAGAAACGTGCATCGCTCGGCCCCCGACCACCCACCATAACTGGGAACTCCCCCGATATTTTCCTCGCCCTCGCATCTACCATGGTTTTTTCCGTCATGGATGGCACAAAGAATGTCATGCAACTGCGTCTCCGGCCTGCCCAGGATGAAAAGCCCATTTTCTGTCATGATTTTTGTCATAGAAGTAGGAGCCCACCACATCTATGATGATATCATGTTTTGTCACAATTATCGTCATAGAAGTGTCATAAGCATGATAGAAATAATTTAGTTCGGCCCAAAATGTCATGAATTTGTCTTTTTTTGTAGTGTTCATACCTCGAAAAAATGATCCATTCATAAGGTTGATCAGGTCTTATTAACAACCACTTTAGATTAGCACGAAAGCAAAGAACTTTCGTAAATCACTAAGTTACCTCAACGGGGATATGAATGTTCCCAACAATAAGCATTTCATATTTCTTTTTGGTAGTAGGTAGAGGTAGTTGAAAACTTCCAATAGTGATTGTCGGAGATTTTTCAATAACATTAATACCATTCACTTGGAATTGTTTCTTTGAAAAGTGCACTGTATGCATATTACCATTGATATGAAAAGTGACCTTGCTTTTATAGCAATCAATAACAACCACTTCAGTATTCCAAAAGGGTTTACCAAGGATAATCGACATGTTCTCGTCCTCGGGCATCTCAAGTATAACAAAGTCAGTCAAAATAGTAACATTAGCAACAACAACGGGAACATCCTCACAAATACCGATAGGTATGGCAGTAGATTTGTCAGCAATTTGCAAAGATATTTCAGTAGGTGTGAGTTTATTCAAATCAAGTCTTTTATATAAAGAGAAAGGCATAACACTAACACCAGCTCCCAAATAACATAAGGCAGTTTTCACATTGTTTCTTTTGATGGAGCAAGGTATCGTTGGTATTCCCAGATCTCCAAGTTTCTTAGGTACTCCATCTTTCAATGTATAATTAGCAAGCATAGTGGAGATTTCAGCTTCCGTTATATTTCTCTTATTGGTCAAGATGTCTTTCATGTACTTTGCATATGGAGGCATTTTCAAGATATCAGTCAAGCGAGTACGCAAAAGACTGGCCTCAGCATTTCAGCAAGGCATTCAAATTCTTCATCATCTTTCTTTTTAGTTGACTTAGGTGGAAAGGCATAGGTTTTTCAACCCACGGTTCTCTTTCCTTACCATGTTTCCAAGCAACAAAGTCTCTTTTATCATATCTTTTATTCTTAGGCTGTGGGTTATCAAGATCAACTTAAGGTTCTTTCTCAACGTCATTGTCTAGTTCTTTATTATTTGGTTGAGTGTCTTCATGAACCTCATCATTATCTTTTTCATTATCAGAAGGTGAATGTTCACTACCAGGTTGAGTTTCAACATCATAGATAGAGACTTCATTATCGGAAGGTGAATGTTCACTACGTGCATCAGTGTTAACTCTTCGAGAGTCTTGTTCAATTCTTTTTGCGTGGCCCATAGGATAAAGTGGTTCTTGGGTTATTTTACCTCCTCTAGTTGCTACTCTGACAACAAAGTCATGTATATTATTGTTCATTTCATCTAGCAACCCTCTTTAAGATTTAGCAACTTGTTCTAACTGGGTTTGAACCATAGAAGCATTCTTTCCAACACCTCTAACATCATTTTAGATTCTAAATAACAAGTCACTCAAGGGAGCAATCATATCAGAATTGTATTTCAACTATTTCATAACATTTGCATTCAAGTGATCTTGTTTTCTAATATAATTTTCAAACTCATAAAGAAATTGACTAGGATGCATATTGTGAGGATTGTCATTATCATTGAATTTCATTTGAGAATTTACCTCTACCACCTTAGGCAGTGGTGGTGTGTCAAGCCCATGTATTTCTTCAATAGGAGGTAAATTTTTGACATCCTCAGCTTTAATACCTTTTTCCTTCATAGATTTCTTTTCCTCTTGCATATCTTCAGGACTGAGATATAGATTACCCCTTTTCTTCAGAGTGGCTTTAGGCGGTGGTTCAGGAAAAGTCCAATCATCATAATTTTCAATATGTTATTCAATAATTCTTCAGCTTGCCCAATAGTTTGTTCCCTAAAAACACAACCAGCACAACTATCTAGGAAATCCCTAGAAGCATCGGTTAGTCCATTATAGAAGATATCAAGTATTTCATTTTTCTTAAGAGGATGATTAGGCAAGGCATTAAGAAATTGGAGGATCCTCCCCCAAGCTTGTGGGCGACTCCCTTCTTCAATCTGCACAAAGTAAAATATTTCCTGTAAGGCAGCTTGTTTCTTATGAGCAGGGAAATATTTTTCAGAGAAGTAATATATCATATCCTGGGGACTACGCACACAACCAGGAGCAGAAGTATTGTACCAAGCTTTAGCATCATCCTTTAATGAGAACGGAAATAATTTGAGGATATAGTACTAGCGAGTTTTCTCATCATGAGTAAAAAGGGTGCCTATGTCATTCAACTTAGTAAGATGTGCCACAACAGTTTCAGTTTCATAACTATGGAATGGATAAGATTGCAAAGTAATTAACTCTGGGTCGACAGAGAATTCATAATCCTTATCATCAGTAAAGATAGGTGAAGTAGCAAACTTAGGATCATATTGCATTCTAGCATTCAAGGATTTTTCTTTACACTTGCATAATAATTTCCCTAGATCATCTCTATCCCTACAAGCAAGAATATCTCTAGTTTCCTCTTCACCCATAACATAACCTTCCAATACCTTTGGCAATTCATATCTAGGAGGGCTAGTTCTAATAGGTGTTTCATGATTTTCAGTTTCAAGCTCATCATCAGTTTCAACAATATCATGCTATCTTACTCTAGCAATTTGTTCATCAAGAAAATCACCTAGTGGCACATCATCATCAAGGAAGGTACTAGCATCATCATAAGTATCATTCATAGCAGAAGTAGCATGATCAACAACTTGCAACATATCAAGATTAATATCATGTGGTGGTGTTGCAACTTTACTTATAGCAGAAGGTGAATCTAATAAAGCAGAGCTAAATGGCAGTTCCATACCTCCCCTCGTCTTAGAGGGAAAAATCTTGGTCTTAGCATCCTTCAGATTCTTCATAGTGATAAATTGATAATAATCCCAAGTGACTCAACAAATATAGCTATGCTCCCCGGCAACGGCCCAAAAAAGGGTCTTGATAACCCACAAGTATAGGGGATCGCAACAGTTTTCGAGGGTAGAGTATTCAACCAAAATTTATAGATTCAACACAAGGGGAGCCAAAGAATATTTGTAAGTATTAGCAGCTGAGCTGTGAATTCAACCACACCTGGAGATTAATTATCTACAGCAAAGTGATCAGTAACACAGTAATATGATAGTTTAAATAGTAGTAGCAGCAACAATAGTAATGGTAACAGTGGTAGCAGTAGTAACTTAGCAAGAACAATTTAATCTAAATTCGTAGGCATTGGATCGGTGATTTGTTGGATGATATTCATCATGTGACAGTCGTAACCTAGGGTGATACGGCACTAGCTCCAGTTGATAAATATAATGTAGGCATGTATTCCGTAAATAGTTATACGTGCTTATGGAAAGAACTTCCATGACATCTTTTCTCCTACCTTCCCGTGGCAGCGGGGTCCAATTGGAAACTAAGGGATATTAAGGCCTCCTTTTAATAGAGAACCAGAACAAAGCATTAACACACAGTGAATACATGAACTCCTCAAACTACGGTCATCACCGGGAGTGGTCCCGACTATTGTCACTCTGGGGTTGCCGGATCATAACACGTAGTAGGTGACTATAACTTGCAAGATCGGATCTAGAACATAGATATAATGGTGGCAACATAAACAGTTCAGATCTGAAATCATGGCACCCGAGCCGAAAGTGACAAGCATTAAGCATGGCAAAGTCATAGAAACATCAATCTCAGAACATAGTGGATACTAGGGATCAAGCCCTAACAAAAGTAACTAGATTACATGACGAATCACATCCAACTCCTCACCGACTAGCGAGCCTATGAAGGAATTACTCACTCCTGGTGGGGAGCATCATGGAATTGGCTATGGAGAAGGGTTGGTGATGACGAAGATCGAAGGTCCCCCTCTCTGGAGCCCCAAAGGGACTCCAAATCTGGCCTCCCGATGAAGAACCGGAAGTGACGGTGGCTCCGTCTCGTGGAATGTGATAATTCTTTCTCCCTGATTTTTTTCTGGAAAAATAGGATGTTATTGCATCGGTTTCAGGGTCTGCGGGGCCACCAGGTGGGGACAACCCACCTGGGCACACCTGGAGGGGGCGCACCCTGGTGGGTTGTGCCCACCCAAGTGCCCCACTCCATGGGTTCTTGACTCCAGAAATTCTGTTTATTGACATAAAAAATCCTCGCAAAGTTTCGTTCCATTCCGAAAACTGTTATTTCTGCACAAAAACAACACCATCATAGTTCTTCTGAAAACAACGTCAGTCCGGGGTTAGTTTCATTCAAATCATGCAAATTAGAGTCCAAAACAAGAGGAAAAGCATTAGGAAAACTAGATGTGATGGAGACGTATCAGCTCCCTTGACGACCCAGTATGGCCCAGCGGCAAGGCCTTTAGGAAGAGACCCTCACGAGGGCCCTGGCCTCGTGAGGCGGACGATGCCGAGACCTCCGAGGGGGGTGGCCTCCCCAGGCGGCCTCCCGAGCCATGACGACCATGGTCAGGCGGGCGCCAGTGGAGGCTGAGGAGACAGTTTCCTCTTTGGTGCTAAGCTGGCAAGAACGAGCGCGGGTTCTCGAGGGATCCCCCAAAGGTTTCCATTCTGGTGCTACAAGACCAAGACCACAAGCTCGGCAGCACGAATGTCATCGCCGAGCCCACCACTGCGTCACGACTAGAAGTTTTTTTGACAAATTGATAGTAGGAGAGGCTCCTACTGTTGTTTACTCATATATGTAAATGTGGTTACATGGTGGGGTGGTATGTACAAAGAGGGGGGGGTGGGGTGAACACCCATAGGAGAGGGGGTGCCAAAAGCTAAAGAAAAAAATGGGGGCAAGTGTTACAAGAGAGAGTTACAAAATTCAAGCATAGAGGCAATATATGCCTCTTTAACCCTATGTTAGTGTAGCCCAAAGTCTTTTTTGAATCTGTCCAGCCAAGAGCGAATGGATGGAGCCACCCCCCTTAAGTGTTTGTTGTTTCTTTCCTTCCATAGGCTCCAGGCAGTGGTAATAAAAAATTCCACAAAGAGTTGGTTGGGCCAGGATGGCCCAACCTCGCTAATGACATCCAAGCGCGAGCTGAACGTGGACCACGTGATTTGTAACTTGCTCCAGCATGCATGGCTGAACGGACACGTGAAGATCATATGATCAACCATTTCTTCAACGTGTCGACCACATAAGAGGCAATCATAGTCATCCCCAATATTATAATGTCGCCTCCTCTATATATTGTGGGTGTTGAGACGGTCATGGAAGAGCAGCCACCCGAACACCTTGAGCTTCATTGTACATTTAGATCGCCAGAGCAGGTTCAAGGTGCGGTGGGCACTGGCTTCACGGAAGCAAAATTTGTAGTAATCAGATGCCTTGAATTCAGTTTTGCCCCATGAGTACAACCAGATATCAGAGGTCGAGGTGGTTGGGTTGGTTTGCAAGGAGAGAGTTTGAAGGTCCCGTAATTCGTGGTGGGTTTGGGGTGTGAGAGGTAAATGAAAGAGCTCATGCAATGTCGTGCTCCACAAAAAACGCTTGATAGATACGTCTTCATGCAGCACAAATAAGAAAGCCCGGGGGTGTGAGTCTTGTATTACGTTGTCCATCCATATGTCTTTCCAAAAGAGCGTCGTCGTCCCATCAACAACCAAAACTTTAGAAACCCCACGAAATTTGGGCGTGAGTTTAAGAATGTCATGCCACCAAAAAGAGCCCAGCGGGTCTGTGGAATGTGGTACTTTGTCAGGGTAGTAGGCATCCCAGATCAAACTGACCCACGGGATGTCCTTCCTGTTATAGAATTTGTGCAAGAATTTCATGAGGAGGGCTTCATTTTGAATTTTTAGGCTGATCACTCCCAGCCTTCCGATTTTCTTTGGTTTGCAAACCATATCCCAGGCAGCTAGCGAATTACACTTCTCTCATTGTTCAAACTTTTTAGTCCAAAGTGCACATGGCATAAATCAGCAAGGATGTGACCCTTGCATTAAGCCAATAGAGTTTAGCTCCGTACGACATCATAGGAATAGTTGGGGTGAGACGACGTTCTGCACTACAAACGATGGGCATGAGGTCCTAAATATATGGTTTTGATGTCTCGAGAGGTAGACCCAAGTACGTGAAAGGCATGCGACCAACGGAACATCCAAATATGCTAGAGAGATGGTCTCTGCTTCATCCAAGTTGATGGGTATCAAGGTTGATTTGTGAAAGTTGATCTTGAGCCCAATTGAGGATGCATACTCGGTAAGAATATCTTTGACTAGTGTGATTTGACGAGGGCATGCAGGCAGGACAAGGATGGTGTCGTTGGTATATTAAATAACCGGTTAATCAGTCAGGGCAGCACATGGGAAAGGTAGGTCAATTTTATCCTGTCTGAAAGCATCATTGATAGCAGCCTGGAGAAGATCCGCAGCAAGTACAAAAATGAGGGGAGAGAGCGGGTCTCCTTGGCGCACTCCACTATGGCAATGGAATTGCTGACCCGGCACACCATTGAGCAACACCGAAGAACAACCTGAGCAGAAGATGGTTTTGATCCATGCAATCCATTTGGCATTAAACCCCATATGGCGCATGATCGTAATCATAGCCTCATGGTTGATGGTGTCAAACGCCTTGGCAAAATCCAGTTTGAGCAAGATATTTTTCCTCTTTGATGTTTGACATTGATGGATGTATTGGAATGACCGGGCTAGACAATCTTGTATAGTGCACCCTTTTATGAAACCGTATTGGTTGCGGTGGACAAGTTGCAAGATGACCCGTTGAAGATGGTTGGCAAGCAATTTAGTTATCAGCTTGAGGCAACAATTGAGAAGTGTGATCGGGCGGTAATCATTGACTATTTCAGGTGAGGTCACCTTGGGAATGAGTGTGATCAGTCCATCATTGATGCTTGTGAGATGAAGCGTGCCATCATGGAATTGGGAGCATAGATTGTAGAAGTCATGTTTTATGATAGGCCAACAAGCTTTGAGGAAGGAGCCACTAAAACCATCCGAGCCTGGGGCTCGATCAGCACATCTCTTTTACCACATCGTCAATTTCAGCATGCGTAAAAGGGTCGGTGAGTTGATATAGGAAGTTAGCTCTTTGAATAATGGTAGGTAGGTCAAATTTCATCTCAGAGTGCGACGCCCTACCTAGCCGATCCTTATCAGTTTGGAATAAAAGAGATTCTTTTTCCGGGTGATCATCAAGCTAGTTCCCATCGTCATCACGGAGGCAAGCAATGTTGTTTCTACGATAACGCTCGGTGGCCACCGCTTGAAAGAACTTAGTGTTCTCATCTCCAAACTTCATCCAATGAATTGTACATCGTTTTTTCCAGTATTGCTTCTGGTAATGAAGGAGACGTAGAAGGTGTTTCTTGAGAATTAAACGGATGTTGGTCTTAGAAATAGTCAATGCATGTTTATTCTCAAGTTCATCCAGATCAGCCAGGGTTATATTACAATTTTCAATGGCAATGGAGAGGCGAGAAATGTGTTTACTCCAGTTTTTTAGCACGTGGCGGAGAGCCTTAAATTTATGGCACATAATAGTTGCGGCATTTGTAGAATGGACAGGTTTTGACCAGGTATCCTTGACCAAATTCATGAAGCCTGGGTGAAGGATCCAAAATGGCTCAAAGCGGAAAAGATTACTTCCAGGGTTCTTTGTTTCAATGGAGACGATGCATGGGATATGATCAGAGACCAGCTTACTGAGGGGTTTAACAAGTGTCTTGGGGTAGATATTTGTCCAATGCAGTGATGTAAAGAACCGATCGAGTTGTTCTAATAGTGGATCCTGTTGCATATTACTCCAGGTGTAGGCGCGACCTTTAATAGGAAGTTCAATTAAGTTTTGTGAGTGTATCATATCATTGAACATGGTCATGTCCTAAATGCTACCGCCCGGTTTATTACGATTGTCGGGGGCTCTGATGTAATTGAAGTCACCTAGAAGTAGCCAGTCGCTCGTGCTCGGAATATCAAGATAATATAGCCAATTGGTGTATGTGTCACATTGATCACCCGAACAAGGACCGTAAATGTTAGCCAGGGTCCAAGTCTGTGAGATCTGCGTGCTGACAAAGTTAACAACCAAAGCGAAAGATTCAGAGAAAATGACAGTACCCGTAAACATTGAACTTTTCCAGACAGTAAGTAGGCCGCCTGAAGATCCATGAGAGGAAACATAAGAAAATTGGTCAAACTGACGCGGACAACAAGATTTGATAAACGCAAGATCAAAAGAAGTCTTTTTTGTCTCTTGTATTTAGACAAAAGAACACCCACTAGTCTTGATCGCGTTATTAATAGCCAGTTGCTTGTCTTCCGAATTTAAACCCCTAATGTTCTAGGATAGTATGTTCCAACAACGCAAAAGTCGCATAGGAAAGAAAAAGAGCTCAATCAAGCGGAGCTAGGCGAAGCATCAGCACCCCCCTCCTGTGCCTGAGATGTACCTGCCTGAGACGATTCTTTAGTAAAGGGAGGAGCTCTAGCAAAGCTTCAGAAGTAAGCTCATTAGCAGGGACAGCACAGCGATGAACACTAATGGCCTGGAGAGTAGCAATAGTAATTGGTGGTGGGATTGTCGTATGACCATCATGCATGGCCGTGGAAAAGGAGGCAAAAGAAGGGGTCACACGAGGCTTGACTTTGGAAGTCACCTCACGACTATCAGAGGGAGGAGACACATGGAAATCGTTGTACTTGTTGATACGATTGCTGGGTCGAACTTCAGTCATGCAGATTGGAATTGGAGCATGTGGGCGACGTCCATGGGTCACAAGAGGACCAATGGGAGCCAAAGCCATCTCGACAGAAGCAAGGCCCAATCCTTCAGAGGGCGGTGCAGCAAAATGACTAGCTTCAGTATCAGGTTGAGCAGCAGCCACAACAACGGTGTTGGAGGGATCAGTGTCGATAGTAGCAAGAGGCTCCTCCTCATCAGGCAGTTCAGAGATGATCACTGAAGAAGCAGTAGTGACAGGTGCATCAAACTATGAAAATTGTATACCTGAATAAGTGGAGTCAACACGAACAGAAACTGCAACTGTGGTATCCCGCATGCCATAGCTATGCCTCTAGGGACCAATAATAGCAATAAGAGGGCGCAGAGCATTGAACAAATACATGTTGAGCTGTTGACGGGGACAGGTTCAACAATGAGCAGAGACAGGAGATCATTCCCTTCAGCAGAGTGAGCAAACTGAATCCCTTGGTTATGCAGAGTCATAGAAATGTTGAGGTGATCCTAGGCTGGTTGCTGATCCATAAGAGGCTGGGGTTGGAGAGAAACCAAAGCCAAAACTGAGTCTTCTGAACTGTTGTCATCAGAGACTGTAATGGAATCATTCCAGGCTTCAGTTGGACTATCTGACATGTTATTTTCAGGCATAAGACCATGCTGAACCATCAAGCCCTATGCAACCAACCAAGCTTGATAATTAACTAGGTGAGGGGGAAGTGCAGGCAGAGGTGGAGCAGGAGGAGCATGCGAAACACCCGAGCCAGCATTAGCATGATTATGATTTGCAGCAGCATCATTGTGACCATTGTTGGCAGCCTGTGGTGCTGCATTCTGGACCAGCCAATTGTGAACCTACTGCTCGTACAACTGCCCTGCAGTTAGCTCAGGTCTAAACTGGGGATGTGGTTTACCATCCGGAGGAGGAGGTTCTTCACCAGCAGGTAGAACTTTAGGAAGCAGCCATTCCAGTCTTTGCTGGGTAAGATAGTGACCTCCATGGTCCAGCAATCACGAGCTCCACCCAATTGCCAAACCACGAAGCTTTTCGGGATCAGGCGCAAACAGATCATGCGAGCCTTGAGCAAAATGAAACGCCTATCCTGCCTTGGATTGTACCAAGAAACTAGAGATGCATGACTACCCAGAGCTTTGGTAAGATAGTAATCAGTCTCGTAATCGTACAAAAAAACCAAAGAACATGAGCCAAACTTCAGGGCCAAACGAGGTGGTGCGCATGTTCATAGCTTCATTATGCGGGACAAAACTGACTAGCAAATCTTCATCTTCTAGTTCAACAGGAGTGTTGACAGCAGTATCCCTCACGAAATTGTCCACGGATCAAAAAATCCCAATGCCAAAGTGGTGATCGCTAACCTTAGTGGCGAACAGTTGGGATTCATGAAGCAGCCCAACGATGGTGTTGCGTATGGCGGCCCGGTTTATGCAGCGGAATATAGTGGCTCATCCCAGGAATGACCAAGAAATCATGGTTGAGCGGCAGGATAGGGCCGACCACCATCCCACTGCGCATAATGCGGTCTACCAGACCAGGCTCGACGGTGAATCCCGGTGGGAGGAAGGGGACCGGGTTGAGCAGATAGTTCGCCATGGGAGAGGAGCACAGACTGGTCGAGGACAGAGGCAGTGGCAAAGACATGGGACGGGGCTAGGGAGTTTCAGTTTTTGAGGTGGAATTTGGAGCGTGAGGGCTAGAAGAGGAAGGTTATGTGGTCTTGGGGATCCATTGCCATTTAGATGCAAATTTCCTTTTAAAACAGGGTCGTTCCCTGTGTCCATATCCACCACACACAGCACATCGGACGGTTGGTTTAGAAGCTCGAGCCTTGGAGCTCAAATGGGAAGGTGCAGAGGATCCGGCGGGAGGGGTAGGATTATTGATCGGGGGGTTAGACCATAAAATAGCAAAGACTTACCAAGAGTGGGGCAATGATGTGCCTTGTGGTCCGGTGCAGAACAGTTAATGCATATTATTCGATTCTGGCACGCTAATTTTTGGTGACCCCATTGTAAACATTTAGAGCATAGGGCTGCCCAATTATCTGATAAAAAGAGGATTTCCTCCAGCGAGTAATGGGCCTGGGCCAAGTCAGCTTTATGGCGGGCTATAAGCAAAGCAGGCCAGGTGTCATGGGCCCGAGCATATTTGTGGGCTAAGGACAAGAAGCAGCGAGGCAGGGTAGGATATGGCACTTTCAAAGGTCATTTAAAATTCCCAAAACAAATAAATTGCGTAGATCGTTTATCCTCCAAATCAACCTGGGCATAAAATGCTCCATTAATCCTAGGTGATCAATGTTGCCCGCGGGCATCAAGCAGGTATCCGGCAATTGAGCATCTCACATCGGAGGAGTAAAGGAGCCAAATTGAATGTATGAACTTGGTGATTGATCATGAGTAACCATGTTCTTGATCGACGAAGATGAGGCCTCAATAGCTTGCTTATTAGAAAATTGCATATGATCCAGACGTACCAAATGAGATTTTTGTAAAACCGCACGAGAAGAATGGGCATAGTCACGATCAGGCTGTGAAAGCCCCAACGAAGATTTAATTCCAACAGGACACCGATCAGAGATGTTAGCAAGCTCAGAGTCTACATGCCAATGAGAATCAAGAATTGGGGCTTTGGCAAATCTCCCATTGACCAAATGGAAATGACAGACAAAATCAGGCCAAATACGGTCTCTGAGTCTATAAATAAAATGTCCCACCGAATTATTTGCCACAGAGAACCGAAACAATCAGGAATTAAGTTGTAACACATTGAACCATTTGCAAATCCCTCCAAGACAGCATTGGAGTGCAACACCCACAGATTCCACCGACAGAGGAAAACCGGCCGAAGAAAAGGAGACCACCAAGAAGAACTATTTGGAGCCTAGAGAGGGGGAGAAATGAACTATGGAACCAAATTTTCTTCTCACCTGATCGGCCAGGGCAATCCCTGTAGCAAAGTCCCAGTGTAGGAGGCCCTCCATGGGTACGACAAGAAGCTTTGCAGGCGAAGACCACCTTTTGTCAGGATTAGATGTACTTCTTGTCCCCTTTTGAATAGGCCACTATGGGATCCCTTCCTGCCTAAGTTTTGTGGGAAGAGGACCGAGGCCTCTATAAATATAGGTTAGCCACCACCGTAGAGAGGGATCGGACCTAGATCAGACCCCCTCCAACCTCACCACCATAGCCCTCGTGAGGCTGTTCATCCTCTGTACTTGTTCATCCTTAGACCCTCGTGAGGCCAATCCACCACAAAGTAGGAGTAGGGTTTTACACAGCAAGGTGGCCCAAACCTGGGTAAACTGCTTCATTAATGTTCTTCCCCGCCCATGTGCGTACCCGACGAGGCTAGGCTGTTGGGTGAAAAGCTTCAGACTTGAGAGGTTGAGATCTTCGCACTCGCCCCAGAGTTCGAACCTTCTTGGGTCTGCGAAGCCCGGAATCCGACATTTGGTGCGCCAGGTAGGGGGCGTGTCGACTTCTATCGTCCTTGTTTCGTCTTTGCTTCGTCCACCCTATGACCAAAGCTCACCGAGCCCATGCTGGGTGATGGGCCTCTCATGCAGCCCATGTGGCATCCCCTTGCGGACACGCTCCTTACCACCCCATTAGCCCCGCGGGCGGACGCCACAAGCGGCACCGTTAGCCGCCAGTAGAACCCGTCGCTACCACTTCATAGATGGTACGGCGGTCATACCGCCGCGCCCACCTTCAGCCCCGCCACGACGTCACCATCTTGCGCTTATCATGAGTTCACGAGCGCTCAAGCCACGCTCCTCGTGGCACATGATCTCTTGTGCCACTGACCCACCAATGGTGTTTACGATGCCTGGCTCGACTGAGTCGCCAAGCTGCTCAACGGCACGTGCGAAGTCCTGGAGCCCTCCCATTTTCTACAGGAGTCGCGCCCCCACCCCGGGCCCGCGCTCTCCCTCCCCGCACCCGCGTGTCCATCAGGAGAAGACTCAGGGAGCCCCAGGGGGGGCCATGCTGCAAGTTGGGCCTCCCACTCAGCTTAGGAGGCGCTTCCCCGGATGTTGGACAAGGGAGGTTGCACCCACAGGCCGTCTCACGACAGGTATAGTCGGGTGGTGGCAGTAGCGTTCAATAAGGTGGAAAAATTGGGGGCTGACAACAAGGTGGTGGACACCGTGGCCATGGCCCCGCTGTCAACGGGCCCGCCCGACGGCAGGAGTAAAAGTCAAGCGCGTCACCTCCAGCGGGTTTTGGTTGCCGAGATTGTCAGGACCCCGTAAGGTTTGGGCTCCTCAAGAGCCGATATGATGCTCCTGGCTGCACCGCCAGCGACGACAAACCCTTGTTTGCAACTAGCCCCTCCAAAAGATATCGCACTAACCTTGAAACTCAGGTAAATCATGTTTCTTCGGTGCACCTGCGGAACTGCGGCCAAGCCAGGCGCCCTAGCACGGAGCCCTCAGGAGCTCCGAGGCCGAGGTCCCCGCTGGGGCCTCAGGAGGAATATGGGGACTCACGGCGAGTTCGGCTAGGCGAGGTATGAGGACTCACCTACGCTGGTGCAACCAAGGTGCTCGCGAGGTCCCAGAACCCCCCCCCCCTCCATGAGACTACGGGGCCACGCAGCGGGTGGCGGGGCCCCCCCACGAACCCAAGCACCCCCTAGCGACCCGCATTTGGGCACCGCGCCTGGGCCTCGTTCCGCCCCGAGAGACAGGGCCCCATGATTTCCATTCCCCGCCGCTGCATGCCCGGAGGCAGAGGACGGGGCTCCTTTCCCCGAGGGCATGGAGCATCTTGTGCCACCTGAGGTTCTCTCCGTGACACTCTCATGTAATAATGAGTGGGGTTGTACATGCCCCGAAGTCTCCTGAGCGTCGCCCTGGGCCTCACGGGGGCTCCCACCCACCTCCAAGTGGAAGCCCTATTCTCCACGCTGGTGGATGGCACGGTCTTACAACAACTATGCCCATGCCCAGTGCAAGCCCCATGCTTCGCACTAGAGTCACGGTCTTACAACGACTATGACCACGCCCGGTGGAATCCCCATGCTCTGCACTGGCGGATGACACAGTCTTACAACGACTATGCCCACGCCCAATGGAAGCCCCGTGCTCTGAGCTAGTGGTAAGACTAGTATAAGCGCCAGACGCGCCTGTTTTTTGCCCTCTTTTGTAATCGAATTTGCCATTTCTTAGACTGAAATTTGAAGCTCTTTCGTCTTTAGTCAAAAAGGGGTGGGAATGTTTCTCCTCGCGGTGTTTCCTATTTTGAATCTTATTTTTAAGGAGGTACGACAATTGCCAGCCGCTCTCTCTCTCTCTCAAGCACCCCGCGAGCGGGGCTGGGCATGGTGCGCATGCTTGGGTCAGCCCAGCTGAGGGAGTCCTGGATTAGGGGGTCCTCGGGCGTCCGAGCTATGCAACATGGGCCGGACTAATGGGTCGTGAATATACAAGATATAAGACTTTCCCTCGTGTCCGGATGGAACTCTCCTTTGCGCGGAAGGCAAGCTTGGCGTGCGGATATGAATATTCCTTTCTCTGTGAACTGACTCTGTACAACCCTAGCTCCCTCTGGTGTCCATATAAAACTGAGGGTTTAGTCCGTAGAGGCAATGATAATCACATAGGCTAGACATCTAGGGTTTAGCCATCATGATCTCGTGGTAGATCAACTCTTGTAACCCCTATAGTCATCAAAGTCAACCAAGCATGATGTAGGGTATTACCTCCATCAAAAGGGACCGAACCTGGGTAAGCATCGTGTCCCCTGTCTCCTGTTACCATCGATCCTTAGGCGCATAGTTCGGGACCCCCCTACCCGAGATCTGCCAGTTTTTACACCGGCATTGGTGCTTTCATTGAGAATTCCTCTGTGGCGTCAGCTGAAGGACCGATGGACCGCCTTGTCACTAATGACAATATCACTTCTGATGGAGTCCTAACTCCAGGGCAAACCCTCTGGCTCGGCGACTTCACTGTGGGTGCCAGTCCGACCATTAAGCCAAAAGCAACCCCCCAGGTCGCCGAAAATCCCCTCTGTGTCATCCTTGAATATTCCGATAAGATGGATCTGGCAGATCTATCATCTTTGAACGAGCTGCTAGATCGCATAGCCGCCCTGGGAGTCTCAACTAACTATGATCTAATCAGGCTTAAACCCGATCAGAGAGAAATTAAATCTCCACTGGTCACCCATCAGGTAGCGGTTGTGGAGGAACAGGCTGACAATAACTCCTCTCCTACACTGAGAACCAACTATGTTCGGATTTCCAAACCCGGAGAACCGGATACCCACCCTCGAGAGGACACTCCCTATCCTCCGAACACAGAATCGGGCATTAAGCCTGAGAATTCTGCGGACACTCCGGATGCTCGGCTGGTAACCTCGGAAATTCTTCAAGCTCCGGATTCCATGGTGGGTCAAGGTGTGAATTTGAACCCACCCACCCACCACAAGCAATATTCTCCAAGAAAATCCGGCTCTTCGGACACATATGCGACCTAATGTATGTGCGGCAGCAGCCTCAGGAAACAGTCCATCACTTTTGGGCTAGATTTCCCCTTGTTAAAAACAAGATAAAGGACTGCCGCGACGACGACACAATTTCAGTATTTCGCAGCAACTGTATGGACGAGGGAATCCTTAATGCCCTCAATCACTGTCATGTCCCACACTTTGCAGATTTGACATGCATAGTGCAGAAGTACTACGCAACGGAAAGCGCCTGGAAACTCAGATAGCCCGCTGGGAACCGCAGGCCTTTAAGCCATATTCCGGATGGACAAAAAGGGTGCACCCTCATGGGGCAAATAATCATCATCCCATGGACAAGAAATTCATGCCCTTTATGGGACACAAAACTGTCTTCGGAGAATGGCACGACAGGCCCTATCAAATACATATGATGCCGAATACCGAACCAATGCACTGCCTACGGGCATGTTGGATACTCTGGCAGGTGGCCAAGAGCGGTGAGGGTATCCTCACCAATACTACACCAGAAAAGTACTATTCGGAACACGATCCCGAAGTACTCACAGTCTTCGAGACCTTCTCATCAAATAATCGGTGAAAACGGGCGCTTCGCGACCGTCCCGAAGTTTGCCATGTAGAAGCAATAAACCCTTGGAATGATACGGCAATTACTTTCAATGCCAACGACGAACCAAGATCCCGCTCAGTCCGGGCACTAGCCACTCTGGTCCTCAACCCAATTGTGGACGGTTTTCGGCTCACTAAAGTGCTAATGGACGGTGGCAGCAGACTAAACCTCATCTCCGAGGAAACGCTCAATAAAACACAAATAGACAGGAGTCGCATTGAGGAGAGCAATACATCCTTTAGGGGAATCATTCCCAGAAGGGGATCAAGATGCTCGGGGAAAATTAAGCTGGATGTGGTGTTCGGGACACCAGAAAACTATAGGTCCGAAGAGTTAATCTTCTAGGTGGCTCCTTTTAACAGTGGATATCATGCCCTGTTAGGGCGAGATGCATTCCCACGCTTTCAAGCTATACCTCACTACGGGTATATGAAGCTCAAAATGCCCGGGCCCAATGGTGTTATCACTATCTCCAATGATCAGGACATAGCACTCCGCTCCGAAAATAAAATCACATCCCTGGCCCTTGAAGCATTGTCCGAAGCCCTAACGGATGAGGAACTGACCGCACTACGTTCTACGGTGGATAGGGACGACGTAATTCTTGACAAAAGGCCCATTGGGGCATAGCTGGACCCGACGGTCGACGCCGCATTACGCGCGTTCTTGCGTGAGAATTGGAACATCTTCGCGTGAACCCCTCAGATATGCCAGGAATCCCACGTGCCCTGGCCGAACATAGTCTCAATATACTGAAGGGATACAAGCCGGTCAAACAAACGCTCCGGCAATTTTCTCAACCCAAACGATAGGCTATGGGGGAGGAAATGGCCAAACTACGTGAAGCTAGGTTTATCAAAGAGATCAAACATCCAGACTGGCTAGCAAACCTGGTCATGGTACCAAAGAAGGATAAATCCTGACGCATGTGTGTCGATTTCAAAGACCTTAACAAGGCCTGCCCTAAGGACCCCTTCCCACTACCACGCATCAAACAGATTATCGATGCAACCGCGGGATACGATTCACTATGTTTCCTCGAGGCATACTCCGGATACCATCGATTGGCAGGACGACCTGGACGGCTTGGAGGAGGAGCGCGATGTCGTGAAGGCCCGTTCCGCATTCTATCAACAGCAGGCTCGGCGATACCAAAGCAGAGAAGTATGGGCAAAGACCTACAATATCGGTGAACTAGTTTTACACCTACCAAAAAAGAGAAAGGACAAGCTCAAGCCCAAATGGGAGGGTCCCTTCATTATAGATGAAGTTCTCACTGGAGGAGCCTATCATCTTCGCAATGCTTCGTACAATCGCTTGGATCCAAACCCATGAAACGCCGCAAGGCTCCGAAGATTCTACGCCTAAGTCCGCACATATACCTTTTTCTCGTTCTGTCTTTTCTCCTTTTTAAAGTTTTTCTGTTTTTTGCCTCGTTTCTATACGACTTCTAGTTCGTTTTCAGATAAACCATACACATGAAGGGTAGACATCCTCAAATGTACTTACCCCACAATACCCGGGGGCTTCTTTTCACAAGAAGCTTATTCTTGTTATTATTTTTCGAGCATCAAGCTCACCATATATATGTGTCATCTATCCATATATGTCTTTTCTTCACCCTTATATGCACCTTTATGACTTAAGTTTTTGCCAAGCTGGGTTGCCTGGCTCCTGTGCTTATGCCCTACGTTCCCCTTTGTTCGGCTAGGGCATAAAGGGAGCACCTCTGCGATTGTTACAGCCGGGTCATCCGGACATGTACCTCGGACAGGTGAAGCCGAAAGCTAGCGTTATTAAGGGAATGATTGGTCAGTGAGTAAAAGACGAACTGCCCTCATGGCACTACAAAACCCCAGAGTATAAATGCGTATTGTGATTTTTCAGCATCATAGCTTCGGTATGCACAAAGAACCGCATACTAGCCCAGGGAAAGGAACCCTTAACGGAACTATTCTCTCTGGGAGATGTTTCTTACAATCAAATGTACTATAACATAACTCCCTGAATACAACTTGTCTGTTTAAGCATTGATGACTGGACTGCCTGCTTTCCGTACATACTTCGGTGTATACCTATGGTATAGTATTTGGAAATAATCCTAACCTAGGGTTTTCGAAGGTCGAAGCAGAAGGTCTGCCATGACAATCATTTTGTGAATTCGGCTGGAGACAAGTTTGTTGACAAAAGTACATTTTTACTCATACTCAAAAACTTTTTCTTCCTCTAGACCCTCTACCAGGCTGTCTAGTTACAATCCTGTTGGGAGAACTTGGCGGCCAACTTTACTTGGTCGTACACCAGGCTGACCGAAATTTCCTGTCCGTCAGATCCTCGAGGTCTGACCCGAGCCATATGATTGGGATCAAGTCCGATGTGTTGTGTTTTTACCATGGCCCAGGCTTCCAGCGCACCTTCTCGGCATGTCGATATCTTCCATAACCCAAAACGGCGCCAAGCTCCCTTGAATAAATTCACGAGGTCCTCCATACTTGATGGAGGACAATCGACTAGCCATAAAGCCTTAGGGATGTTCCTCATTGCCTTCCGCGCTCGCTCATGCACCTTCGATAGCTCTTGTAGTAGATCGCCCTGAAATGTGGACACCTCTTCTTCGGGCCGCCCAGTCAACACACCTACAGGCATAAACCTATTAGAATTCGCATCAGCGAACTATAAGGACAATAAGTTAAAAGGCATACTGAATATGCCGCCTCCCAGCTTTTTATTCTCCTTCAAGGCGTCCGCTAGTTGGGCTCGCACATCTTTCAGCTCTTCGCCGAGTTGGGTGTTGGCGTCCTGCAGCTTATTCTTCTCATCCCTGGTTTGTGTTAGTACACGATGACCGGTGGCCTCGTGCCTTTCAGCATGTTCTTTGTCCGCCTGGGCAGCCTTCAGTTTCCCTTCCAAATGTGCCACTGATCCTGCCATTGTAAAATGCAACAGTGTTCATTTGCATAAACATGACTGCCACATGATTATTTTCCTGGACAAAATAGAACATTACCAGTCGGTGCCTCCTTGGACTTCTCCAGTTCGGCAGTAAGAGCAGTCAGCTGGGTCCGACACTGCTCCAGCTCCCGAGATAGCATGTTGTTCTTCTTCGTAAGTATCTGATTATACATCAATCCTTAAAATCAGTTGCTTCAACTGTTTTTAAGTCTCGGGGGCTACTGGTATATGGACATTAAATCTACACAAAATGATCTCACCCGCATATCCTTTGAAAGTTGGCGAGTGGCCCCGACAAGCCCATCTCGAGCACCCCGGATATATGCATCCGCTGAACTGAAGGCATTGAATGCCTCATCAGTAAAATTAGGATCACGCATAGCTGCCCTCTGGCGCCAATGGTTCATGGCACTCTCCACCTCAAAGTTGGTAATGGATACATTACCCGAATCATCAGAGAGAGGACAATCAGACATGGCACCCGTATCGACTCTCGCCCAAGAGGTAGGGTCCGGGGTCAGATTGATGGACATATGTCCGGTGAGGTCTCCGGATATAGTCCGGTGAGTGATCTTCCTGGAATATGGGGAAGGAGAAAAATGTCACAGTTCGGCATGTTTGCCGCAGGGCGTATGAAAAGCTGTACCTTTTTGATGAAGATCGAAGCTTGGAAGAATCGCTATCCGCCTTCCTTTTTGAAGATCCGCATTGTGTCGACGTACCCTTCTTAAGGGACGATCCCGATGCGGCGTGGCAAGATGAGCGCTGATACGTCTCCAACGTATCTATAATTTTTGATTGCTCCATGCTATTATATTATCTATTTTGGATGTTAATGGGCTTTATTTCACTCTTTTATATCATTTTTGGGACCAACCTACTAACCGGTGGCCCAGCCCAAATTGCTGTTTTTTTTGCCTATTTTAGGGTTTCGAAGAAAAGGAATATCAAATGGAGTCCAAATGGAATGAAACCTTCGGGAACGTGATTTTCTCAACAAACGTGACCTAGGAGACTTGGAGTGGGTGTCAAGAAACAACGGAGGAAGCCACGAGGCAGGAGGGCGTGCCTACCCCCCTAGGCGCGCCCTCCACCCTCGTGGGCCCTCCGTTGCTCCACCGACGTACTTCTTCCTCCTATATAAGTCCACGTACCCCCAAACATCCAGGAGCACCACGAAAACCTAATTCCACCGCCGCAACCTTCTGTACCCTAGAGATCCCATCTTGGGGCCTTTTTGGAGCTCCGCCGGAGGGGGCATTGATCACGGAGGGCCTCTGCATCAACTCCATGGCCTCTTTGGTGATGTGTGAGTAGTTTACTTCAGACCTACGGGTCCATAGTTATTAGCTAGATGGCTTCTTCTCTCTCTTTGGATCTCAATACAAAGTTCTCCTCGATCTTCTTGGAGATCTATTCGATGTAATCTTTTTTTGCGGTGTGTTTGTCGAGATCCGATGAATTGTGGGGTTATGATCCATATTATCTATGAACAATATTTGATTATCCTCTGAATTCTTTTATGTATGATTGGTTTATCTTTGCAAGTCTCTTCGAATTATCAGTTTGGCTAGGCCTACTAGATTGACCTTTCTTGCAATGGGAGAAGTGCTTAGCTTTGGGTTCAATCTTGCGGTGCTCCATCCCAGTGATAGAAAGGAAACAGACACGTATTGTATTGTTGCCATCGAGGATAAAAAGATGGGGTTATCATATTGCATGAGTTTATCCGTCTACATCATGTCATCTTCCTTAAATCATTACTCTGTTCTTATGAACTTAATACTCTAGATGCATGTTGGATAGCGGTCCATGTGTGGAGTAATAGTAGTAGATGCAGAATCATTTTGGTCTACTTGTCTCGGACATGGTGCCTATATACATGATCCTACCTAGATATTCTCATAACTATGCTCAATTCTATCAATTGCTCAAGAGTAATTCGTTTACCCATTGTAATACTTATGCTCTTGAGAGAAGCCACTAGTGAAACCTATGGCCCCTGGGTGTATCTTCCATCATATTAATCTTCCAATACTTTGTTATTTATTTTGCTTTTTAATTTACTTTGCATCTTTATCATAAAAATACCAAAAATATTATCTTATCATATCTATCAGATCTCACTCTCGTAAGTGACCGTGAAGGGCTTGACAACCCCTTTATCACGTTGGTTGCGAGGTTCTTATTTGTTTGTGTAGGTGCGTGGGACTTGAGCGTGATCTCCTACTGGATTGATACCTTGGTTCTCAAAAACTGAGGGAAATACTTACGCTACTTTGCTGCATCACCCTTTCCTCTTCAAGGGAAAACCAACGCAGTGCTCAAGAGGTAGCAAGAAGGATATCTGGCGTCGTGGCCGGGGAGATTCGCGCCAATTCAAGTCAAGATTTGACTCCCAACAACGAGTCATTTCATGTGCCGTTGCTAAGTCAAGACATACCAAGTACCCATCAAAAACTCTTATCCCTCGCATTACATTATTTGCCATTTGCCTCTCATTTTCCTCTCCCCCACTTCACCCTTGCCGTTTTATTCACCCTCTCTCTCTCCATTCCCCTTCTCTTTCCCTATTTGCCTTTTTCCATGTTTCTTGTTTGCTTGTGTGTTCGATTGCTTGCTTGTCACGATGGCTCAAGATAATACTAAATTGTGTGACTTTACCAATACCAACAACAATGATTTTCTTAGTACTCTGATTGCTCCTCTTACCGATGTTGAATCTTGTGAAATTAATGCTCCTGTGTTGAATCTTGTCATGAAAGGTCAATTCTCCGGCCTTCCTAGTGAAGATGCCGCTACCCATCTGAATAGCTTTGTTGATTTGTGTGATATGCAAAAGAAGAAAGATGTGGACAATGATATTGTTAAATTGAAGCTATTTCCGTTTTTGCTTAGAGATCGTGCTAAAGCTTGGTTTTCGTCTTTGCCTAAAAATAGTATTGATTCATGGAATATGTGCAAAGATGCTTTTATCTCTAAGTATTTTCCTCCCGCTAAAATCATCTCTCTTAGAAACGATATTATGAATTTTAAGCAACTTGATCATGAACATGTTGCACAATCTTGGGAGAGGATGAAATTAATGATACATAATTGCCCTACACATGGTTTAAATCTTTGGATGATTATACAAATTTTTATGCCGGATTGAATTTTGCTTCTAGAAATCTTCTAGATTCGGCCGCGGGGGCAACTTTTATGGAAATCACTTTAGGATAAGCTACGAAACTCCTAGATAATATTATAGTTAATTATTCTCAATGGCACACTGAAAGATCTACTAGTAAAAAAGTGCATGCAATTGAAGAAGGGGAAACTTTGTTTTTGCCACTCTAGCTTTTGCCAATTTTACTTATGCCACTCTAGAATTTGACATATCACTTTTGCCACTCTTGGATTTTGACAATACATCGTAAATGCCATTCCATGGCAAAAACGATAATTTTTATTTCACTTTTGCCACTCTTAGCTTTTGACAATGTATCACAATTGCCACTCTGAAAATGTTGCTTTTGCCACTGAATGGCAAAAGTGATATATTGTCAAAACTAAGAGTGGCAAAAGTGAAATGTCAAATTCTAGAGTGGCATAAGCAAAGTGGGCAAAAACTAGAGTGGTAAAAACAAAGTTTTCCCATTGAAGAAATTAATGTTTTGAGTGGAAAGATGGATGAACTTATGAAATTGTTTTCTAATAAGAGTGCTCCTACTGATCCTAATGATATGCCTTTTTTTACTTTGATTGAGAATAATAATGAATCTATGGATGAGAATTTTGTTGGTAGGAACAATTTTGGTAATAACGCGTATAGTGGTAATTTTAATGCTAGGCCATTTCCTAGTAGTTCCTCTAATAATTATGGTAATTCCTACAACAATTCTTATGGAAATTATAATAAGATGCCCTCTGATTTTTAATATAATATTAAAGAATTTATTACTTCGCAAAAGAGTTTCAATGCTTTGATTGAAGAAAAATTGCTTAAGATTGATGAGTTGGCTAGGAACGTTGATACAATTTCTCTTGATGTTGATTCTTTAAAACTTAGATCTATTCTACCTAAGCATGATATCAATGAGTCTCTCAAGGCCATGAGAATTTCCATTGATGAGTTCAAAGAAAGAACCGCTAGGATGCGTGCTAAGAAAGATTGCTTTGTGAAAGCGTGTTCTTCTAGTTTTCATGATAATAAAGATGAAGATCTAAAAGTGATTGATGTGTACCTATTAAATCTTTGTTTTGCAATATGAATCTTGATAATGATGGGATTGAAGATGAGCCACCTTTACCTAGAAGGCGTTCTAAAAATTCGGAGTTTGTAGATCTTGATGCTAAAACTGTTAAAAGTGGGATTGAAGAGATTAAAACTTTAAATAGTAATGAACCCACTATCTTGGATTTCAAGGAATTTAATTATGATAATTGCTTTTTGATAGATTGTATTTCCTTGTTGCAATCCGTGCTAAATTCTCCTCATGCTTATAGTCAAAATAAAGCTTTTACTAAACATATCGTTGATGCTTTGATGCAATCTTATGAAGAAAAACTTGAGTTGGAAGTTTCTATCCCTAGAAAAATTTATGATGAGTGGGAACCTACAATAAAAATTAAAATTAAAGATCATGAGTGCTATGCTTTGTGTGATTTGGGTGCTAGTGTTTCCATGATTCCGAAAACTTTATGTGATTTGCTAGGTTTCCGTGATTTTGATGATTGTTCTTTAAACTTGCAGCTTGCGGATTCCACTATTAAGAAACCTATGGGAAGAATTAATAATGTTCTTATTGTTGCAAATAGGAATTATGTGCCTGTAGATTTCATTGTTCTTGATATAGATTGCAATCCTTCATGTCCTATTATTCTTGGTAGACCTTTCCTTAAAACGATTGGTGCAATTATTGATATGAAGGAAGGGAATATCAAATTCCAATTTCCATTAAAGAAAGGCATGGAACACTTCCCTAGAAATAAAAATTAAATTACCATATGAATCTATTATGAGAGCCACTAATGGATTGCCTACCAAAGATGGCAATAGCTAGATCTATCTTCGCTTTTATGCCTAGCTAGGGGCGTTAAATGATATCTCTTGTTGGGAGGCAACCCAATACTATTTTTATTCCTTGATTTTCACTCCTGTTATGTAATAAATAATTTATCTACCCTATATTTTGGTTGTGTTTTTTGTGTTTAATTAGTGTTTGTTCCAAGTAGAACCGTTGGGAAGACTTGGGGAAAGTCTTTTTGATCTTGCTGTAAAAACCAGAAACTTTTGTGCTCACGAAAACTGCTTCCATTTTTATTTGGAAGGTGCTATTTCATTAATTCTTTTCGCACATGATTAATAGATAAATTCCTAACGTCCAGAAATTTATTTTAGAATTTTTGGGGTTCCAGAAGTTGCGTTAGGTACAGATTACTATAGACTGTTCTGTTTTTGACAGATTCTGTTTTTCATGTGTTGTTTGCTTATTTTGATGAATCTATGGCTAGTAAAAGAGTTTATAAACCATAGAGAAGTTGGAATACAGTAGGTTTAACACCAATATAAATTAAGAATGAGTTCATTACAGTACCTTGAAGTGGTGTTTTGTTTTCTTTCGCTAACGGAGCTCATGAGATTTTCTATTTTGAGTTTTGTGTTGTGAAGTTTTCAAGTTTTGGGTAAAGATTTGATGGATTATGGAAAAAAGAGTGGCAAGAGCCTAAGCTTGGGGATGCCCATGGCACCCCGAGGTAAAACTCAAGGACACCAAAAATCCTAAGCTTGGGGATGCCCCGAAAGGCATCCCCTCTTTCATCTTCGTCTATCGGTAACTTTACTTGGAGCTATATTTTTATTCACCACATGATATGTGTTTTGCTTCGAGCGTCTTGTATGATTTGAGTCTTTTATTTTTTAGTTTAACACAATCATCCTTGCTGTACACTCCTTTTGAGATAGACTCACATGATTTGAAATTTATTAGAATACTCTATGTGCTTCACTTATATCTTTTAAGCTATATAGTTTTTGCTCTAGTGCTTCACTTATATATTTTAGAGCATGGTGGTGGATTTGTTTTATAGAAACTATTGTTCTCTCATGCTTAACTTATATTATTTTGAGAGTCCTTTAGAACAACATGGAAATTTGCTATAATATAAAAACTTTCATAGAAGTGCATTGAATACTATGAGAAGTTTGATACTTGATAATTGTTTTGAGATATGGAGATGGTGAAATTAGAGTCATGATAGTTGAGTAGTTGTGAATTTGAGCAATAATTGTGTTGAAGTTTGTGATTCCCGTAGCATGCACGTATGGTGAACCGTTATGTGATGAATTCGGAGCATGATTTATTTATTGATTGTCTTCCTTATGAGTGGCGGTTGAGGACGAGTGATGATATTTTCCTACCAATCTATCCCCCTAGGAGCATGCGTGTAATACTTTGTTTCGATAATTAATAGATTTTTGCAATAAGTATGTGAGTTCTTTATGACTAATGCTGAGTCCATGGATTATACGCACTCTCGCCCTTCCACCATTGATAGCCTCTCTAGTATCGCGCAACTTTCGCCAGTACCATAAACCCACCATATACCTTCCTCAAAACAGCCACCATACCTACCTATTATGGCATTTCCATAGCCATTCCAAGATATATTGCCATGCAACTTTCCACTGTTCCGTTATTATGACACACTTCATCATTGTCATATTGCTTGCATGATCATGTAGTTGACATCGTATTTGTGGCAAAACCACCGTTCATAATTCTATATACATGTCACTCATGCATCACTATACATCCCGGTACACCGCCGGAGGCATTCACGTAGAGTCATATTTTCTTCTAAGTATTGAGTTGTAAGTGAATAAAGTGTGATGATCATCATTATTAGAGCATTGTCCCAAGTGAGGAAAGGATGATGGAGACTATGATTCCCCCACAAGTCAGGATGAGACTCCAGACAAAAAATAAAAATTAAAAAAAAAGAGAAGAGGCCAAAAAAGAAGAAAGAAGGCCCAAATAAAAAAATGAGAGAAAAAGAGAGAATGGACAATGCTACTATCCTTTTTCCACACTTGTGCTTCAAAGTAGCACCATGATCTTCATGATAGAGAGTCTCCTATGTTATCACTTTCATATACTAGTGGGAATTTTTCATTATAGAACTTGGCTTGTATATTCCAATGATGGGCTTCCTCAAAATGCCCTAGGTCTTCATGAGCAAGCAAGTTGGATGCACATCCACTTAGTTTCTTTTGTTGAGCTTTCATATACATATAGCTCTAGTGCATCCATTGCATGGCAATCCCTACTCACTCACATTGATATCTATTAATGGGCATCTCCATAGCCCGTTGATACGCCTAGTTGATGTGAGACTATCTTCTCCTTTTTGTCTTCTCCACAATGACCATTCTATTCCACATATAGTGCTATATCCATGGCTCATGCTCATGTATTGCGTGAAGATTGAAAAAGTTTGAGAACATCAAAATATGAAACAATTGCTTGGCTTGTCATCGGGGTTGTGCATGATTTAAATATTTTGTGTGGTGAAGATAGAGCATATCCAGACTATATGATTTTGTAGGGATAACTTTCTTTGGCCATGTTATTTTGAGAAGACATGATTGCTTAGTTAGTATGCTTGAAGTATTATTATTTCTATGTCAATATTGAACTTTTATCTTGAATCTTTCGGATCTGATCATTCATGCCACAATAAAAAAATTACATTGAGAAATATGTTAGAAAGCATTCCACATCAAAAATTCTACTTTTATCATTTACCTACTCGAGGACGAACAGCAATTAAGCTTGGCGATGCTTGATATGTCTCCAACGTATCTATAATTTTTGATTGCTCCATGCTATTATATTATCTATTTTGGATGTTAATGGGCTTTATTTTATACTTTTATATCATCTTTTGGACAAACCTACTAACCGGAGGACCAGCTCAAATTTCTGTTTTTTGCCTATTTTAGGGTTTCGAAGAAAAGGAATATCAAACGGAGACCAAACGGAATGAAACCTTCAAGAACGTGATTTTCTCAACAAATGTGATCCAGGAGACTTGGAGTGGGCTTCAAGAAACAATGGAGGAAGCCACGAGGAAGGGGGCGTGCCTACCCCCCCCCCCCCCGGGCGCGCCCTCCACCCTCGTGGGACCTTCTTTACTTCTTCCTCCTATATAAGTCCACGTACCCCCAAACATCCAGGAGCACAACAAAAACCTAATTCCACCGCCGCAACCTTCTGTACCCGAGAGATCCCATCTTGGGGCCTTTTCCGGAGCTTCGCCGGAGGGGGCATTGATCACGGAGGGCCTCTAAATCAACTCCATGGCCTCTCCGGTGATGTGTGAGTAGTTTACTGTAGACCTACGGGTCCATAGTTATTAGCTAGATGGCTTCTTCTCTCTCTTTGGTTCTCAATACAAAGTTCTCCTTGATCTTCTTGGAGATCTATTCGATGTAATCTTCTTTTCGTTGTGTTTGTCGAGATCCGATGAATTGTGGGTTTATGATCCAGATTATCTATGAACAATATTTGATTCTCCTCTGAATTCTTTTATGTATGATTGGTTTATCTTTGCAAGTCTCTCCGAATTATCAGTTTGGTCTGGCCTACTAGATTTATCTTTCTTGCAATGGGAGAAGTGGTTAGCTTTGGGTTGAATCTTGCGGTGCTCGATCCCAGTGACAGAAAGGGAACCGACACGTATTTTATTGTTGCCATCGAGGATAAAAAGATGGGGTTTATATCATATTGCATGAGTTTATCCCTCTACATCAGGTCATCTTCCTTAAAGCATTACTCTGTTCTTATGATACTCTAGATGCATGCTGGATAACTGTCGATGTGTGGAGTAATAGTAGTAGATGCAGAATTGTTTCGGTCTACTTGTCTCGGACGTGATGCCTATATACATGATCATACCTAGATATTCTCATAACTATGCTCAATTCTATCGATTGCTCGACAGTAATTCGTTTACCCACCGTAATACTTATGCTCTTGAGAGAAACCACTAGTGAAACCTATGGCCCCCGGGTCTATCTTCCATCATATTAATCTTCCAATACTTAGTTATTTCTTTTGCCTTTTATTTTACTTTGCATCTTCATCATAAAAATACCAAAAATATTATCTTATCAGATCTCACTCTCGTAAGTGACCGTGAAGGGCTTGACAAAAATATTATCTTATTTTACTTCCATCATAACTCGCTTGATAGAAAAAACCCTCTTCGAACCTATGATCCAAGTCCCGATTATGGTCAGTCGGCGGTGGGCGGGGCTATAAATCTCTGTGACAACTTTCCTCCATTCCTGTCAAGAAATGGTGGGGTTAAGTTCAGCTGGGTACGACTCGGGAGGAGCATTAAGTACATGGAAAGATTGTACATGGAAAAGCCATCTCGGCACTTGAGGCGAGTAAATTCCTCTTCCCCCCCCCCCCTTAAAAAGATCAGCCAGCATGGCAGCCAAGGCGGCGAAGTTGTCCGGACCCTTACGTGCGCATCGTGATGCATCGTATTCTCCGTTATAATGCCACATGGGTAGTCCTATGGATTGGAGTGGCTAAACCCCCCACATTATTGAAATCACCATTACCTCAATTATGGACAGTTCGGATTGGGCGAGTGTCTTTATCTTGTCCATTAGCTTCTCAACCTCTGCACTATCTTCCTCCTTGAGGCTTCGAGGGTGCCAGCTATGGCGCTTCTTTAACGAAGCATCGGAAAATGCGGGTAGGCCTCGTCGGATTGGGTCAGATAGAATGACATCTTCAATATAAAACCACTCCAAGGACCACTCTTTCAGATGCCTTCTTTGGAGTACCAAATAGGTATCCTGTCCCGGCTATATGCCACACTTTGGCACCGCCCACCTCGAATATGGATCCCTTTTGGGAGTGAGGGACGAGGCAGAAAAGTTTCCTCCATAATTCAAAATGGGCCTCACAGCCTAGGAACAGCTCGCAAAGAGCGACAAAGCCAACGATGTGCAGAATGGAGCCTGGTGTAAGATTGTGCAGTTCGAGGCCATAGTACTCTAGGAGACCTCGAAGGAAAGGATGGATTGGAAATCCAACGCCTCTTAATAAAAAAGAAACGAAGCACACTCGCTCCCCTTCTGAAGGGTTTGGGAAATTTTCCGCTAGGGCTTCGCCAGTAAAGGAGGTTAATCCCGCCCAAACGGGGACTAGATCCGCAGGGGGAGATATCCCTGCATTTGGAGCTTGGTCAGCTGGGCATGGGATATAGAACAACTCTACCAATGACCTTTTTGCGGACCGTGGGGGTGGGAAGAAGAACTGGGAGCGCTGGCCATGTTTGCGTGGTTTCTTGTGACAAGCTCTATGGATTTTCTACCTGGTGTGGACTGGCATCTGAGATTCAATCTCGTTAAATAGACGCCTTCCATACATGGCCCGGGTGTTATGTGGAAAAATGCCAGGACCCTTCGTATTCGTCTGACAAGTGGGAGCTAGAGTAGCGATGGCGCAGAAGCCGAAGGATATAACATTTAATGTGAATCCAAAGACTGGAGATGTAGATCCGAATACATTCCTTTGGTTCAGATGCTTGGAGATCCGTGGAGGAGGAACCCGCCTCGCAATGCTGAAGACAATTTGCGCGCCGGACATGTCGTCATTGAAGACTCGTTCGGGGGCTACTGAGGGAGTCCTGGATTACGGGGTCCTCGGGCGTCCGGGCTATGCAACATGGGTCGGACTAATGGGCCGTGAAGATACAAGATAGAAGACTTTCCCCGTGTCTGGATGGGACTCTCCTTTGCGTGGAAGGCAAACTTGGCATGCGGATAAGAATATTCCTTTCTTTGTAAACCGACTCTGTACAACCTTAGCTCCCTCCGTTGTCTATATAAACCAGAGGGTTTAGTCCGTAGAGGCAATCATAATCACATAGGCTAGACATCTAGGGTTTAGCCATCATGATCTCATGGTAGATCAACTCTTGTAACACCTATACTCATCAAAGTCAACCAAGCAGGACGTAGGGTATTGCCTCCATCAAGAGGACCCGAACCTAGGTAAACATCGTGTCCCCTGTCTCCTGTGACCATCGATCCTTAGGCGCACAGTGCGGGACCCCCTACCCGAGATATGCTAGTTTTGACACTGACACCAGCGGCGCTGAAGACGCCCTGAGGGCGCAGCCGCAGCAGCCGCGGGCCCGCCCGTGCGCACACCTCACCAAGGCCTTGGCGTCCAAATCCTCGCTTGGCGCTCCCGATCGAGCTTGCGGGTACGTGCGGCCTGAGGCCTCCGGCAGGTGCCCGCCTCTTGACCTTGGTCGGGCATTGTGACCTGGCATGACGATGACGACCCACCGCTACTCGAGGGCCGTGAGGGCGCGAAAAACACTACTCTATACATCACAAAGAGGTTCTTTCAAAAGTGCTTTCACACTCCCACGGGGGCACATTCGAAGTCTTAACAAGAAAATACGAGAAAGGCATCCTAAGGGGACACGCCATCACCGACGTTGTTGTTGTCGTCGTCGTCGTCAGCCACACGCTCCTCGATCGTGGGCGGGCCCTCATCACCAGCGGGGGAAAGCTCCGCGATCAGGTCATCCACGTGATCCTCCAGCCAGTCCGCCAAGGCACCTTGAATCACCTCAGGCAGGGGGCTGTCACAGCCACGAAGTCAAAGCCAAGATCAAAGGAAACAAGGTGACTGAAGATGCGCGAGGCCGCATGCGCAAGAAGGTCATGGCTCATCTCTTCAACAAGCTGGCGTGACTTCTCGGCCCCACCTTTGAGACGCTCCACGACCCTGTGACGAAACCAAGATAGCCGGCGTCGTCGGCGACCAGTGGGCTAGAGATGTTCTCGTAGAGGGCCTGGAACATCTCGGAGCACATGTGCTGCAGTCCACGGGCTCACTCCGCCTCGTCCGAAGCTTTATCTACGAGGGAAGTGATGCCCTCCACCAGTGTAAAGAGAAAAGGCAGCTCGGCCTCAACCACGGCCTGAGCGTCCACCACGGCCTTCTCGCGCCGCTCCGCTATGGCTAGCTTCTCCTTGAGTTCATCAGCCTCGCCCTTCAATTTGGCAAGCTGCGTGCTGAAACAAGTCTCCTGAAGCTTCAGACTTCGGCGGTAGTCCTCGGCGAGGGCCTTGCGGACTCCCGCCACCCTCTCGTCGGCCTCCCCCAGGATTGCCACCTCCCGGGAGGCAAGGGCATCCTTAGCGGCGGCCACTTGGTGTTCCATCACCTCCAGCCGCTTGCGCTCCAGGATTTGCTCCAACGCCTCCAGCGTTAGTGTGTCCTCGAGCATGCGGAGCCTCGCTTCGCCCGTAGGTAGCCCGCCCGCCGAGGCAGCTTTGCGTGCCTGAAGTTGTCGCTCGAGGGTGGTGTTTGATGTTTGAAGCTCCCCCTCGCGCCTCTCAGCTGCCTCGCATCGGTGATCCACAGCTCGGGCCTCCTCAAGGGCACGACCGCGGGCCTCCCTCGCCGCAGCAAGGGACTCCTCGGCCTCCGCATGAGCGTGCTCGCGCTACAGACGACCAAAGTTGATGGCGACCTTGAGCTGGCGCCACTCGCGTACCAAGCGTGAGCGCTCCGCCTCAAGGTGCGTGTTGACATTGCCGAGCTCCACCGCAAAGCTTCCTAGTGCGCTCGCCGCCTCCTGAAGAAGGCCGTGCCGGATGGCGCTGCACCCGCATGCAAGTTCCAATGCCTGGGGGGCTTCCGTCCATGCCCCCAGTCAGTGGAGGAGGCGCGCAAGGACTCACCCATTTTCGGAAGGGGCCCAGGAGCTGGGGCTCCCCCACTCGATCCTCTGATCTGAGGCAGGGCTTGGCGCATGTTCACTCCACCACTTGACGATGGCGCCAATGCGCGAGCCTCCAAGTCACTGGTGAGGATCAACGGGGGAGCCCTCGGCACTGCCCCCGCGATCCGGAGGCCGCCCCTTAAGAAGGATGCCGGAAACACGGACTTTAGGCCCGTCAGGACTGGCCCCGGCTCGGGTACAGCTACATCTTTACGCGCAACCATGCGGCTCACGAGGCACGAGATCACCACGGGACCGGCGTCCTTTGGAGGATGCGGCTGAGGCACACTCGTTCCTTTGCTAGAGGGGAGCCTAAAGAAGAGGAGTCAGAGAAGCGTGATAAGCGAGAATCAAGGAAGGCCGGGTGCTTACTCATCCGCGGCGAGCTACTTCCTCCTCTTCAGGGCCCTCGGGGTAGGTGTGCAGCGACCATTGGACTCCCTCCTCCTCCGAGATGCCCACGGATTGGAGAGTAGCATGCTGGAACCTAACACGCATCCCCAGGCAAGGCTTCTTCATGGCTACTCGAAGGGGTAAGGATGGATGCTTGAGAAGCGCGTGGCTCGGGAGGCTCCTCCGCAGCTGCCGCGGGGGCACGCACTTCAGGACCCCTAGACCCCATGGTCACCAGTAAGGGGTTGTCGTGGGGCCCCACGTGGTCCTTAGGAAGCAACACCTACTCATCAAAGCGCGGCATCTTCTAGGCAAAGGCTTCCCTGTTCAGATAATTGTACACAGGAGACCCTCTTGGAGGAAGCGCGAGGGGATCTCCACCGGTCAGGAGGCGGATCACCCCGCGTAGTGTGCTGGAAGGAATGAAGACTTCTGAAGCCTCATGGCATCCTCGGGGCCAGTGAAGGCCCACATTGGGCAGGAATGGCCTTGGAGTGGGGCAATGCGCCGCCGGACGAACTCCCTCACCACCATCGCCATTGTCACACCCACCTTCTTCAAAGTCAGCAAGCCTAGTCATAATCAGTGCGAGCCGGGGATTGACAAGCTTCACGTCCCCCACCTGGAGCTCGGCACCGCGGGGGCTGTCAGGATTAGAAGCAAGGGGCTATACATAGTGGTGTCGACGTACACCCATTTTTTTCGAAATCCCTTCACGTCTGGGCGGAGTGCGATGTCGATGTTGGCACCTGCGGTCGCTTCCACCACACGGAGCGATACGCACCCCAAGCACTGCAAACCGGCGACCATCTGGGGCGTGAAGACGAAGCAAGGACACAAACGGGGCGATGCCCACGAACGCCTCGCACAAGAACGCGAAGGCAAAGAGGAGGACGATGGACCTAGGGTCAAGATGCAGCGCCTGGCATGGTAGTGCGTAGGCACGGCGTTGAAGAAACTTTAGAATGGCAGTAGTAGGACGGAAAGAAGGGCGCGAAGATAAAGAGGGATGATGGTGGCCTCTAGATCGGTTAGGAACCTGGAGGCTGGCCAGATCTAAGTTGCTTTCCACTCGTTGGAGTAAGCAGCGATTGCGTGCCAGACCTTGTCTAGCCCCTCGAGGTTGATCACCATGGACCGGCCCAACGCGGGCTCCGGCCTTGCTAGGGGCTCTGCAACTATTGGAGTCTTGCCCCTCTTCTTCCTGGGGGGCCATGGCAGCAAGGAGGATTGGAGCTAGCACAGAATTCAGCAAAGAAGGAGTGAGCTTGCGAGAAGGGGGAAGGAGGAGAAGGCCAGTGCGCAGCGGGGAAATTATGGCTCTGTGGGCGCGCGTGTAACGTCCCGGATGTAACATTCCATATTTGTACCTCCAACTCGTGCCATTTTCGACATTTCTATATTAAATTATCCATGGTTGGGTTTTTCTGTTTTTCATTTTGTTCATATCATGCATTTCATCTCATGTGATCATGTGCATGGCATCGGTGGTCATCACTTGCATCCGGTCGTGTTCGTCATTTTCTGCGTTGTTTGTTTCAGAATCCGACACTCTCACACGCACCCGCCGCGCCTCCAAAATCTTGTTTCATGAGCGGGAGAAAAACGTTCTCGGAATGTGCCGTGAGTTGGTCAGCAGTCTTGGTATATCACCGGTAGACCTCTTGTCAAATTTCATTCCATTTGGAGGTCGTTTGATGCACCAACGGTTAACCACGTTAACCGCCGAACGTTTCGCTACTCCGAGACGAACTGGACCGGAGCCCTCCTTCTCTTTGCAACCCACCACCTCTCTACAACAGCCCACTAGCCCATCAATCTTCCCTCCATGCTCTTCGCCGTCGGATCACGATCGTGCGGGCGAAAAAGGCACCTCCATATCCCTCTCCTAGCTCCCTCTATCTAAAAATCAGTCGCCTCCCACGAAATCTGAGGAAACCCTAGCTCCGCCTCGAAATCAGTGCCGCCTCCCTCTCTCCTCCCACCTCCAGCCTCTGTGGCCTACCAGGCCAGCGCTGGGCCCGCCCGAGCTCATCTAAACCCCAGCACACGTTGCCGCCCACGCCACTGCCCACGCCGCCGCCCGACCTCGCCGTCTGCCACCCGGCCGCGGCGTGCCACCAACAACGCCTCGCCTCGCCGTCGGCCCAAGCCGCCACCCCGCGCAGCCGCCGTCTGCCACCCACGCCACGCCATCGCCGCCTCCCCGCATCGCCCGCGCTAGCCGCCGTCGCCGCCCGCGCCTCGGACCTCGTCGCGTCCCCGCGCCGCACCTCGGGGGGATCCGGACGGATGCGGTGAGATCTGGCCCGGATCCGCCGTCCCGCGCCATCTCCGGCCACCCTCGCCGGCCATCCTCACCGGAGTCAATGCGCATTCCATGGACGTGTCCGCCCGCGGCCGGACGTGTCCGTCCGCACTCCCCCTCAAGGTTGATTCTTGTCTAGTCCTAGATCTACAATATTATGTGTGCATGTTTGAGGTGCCATAACTTTGTGCATGTAGCTCGAATCGGAGTGTATGATATGTAGATTTGTTAATTTCTTGATGATCTACATGGTAGTTTCATTTGCATTCATGTTACTATTCATATTGATGCCATTGCCGTCGTTGCAAAAGTGCTAAGTGATATAATCTGCCGAAAGCTGCTATAACATGTCATTTTGTCTTTTTCATAGCATTTCGTGTGACTTTGTTTTGAGCATCATGTCTACATGTTTTAGGAGCATAATCATGCCATCGTTGTAGTGGTTGAATACACTTATCATGATATTCCCTATGGTGACTAGCACAAGCTTGCAAAGAGGGCTACTCGTTGTTTCCTGTTTTCAAGTCTGAAACTACTACATTATGATGCCATGTTTGCTTGGTGATACCGTCAAATCTATGCATATTTAGGAGATGTCCAGTAAGCATGTTTTCAAGGTCATGTTATGCTCCACCTAGCCATGCCCTTTTCCGCAATTATAGCATAGAGTAGCTTGTTATTATCATGCTCTCAAATTGCTAAATAATATTTCCGTCATCCTGTTAACAACAAGTTCATTTTTGCAAAGTGCATAGTTAGTGTTCGGTGCATCCTATGACCATATTCTCCACATGAGTAGTTGCACAAACATTCCATCTTACTGTTGGTTGCATTTGCATGCCATGATATGCTTTGTGGTAAGTTAACCAATCTTATGAACATGCCTACATAATTCTGTTTCTGCCATGTCCAGTAAATTCCACAAAGTCTGAAAATCTGTTATCATTTGCAATCTTGCCATGATGTTTTGAGCACGTTCTAGTGGTTTCTAGAAGTAGCTAAGTAATCATGTTTTGTAGTGCTCTATGTGCTGCCACACCATTTGTTTTTAGGTTGGAGTGTTGTAGCATATTTGGATGTTGCATCTTAAGTGCCATGTTGGTGTTAATATCAGTTTTGCATTGTTATTGTTTTGCTCACCGTTTGAGTTGTGTGCATCTTTTTCATGTCTTCTTTATATCGATTTCAACCAAAAGCTTTCAATCTATCCAGTTGCATGGTTGGATTACCAAGATAGTGCCATGTTCATCGTTTCCCATTTCGGAGCACCCATATACATTGCACATCATATCTTGCATTCCATGCCATGTCCTGCATCATGTTTCTTGCAGATTGCATAGTGATTGATTGTTGTTCCGATGTTTGTGTTCTTGCTTTGGGTAGAGCCGGGAGACAATTTTGTGAACGATGACCCTGTCAAGTAAGTTCACAAGGAGCAAGCTTTTGTTCCCACTTAGGACATTTCAGGCAAGATGATCATTACCCCCGATATCACTTCTATCTTTGCTTGCTAGTTGTTCATTTTATCACTATGTCACGCTACCGACCACTGGTTATATATCCTCCCATGTTTCCATCAAAATCCTCTGACCCACCTTCCTAGCAAACCGTTGTTTGGCTATGTTGCCGCTTTTGCTCAGCCCCTCTTATAGCTTTGCGAGTTGCAGGTGCAGTGCAGGTTGTTCCATGTTGGAACATGGATATGTTGGTATATCACAATATCCATTATTTAATTAATGCATCTATATACTTGGTAAAGGGTGGAAGGCTTGGCCTTTTTGCTCGGTGTTTTGTTCCAATCTTGTCGCCTTAGTCTCCCCCATACCGGTGCTATGTTCCTTGAATTTTGCGTCCCTAACATGATCGGGGTTTATGGGCCCCCTTCGTCTCTTCGCCTAAAGTAAAGCTTTCTAGAGGGGATCCAACTTTTGTTTTACAACTTGCCTAATAACAACCAAAATTTGCATTCGTAGTAATAAACCCGAGGATTCTTAATCAACAACCCCGGGCCATTGCTCGGCATGAGTGTTGGTCGTCCACCTACCTAGCAGTCAGCAGTGCCACCTATGGGCAACTCGAGGTCTTTTGGCTATCGTCCACTTTGCATAGATGGATGAGTCCGTAGATAGAGAGCGTGCGGCTCTGGACACGGATCTCCTTGGGATATTTTTCCTTTCTTCGAAGAGCTTGTGCACTGGGATTCCGAGATTACTCTGGGTGTCCCGCGATGGAGGATTGTCTTTGCAGATAGTGAGATTGTCATGGGCTAAATTGGGATACCCCTGAAGGGTTTAAATTTTTGAGAGCCGTGCCCACGGTTATGTGGCAGATGGGAGTTTTTAATATCCGGTTGTAGTGAACTTGAAGCTAATCTCATTAAAATAGACCAACCGCGTGCGTAGCCGTGATGTCTCTTTTCGACGAGGTTTGGGAAGAGAACACGGTGCTGTTATGTTTGAATGTAAGTAGTTCAGGATCACTTCTTGATCATTACTAGATTGCGACTGTTTGCGTAGCTTGTCACCATGTTATTGTATTCGTAAGTTAGCCACCATACAAATTATTAGTGCCTGTTGCAACTTCACCACTTAACCATGCCATACCTATTTAAGCTTTGATAGTCTTGATACCGAGGGTGATATGATTGCTGAGTCACTGTGGCTCACAGATTACTACAAACACAGTTGCAGGTACCGTTGAGTCTGATGCAGGAGATGCCACTGAGCTCCTGTGGGAGTTTGACAAACACCATGGTCGTTTCTATGTTACTTATCCGAAAGATCAGTAGAGGACCTAGTCGGAGTATCCAGGGATAGAAGGGTGGTGTTTTATTTTTATGTAGTCCGTAGTCGGACCCTGCTATGTGTATGGATGATTATATGATACTTTTGCTATTCTGGGGCAAGTGTTTCCTGGATCTCGTATTCTATCTTTTCACTTAGTTGTATGAATTTGTATATCACCTTGCCGCGCATCCGAAATTCGATTGTGCCCCAATCATGAGTTCATCACTTCATTGGGATAGAATTGCATCTTGTGCGTTACAAGTTGGTATTCAGACCCCTACGGACTATGGGAGCCCCTTCTTGATCAAACCCCTGATGAGTCTAGAAGAAAGCTGTTTTGTGTCTTAGTTATATCAGAGAGTAGGAATTCTTTTTACTCCTTATCCCCTTCGTCGCTCTGGTAAGGACTCGTGACGTAGGTGTTTTCCTCACTCTTCTACCCTTTTCACTAAAAAAATTTAGGATCACGCGGGTATTGTGGAATAGCTCCGATATCATTGTGATGGGGATTTTGTCTTGGTGCCTCCTGACATTTAGGGGTTGTGGCAGTGTCCCGGGGAGTTGAGCTCCAAGGTATTTTCATCACAGTGTTTATCATTTCAGTTCCGGAACACCAGAGGACGCCGACATCGAAAACGCTTCTATACTCTTTGTGGTGAGAGTAGTTTGACGACACCTAGTACTTGGGAGAGTGATTAGATGTATTGCTAGAGCTAGTATATCTGGTGTTTTCGAAGGTCTGAGGTACATAATTTCCAAAGGTTTCTTGGTTATGTGTTGAAGGATGGATACAGTTGGAGCATATGGCTTGTTAGTTGTTTGAGATATTTGTGCCTCCATGTATCCCCAACACCGGGTTGCATAACTAGAAAGTTTAGGGAGTTAATAGGTGGGAATTCAAGTATCTCTAAGTTATCTTTCTGACAGATATTTGGTATGAGATTGGGGAATCTTTACCATGTATTTGTTCTAGTTGTTACCTTGTTGTTTTATTCATCTACCTCGTTCAAAGTGGCTTCTCATTCAAATGTTCATATCATATTAACTCCGGAATGCATTCGTTCAATCTTTGTTCGGATGTTATTGTGAAGACTACATTGCACATGTCTAGCCTTTAATTCGGCCCATCTATCATTTCAATGGTGGTTCTAATGGATGTCATCTTCTTCAGGATGGCTCCCCCAACGTGTCTGCATCCGGAACATACCGATGGAGAGCAGTAGAACCCTCCACCTCCGCCACCTCCTCCGCCTCTGGAGGCATGGCAAGCTGTGATGGTTGATAACCGACAAATATAGGGGATCGCAACAGTTTTCGACGGTAGAGTATTCAACCCAAATTTATAGATTCGACACAAGGGGAGGCAAAGAATATTCGAAGGTATTAGCAGCTGAGTTGTCAATTCAACAACACCTGGAGATTAATTATCTGCAGCAACGTGATCAGTAGCAAAGTAATATGATAGTTTTGATAGTAGTGGCAATAGCAATAGCAACAGTAACAATGATAGCAGTAATTTTGTAGCAAGTGCATAAGTAACGATAGTAGTAGTAACTTAGCAGAAACAATATAAGATAAATTCGTGTGCATTGGATCAGTAATTTGTTGGATGATATTCATCATGTGACTGTCATAACCTAGGGCGATACGACACTAGCTCCAGTTCATAAATATAATGTAGGCATGTATTCCGTAAATAGTCATGCGGGCTTATGGAAAGAACTTGCATGACATCTTTTGTCCTACTCTCCCGTGGCAGTGGGGTCCAATTGGAAACTAAGAGATATTAAGGCCTCCTTTTAATAGAGAACCGGAAGAAAGCATTAACACACGGTGAATACATGAACTCCTCAAACTATGGTCATCACCGGGAGTGGTCCCGACTATTGTCACTCCGGGATTGCCGGATCATAACACGTAGTAGGTGAGTATAACTTGCAAGATCGGATCTAGAACATGGATATAATGGTGATAACATAGACGGTTCAAATCTGAAATCATGGCTCTCGGGCCCAAAGTGACAAGCATTAAGCATGGCAAAGTCATAGCAACATCAATCTTAGAACATAGTGGATACTAGGGATCAAGCCCTAACAAAACTAACTAGATTACATGATGAATCTCATCCAACTCCTCACCGACCAGCGAGCCTATGAAGGAATTACTCACTCAAGGTGGGGAGCATCATGGAATTGGCGATGGAGAAGGGTTGGTGATGACGAAGAACGAAGATCCCCCTCTTCGGATCCCCAAACGGACTCCAGATTTGGCCTCCTGATGAAGAGCAGGAGGTGATGGCGGCTCCGTCTCGTGGATTGCCCTGATTTTTTTCTGGAAAAATATGATTTTATAGAGTAGGTTTCAGGGTCTGCGGGGCCACCAGGTGGGGACAACCCAGCTAGGCGCAGCAGGAGGAGGCGCGTCCTGGTGGGTTTCGCCCACGCAGGTGCCCCCCTCAGGTGTCTCTTCGTTCCAGAAATTCTCTTTTATTGTATAAAAATTCCTCGCAAAGTTTCGTTCCATTCCGAGAACTTTTATTTCTGCACAAAAACAACACCATGGTAGTTCTGCTGAAAACAGCATCAGTCCGGGGTTAGTTTCATTCAAATCATGCAAATTAGAGTCCAAAATAAGAGGAAAAGCGTTAGGAAAAGTAGATACGTTGGAGACGTATCAACTGCCCAAGCTTAAACCTTTGCTTGTCCTCAAGCAATTCAGTTGATAAACTGAAAGTGAAAAAGAAAAACTTTTACGAACTCTTTTGCTCTTGTTTGCATAAATAAGCTTCAACAGCACCCATGTATTCAGCCAACATTATAACTAACCATGCTGACAATAACTTTTAAAGATTATATTAACTCATATCAATGACATAATTAGCTAGCGGGCAGTAATAAGATATCTCAAACAACAACATGTTGTCAAAATAACCATGATATAGCATGACAATAGTCACATCTTGCTAGCCATTTCTGAGACCCCAAAACATAAATGCAGAGCACCTCCAAAGTTTAAGAAGTGACTAAACATTGTAATTCATGGTAGAAAAGATCCAGTCATGATGCAGCCAATATTAGCTACACACAATGCATAAGCATGACAGCAGTGCTCTCAGGTTCTGGCGCTTATTTTAGAAGGTGATGACACAACATAAGAGTAAAATAGATAGTCCCTTCGTAGAGGGAAGCAATGATTTGCAGAGGTGCTAGAGCTCAAGTTTTAAAACAGAGGTAAATGATATTTTGAGAGATGCACCCTTCTTGTTTACCTCACAACCATCAGTTATCAATATCTTCCATGCTAAGCACACTAGTGGAGGTTCGCAAGCGATAAAAGTAAAGGATTTGACTCCATTGGGAGTTTTTGTTTGATTATTGATAAGCTTTTTCTATTTGCAGTTTGGGACTAGGCATCCCTATTACCGCCCTTTTCTCGTGTGATGGTGAGTGAATAAACACTCTACCTGAGAATAAGCCCCTTAGGATGGAAAGATACCGACCACCTCCTATCATTCCATGAACGATCCAGGCACACAGAAGGATATTTATTAGAAGTTTTTAGATGTGGCACATGCAAATTTACTTAGGACAGTAGGGTAATATCGCATATAGGTAGGTACAGTGGACTCATTTGGAATAACTTGGGTTCAAGGTTTTTGATGTACAAGCAGAATTCTCATTTAGTACATGCGAAGGCTAGCAATTAGATTGAGAAGTGGACAGCTAGAGAGCAACAACAGTCATGAACATGCATTATGCATAAGTAACATTAGACACTAGCATGAGTAGGATATGAACGCCATGAACATAAATATCATAGAGGCTATGTTGGTTTTGATTCAACTACATGCATGAACATGTGCCAAGTCAATCCACTCGAACATTCAGAGGAGGACACCATATCATCATAATACATCACAATCATTTTAACGCAATGTTGATATCCAAGATAAATCATTATCCACTCCCAGCTACTTATGCATGGCATGATAAACTATAATCTCTAATTGTTATTGCAAACATGTTTAATCATAAAGGGCTGAATCATGGATACTAGGTTAAATACATTTACATAAATAGAACAAGTTGAGTTCATACCCGTTTCTCTCTGCCACGGCAGTTCATCGAATATCGTCATTATTGCCTTTCACTTGCACGACCGAACAATGTGAAAATAATAATAATAATAGTGCAAGAGTGTCATCGACTAAGCTGGAATCTGCAAACATTTTATTCAACAGGAGAATACAAGGTAAAATGGGCTCTTCGTTAGATCAACAATAATGCATATGAGAGCCACTCAACGTTTTCATCATGGTCTTCTCCTCGGTAAGACTCGAATAAAAAGGAAAGAAGTTCAGAGAAACACACTGAAATATTTTTGGAGTCTTTTGGTTTTCTTGAACAAGCAAATAAAAGGGAAAAGCAAAAACGAGAAAAACTATTTACACGGGAAAGCTCCCAACAAGCAAAAGGAGGACAAGGAAATCTTTTTGGGTTTTCTTTTGAGTGCAACAACTAAGAATGCATAGAAAGTAAACTAACTACTGCTATTTTTTTGGTTTTTCTAAGGTTTTTCAAACACACAAGAAGCAAGAAAATAAAATTAAGCATGGATGATACAATGAAAAAGTGTGGATACCGACTGTAACACCCACGATGCAGCTATATCTCCCACATGTCGAGGCATGACTTAGAGGCATAATCGCATGGTGGTTTTGTCGCCAGAGGGGTAATGTTCACACAATCCCATGTACTGAAAAAGAAAGGGATAAAGAGTTGGCTTACAATCGCCACTTCACACAAATAACAAGTAAACATACATCATCCAGAGTACAATCAAGGTCTGACTACGGTACCAAAATAAAGGAAGACAACCCCAAATGCTAGATCCCAGATCGTCCCAACTGAGCTCCACTACTGATCATCAGGAAACGACACATAGTAACGACCAAGGTCCTTGTCGAACTCCCACTTGAGTTCGGTAGCATCACATGCACTGGTATCATCAGCACTTGCAACTGTTTGGACGTATCCGTGAGTCACGAGGACTCAGCAATCTCACACCAGCGAGATCAAGACTATTTAAGCTTATGGGTAGGATAAGGTAATGGGGTGGAGCTGCAACAAGCGCTAAGCAAATATGTTTGCTAACATACGCAAATATGACTAAGATGAGAAGCTACGCAATGGTCGAAAAGCTATAAGTGATCAAAAAGTGATCCTGAAACTACTTACGTTCAAGCATAACCCAAGATCGTGATCACATCCCGGACTCCGCCGAAAAGAGACCATCGCGGCTAAACACGCAGTTGATTCATTTTAATTAAGTCAAGTGTCAAGTTCTCTACAACTGGATATTAACAAATTCCCATCTGCCACATAACCACGGGCACGGCTCTCGAAAGTTCATACCCTACAGGGGTGTCCTAACATATCCCATCATAAGCTCTCACGGTCAACAGAGGATATTCCTTCTCTCGGAAACACCCGTTCAGTCTCGAAATCCCTGTTACAAAACATTTCTACAATGGTAAAACAAGACCAGCAAAGCCGCCCGATGTGCCGACAAATCTCGATAGGAGTCGCACGTATCTCGTTCTCAGAGCACACCGGATGGGCAAGACATCGGGTTGGCATAGACCCTGGTTGCCCAGGGGGCGCCAGACATTGCCCAGGTTGGACCAACACTCAGAGGAGCACTGGCCCGGGGGTTTAAAATAAAGATGAACCTTGAGTCTGTAGAACCCAAGGGAAAAGGCTTAGGTAGGCAAATTTAAAACCAAGGTTGGGCCTTGCTGGAGGAGTTTTATTCAAGGTGAACTGCCAAGGGGGTCCCATAACCCCAACCGCGTAATGAACGTAAAATCAAATAACAGAACACCGGTATGATGGAAACTAGGGCGGCAAGAGTGGAACAAAACACCAGGCATAAGGCCAAGCCTTCCACCCTTTACCGAGTATATAGATGCATTAATTGAAATAAGAGATATGATGATATCCCAACATATCCATGTTCCAACATGGAACGAACTTCAACTTCACCTGCAACTAGCAACGCTATAAGAGGGGCTGAGCAAAAGCGGTAACATAGCCAAACAACGGTTTGCTAGGAAGGTGGATTAGAGGCTTCACATGGCAATATGGGAGGCATGATAAAACTACTGGTAGGTAGCGTGACATAGCGATAGAACGAACAACTAGCAAGCAAAGATAGAAGTGATATCGAGGGTATGGTCATCTTGCCTGCAATTTAATCAGAGTTGTCGAAAGCTTGCTCCTCGTTAGCGTACTCAACAGGTTCCTCGTTAACTTACTCTTCTCCCGGCTCTAACCAAAGCAAGAAAACAAGCAATGAACAACAATCAATCACGGTGCAATGCACAAGAAACATGATGCAATACATGGCATGATATGCAAGATATGATATGCAATGCATATGCGTGCTCCGGAAGGGAAAGAATGATCAAGGCATCAACTTGGCAAACCAAGTATGCCACTGGAGAGATTAGGTGATTTCGGTTGAAATCGATATAAGGATCACCAGAAACGGATGCACGATCTGCAAATGACAAGCAACAAAAGAATGGTGCAAAACTGCGATTAACAGCATGATAGCACTTAGAATGCAACAATAAGCTTAGCTACTGCACTCCAACGTATCAACAAAGCATATGGCAGTGATTTACAAAGGATGCTTGACAAAACATGAACACTGAGCTACGGCTAAATCACACTAGAACAGGTTCAAACAAGCATGGCAAAAGTGCAAAAGAGATCATCTTCACACACAGTGAAAATACTAACATGTCAAAACAACATCAGGAAGCAATGTTCAGAGCAAGCAAACAACATGCTACGGGAACATATCATGGCAAACAAAGCCATGGCATGCTTCTACCAAATGCATCGAACAAAACTCCCTTACTGAACATGACCCAAAAAGGCACATAAAATATGATGGTACCCATGTAAACATACCAAGTTTTATAAACAGATTCAGACAGTGGAATTTCAGGACATGGCAGGAACAGATTCATGATAGCAACTTTGCACGCTCATGCAACTCACCACAAAGCATTACATGACAACACAGGCATACCAACAGTAATAAGACATGTCCATTAAGCTAAACATGGCAAGAGCAAGTTCATAGGGTACATGCATAACTGGCAAAACACATGGCAATATTGATTATCATGTTAACAATCTGCCAGGAACATTATTGAGCAAAAGTAGAGCAAGAAAATGACATGCTAGTGTACTCAATAATTGCAACTAGAGGCATGAATGGGTAGAGAAATACCACATCTTCAAAACATCCTTACTGAACTACCTCAAAATGTGCATGGATCTCATGGTAGCAACAAGCTTACAAGGCATCAAAATAACATCAGGAGAAGGACTTAGCAAAAACCTAAGTGCCTGAAAACAGTAACATCACGGAGCCTACTTTGCATGCATGTGCTAGTCACCACATAGCTCCTAAAATACAATACTTGCACCCCTGTAAAGATGGCATGATGGAGCTCAAAATACATGTAGACATCATGCTCATAGGATGCACACACCAAATGCAACAAAAATGACAAATCTCCATGTTCTGTTAAGAACAAGTGGTTAACATTTTATAGCACTCTTGCAGTAAGGAAAATGACATCAATATTGACAGTAACAAGCACGCAAATGGAACTAACATGAATATCATGATGAGATGAACATTTTGATATATCATATGCATGAAACGGAGCTACGGTCATCGAGATATGGCATGATGAATAGGGCATAAAAATTATAGGAACTCAGGACTTGGTGGAAATATCACCTCCCAGAAAACATATCTAGGGTTTGCACACTTTTCGAGGACTGCCGGAGATGTCGTCGGAGAAGCTTTGCGCAGCGGCCGGAGATGAGGGAGAGGGCGCTGGAGCTCGAGGGGGAGTGGACGGACTCGTGGGAGGTCGGATCCGGCGACAGGGGAGCGGGGCGGCGCAAGGCGGCCGGATCGGCGCGCACGGCGGCGAGGCAACACGGCACGGGTGGCGGCAGGCGGCGGCGCGTGCAGGTGGCGGCAGGGAGCGGCGTGCACAGGCGGCGGCGTGGGCGGCGAGTGAGGCAGGGACCCATGGCGGCGCGCAGGCGGCAAGGCACGGGGAAACCAGGCCGGGCGACGCGGTGGGAGAGGGCCGGCTTCGGGCTTCGGCAGGCCCGCGGTGGGTGGCGGCGGAGGGTGGACATGTGGCGGCTCAGGAGTGGTGCAGAGGCGGCAGCACGAAGCGTCCGGCATGGATGGACATGTCCGGCGGCAAGAGGAGCGATTTAGCTAGGGTTTCATCCAGGATTTGGAAGGGGGATGTCTTTTTATAGGTAGAGGGAGCTAGGAGTGTCCAAATGAGGTGCGGTTTTCACCCACACAACCGTGATCCAACGACGAAGAACATGGAAGTGGTTTAGATGGGTTATTGGTCTATTTTGGAGGGGTGTTGGGCTACAACAGAAAAGAGGCTTTTACGATTGCCCGGTTAAGTGTTGGGGCATCAAACGACCTCCAAATGGAACGAAATTTGACAAGCGGTCTACCGGTGATGTACCAACGCCACTTGAAAAATCTTGTCCCATTCCGAGAACGTTTTTCTCCCGCTCATGAAACAAGATAAGAGGGGTGCGCCGGGTGCATGTGGGAGTGTCGGTTTGCGGAATGGACAATGGGGAGAATGCTCAGATGCATGAGACGCACACGAATGCAAATGCGATGCACATGATGCCATGATATGAAATGTTGTCACAGCACTAGCTTAGTCGTGCCTATCCTTGCATAACCTCCATGCATCATGTTTACTTTTTCTCAGAAACTTGAAATGGGGATGTTCAAACCCTACCACCACATGGATTTCAAATAGGCTCAACTAAAGTCATTTTCGATGAACCCAAAAATGCCCATTGAAAATGTTCATGAATTCTGATAAGGGTGAAAACCTCTGCCAAAAATGATGAACATACTTCTAGGTCATTCCTGGATTTTTGAATTAATTCATATTGTATTTGACTTTGGGCATTTAAATACTATAAATAAATTAAATGCTTAGATAATGCTGAAATTAAATGTGGGCCACTAGAACAATCTAGAGAGTGTCCACAAATTATTCCAGCATTTTACAAAATGCTTTAGTATTTTTACTAAAGCCAAAACAGAAGCAAACAAATAGAAAAAAACAAAAACAAAAAAAACCTACCTGGACTTACCTGGCCGGCCCAGTGGACAGCCAGCCCACGAGGCCCACGCGCCAGTCACCCCTAACCTCCTGCCAGTAGGCAGGAGGGCGTGTGGCCGCGGCGCACGCGCACGCACTCGGCCAGCTCCTGGTTGCCGTTGTTGCTGGAGTCGTCCCCGAGCGCCACGCACTTCCCCTCGACTGCCTGCACCTCTCCTCTCTCCCCCTTGAGCAATCTTCCCTCCTCTGCCTCTTTCCCACGCGACCATCGAGCGTTGTCGTCGCCGCCAACGAGCGCAACCGCGGCCATCGCCTCCCCCTCGCTTCTATGTGCTGTCCAGAGGCTCCGCCTCGACGCCACGGAGCCCGAAGACGAAGCACGCGCCCGCGGATGCCCGGAAGCGTCGCCATCAAGCTTGTCCCCGCCGCTTCTGCCCGGAGATCGCCACCACCGTTCCGTCGTCACCAAGCCGTCCCCGAGCCCACTTAGCGTCTCATCCGACTCCTCGTGAGCTCCTCTTCCCCTCCCCTCACTCCGTGCACTCGATTTCGTCCCCTAGCTAGCTGCCCCGCCGGACCCGAGAGCTCACCACCGTCGGACCTCACGCCGCCGTGGCCAGAGCCCGTTTCCGTCGCTCTTGAGTACGCGGGCGTGCTCCTAGCATCTCTAGGGAGCTAACCTGCAGCCCATCCTACTCCCTAGCGCACCGCAGCACCGTGCCCGCACGCACCCGAGCTCCGGCCGCCGCCGATGCACGCCGCCCCAGCACCCGCAGCTGCCACCGTCCGACGCGCCTCGTCGCTGGTCCCGCAGAACCCATCTGCACGACCTCTCGTCGCCGGAAACGGCCGGACGAGGACCTCCGCCGTGTCCTGCTTAGCGCCGGTGGCTAATCGCCGGTTAGCCGACGTGGATGTCATTAGATTAGGGGCTAACTAACCCTATTAGTTTAACACTAGACACTGACAGTGGGACCCACTTTGTTAGTTTACTGGATAACAAAAATAATTAGATTACTTAATAAAATCAGCGGGGCCCACGCGTCAGAATTGACCTGCTGACGTGGCCGTTGACCAGGCCCACATGTCAGCGACTCTAACCAGTCCTGTGTCACTGACCAATGGGCTCCACTGGTCAGGTTTGACCTGGACAGCCCTGTTGACCTGCTGACGCCAGCATGACGCAATGCTGACGCAGTTAATCATTTTCTGGAATTAAAATAATTCAGAAATTCCAGAAAATGCCCAAAACTTCTAAAAAGCATAGAAATTCAACCGTAACTCCAAATGAAATAAATTATATATGAAAAATTATCAGAAAAATTCAAGCAATCCATCTGTACCATTTTCATGCATGTTAGAACAACTTAAGGCCACCGTTTAGGACAAATCAAATGATTGGTATTTAAATAACCACATGTGGAGTTTGAATTTGAACTTTGGGTTCAAACCAACTTCATTTAATTGTGTTGCTAGTTGCATTAGCTCAATCAACAGCATATCGACATGTCACATTCATGCATCATATTGTTGCATTGCATTGATTGTGTTTCTTTCTCAGTTGCCGGTAATTGCCCCCTCTCGATAGACGCGTTTCGACGATGAATTCGATGACACCGATGAAGAGCTATACTATCTTCAGGAGTGCCAGGCAAGCGAAACCTCCTTGTTCATTCTAATACAATCCCACTCTCCCGCTCCGGCTCTCTTTTACTGCATTAGGACAAAATGATTCCTCTGTTACTTGCTGCGGTAGTTGAACCCCTTATCCTCTGCATGACCTGTCATTGCCACAGTAAATAGATGAAACCCACTAGCATGAGTAGGAGTTGTTTGAGCCCTGATTTGCCTACTCATTCATGCTTGTTTGTCACGCCTGCTACTGCTTAGAGTTGAGTCAGGTCTGATTAATCGGGGATGAATCGGAGGTGTGTAAACATGTCCTACTGTTGAGAGCTAAGTGTGTGAACACGATTTGGTAAAGGTAGCGGTGAGAGGCCATGTAGGAGTACATGGTGGGTTGTCTCATTGAAGCCGTCCTTAGGATCTGAGTTCTGTGTTTGTGATCCATGAAACAGTTACTACCACGCATTGGGCCCAAAACCAATGGACCCTCTCGGCTTCTTGATCACCCTTGTCCTCTGTCCAGGAGTTGCAACTAGTTTCTGGTGTTTGTAGGTTATGTGTTGGAGGCCGTGCGTAGCACTGACCCTAGGGGTGGGCTATGTTGCGGTAGATACACCGTGGCTGGGTATGCCAGGCACCCGTTTGGCCTCTCGGGACCCTGTTCACATCGTTCGGGGCCGTATGTGGAAACCTCGGCCGGACTCCCTGCGGATGGAACCTGGATAGGCGATAAACCTGGACTAGAGACTTGAGTGTTTAGGTAGGCCGTGGCCGACACCCTCGTTGGGCTTCCGCTTGAAGGTTGCCGAGTACATGTCGTGTAAACGACGGTAAGTGGTGAGAGCGTGTGTGAAGAAGTACACCCCTGCAGGGTTAACATCATCTATTCGAATAGCCGTGTCCGTGGTAATGGACTTCTGGGTTGCCTATAACAGTTCTTAGACAAGTGAAAGTGGATACTCTAAAATGTGCAAGATAAGCGTGAGTGCTATGGATGGCGTTCTCGTAGGGAGGCGGGAGCGGATCCATAGTGGTGTATTGATATGGTGAATATGTGGACTCATGTGCGCCATCTCAAAAGAGTTACTTGCAATCGTAGTTTAAGATAGCCACCGAGTCAAAGCTGGCTTGCTACAGTTAAACTCCACCACCCCCCTGTTGATACCGATGCATATGTAGCTAGTTCTGATGTAAGTCTTGCTGAGTACTTTTGTACTCACGTTTGCTTAATTTATGTTTTGCAGAGAGATTTCAGTCTCGCTAGTAGTTTCGCGTGGACTTCGACGTTTAGCTTGATACCTCAGCTACGATCTTGTGCCATCGGCAGGATCTAGTAGATAGTCAGGCTTCTCAGCCTTCTTCATTTGTAGTTGTCTGTACTCAGACAACTTAAGCTTCCGCATGTGCTTGTTGCCTGTATGCTCTCTATGTTGGGTCATGAGACCCATGTTTGTAATATCTCGCTCCTCGGAGCCTAATGAATAAATACTTGAGTCGTAGAGTTATGTTGTGATGCCATGTTGTATTTACACATGTCGAGCATATTGTGTGTATGATTGAAATTCTTGGTATGTGTGGGATCCGACAACCTAGTTGTTTATCCTTGGTAGCCTCTCTTATGGGGAAATGTAGTCTTGTGCTTCCATGAGCCATAGTAGTCCGCTACAGCCCGGTTCACCGGAGTCCTGCTAGCCCAGCACTACTGCTCAGGACACTTGACTGGCCGGCATGTGTTTCACTTCGTTCCTGTGTCTGTCCCTTCGGGGAAATGTCACGCAGTGACATCCGGAGTCCTGTTGGCCCAGTGCTACAACCCAGATTCACACGCTGCTGATCGACATGCTCGATGTTGATTCATGTATGCCTGTTCCCGTAAGTTAGTGCCACTTTGGGTTCACGACTAGTCATGTCGGCCCGGGTTCTCTGTCATATGGATGCTAGCGACACTATCATATACGTGAGCCAAAAGCCGCAAACGGTCTCGGGCCATGGTAAGGTGACACCCATGGTAATACCGTGCGTGAGGCCGCAAAGTAATATGAGGTGTTACAGGCTAGATCGGTGTGACTTAGAATCGGGGTCCTGGCAGCTTTGGTATCAGAGCCTGACTGCCTGTAGGATTACCAAGCCAAACTGGTCGAAGTCGAGTCTAGAAATGCTTTAGTTATGTAAGGGAATTGATTGTGGAAGGGAACGTAAGGCTCTTTTTACTCCTTATATCTCATGCCCTCTGATCTGAGTCACCCTCTTCCTTTCTACGGGGTTAAGAAACTAGGCCTTCTCATCTATCTATCAGGATGACGTGTTACTAACCCGTTGACTTATAGGATTGATGGATTCATGCCGCAGTTCTGTTTCCAATACTTCCATGTGTTCATAATTGGTCCTGGAACCTTGATATTGTGATGTTGAGTGGTTATGCCACCATTTTGCAGGATGTCTCAAATCTTTTTGAGCATTTACAGTCATTATGCTGTCCGAGTCATCCCAGGTTTCTAAGTAATCTGATGCATTTGCAAACCCCTTCCTCATGTTCCTGATGTCCATTTGGTCCAGATTAATCACACTAATCGGTGAGTTGAGGTACTCTATTGCCTCGACATATATGTTGGAGCTATTACTATGACCCTAGGTGTTTTAGGGAGTCACCTATTAATCTTGCCATGTTTTGTGTTCCGGTGTGATAATTCTGGCCACCATTCTTGAAAGCATCCCGTGATGCCATGTAGTGGTAGGTATTCTATTCATGGGTTCTTGAACCTAAGATTCACCCTACTTATCTCATGTTGTTAGTGTTGCTAGTTCCTTTAGGATATTAGTAACCTTTGCGATAGTCCTCGAGGTTCGTGGTACATCCTTCTTCCAATTATCATGGACCATTCTTGGCAGGAGTTCTTTTGAACCAAAAGGTCATGACAGAGCGCTCCTGATGAGTTCTCCATTCTATGTTGTGACTCTGCCAACCCTACCTTCCTGCATGGGTTATCCGGAAGAAATATGTTGAACTCGTTCGACATACTAATCTATGCATCCACAACTCAGAAAGTTATATGTTCCTTTGAGTTGTCCCCCTTCCGTTATATTCCGACCTTCATCTATCAATTTATAGTCAAGAGTATGTGAGCATTCGTTCATCGGTGCCTATTATTCCTGTGGTTTGTCAAGCCATTCTAGTTTAGAATGACTAGGAGAAACAAACTCCAGTACCTCATCCATTTCTAGGATTGGGTCAAAGCAGTTGTATTTCGCAGATCAAATGCAATCAAGCTATTGGTCTGTTCCACCCTGAAGTATTATCCACTTTATGTCAGGAATGTCATGAGAATTGCACCTTCCCTTATGAATTCTTGACGTAGTGATACTTCTTACCATCATTTTTCATTCCTTGGTCCCGTGTTGTCGCAACCAGAATGCCGGCAAGTGAACCATGATGTGTGAAATCAATACTCCTAGCAACTAGTTGCTAGGTAGCTAATGGACAATAATTTCTTTCTTAGCGTGTTGGTTATTGAATCATCATCCTAAGATTTATCGTGCTACCTAGTCCTTATTTCCTGGTGTACTCTTCGATCAACAGGTTAGGATATTGCCAAACCCTTGCTCTTTTGATCATATCGTCCTGCTCTAAAAAGCAAGATTGTTCTCGAGCTTAGTAACATATCGGTGGTTCGTGATTTTCCGAATATCTTCTCTGAAGTATTACCTGGCTGTCACCTGACCGCTATGTTGAGTTCGTGATCAAGTCGGTTTTCTATAAATGACCCCTTCTCCAAGAATCTGTGTTGGATATCTCTGAGCTAGTTGGTTGAGCTAAACAACAACTTGGAGAGTTGGAAGATGGAAGCTTGTCTGACTTAGTTCATGTTAAGGGATATCCTGGTGGTGTGTGTGTGTGTGTTGAAGATAGAAGATATCTTCATCGACTGATCCCCGTGATCAGTTGTTGAACCTATTGTCTTGTCCAAACCCTGATTTGAGTATGGGCTATCGTCAAATCAAGTTAAAACCAACGATATTCCTAATGTTGTCTTACTCGTGGTTGATTCCTCGAGCATACACCATTACATCTTTTGGTCTGACCAATGCTATCACCGTGTTCACATGATGGTGGAAGTCCGATGATATGGAAATTTCGATGAGTTGTTGTTGAGCCCACCAGCAACATTTTGTCTCCCCCATGATTCATGTTGAACATCAACCTAGTGTTGAAAACTTGTAAGCAATGCCTTCGTGTCCCGTTCATGAAGCATATGTTGGATGGAAGAAGTGACTTCCTCGAATTCATGTGCACTTGGTGCAAGTTGCCGCCGTGAGTTTGAGAAAGATTGTTTTGTTTTCCCTTGGAATCATCTCAAATCAGTCATGCATACGTGCGAAGTATTCTATGGTTTGGTAGATTAATTACCTCCACTCCATATGTGTTCCTAGCACACCAAGCCACTGATTGACTTGTTCAAGGAAAAGGAGTCTATGCTTGGGATCTAATCCGTGGACTTGCGTAAAGACTTCGAAATCCTTGATGATGGTTCCCCGCCTGAACTCGATAGCGTTTTACTATAAGACTACTACGTGGTCATGCTTGTCTTGGATAGTGTGTTCACAGGTTTGTAGTAGAACCAGCTCATGTTTTGGAGCTTGCTATCGCAGTTCATTCCCCGAGAATCTCACAATGTCATCTCGTCAAATTGTGTTGCAAACTCTCAGTTTCTTTCTAGACTGGATGGGTCTGGAATATCCTAACACCAACCAGATCTGAATCTCAGGCAGATATGATGGTTGGAACGTACACCAAGAACTATAATGTTGGTCTCTTTGTAACCGGTAACGTGGATGTCGTGGCCAACACACCTAGCCGGAAGGCCTATTATTGTATTATCTTGGTTAAAGAAGTTGGTCATCTCCCCATAAAGATCTCGCAGGATCTGCCTCCGTAGTTATTCCTTATGGATTCTTGAGCTTCTGAAGTCCGACCTTTTACTTAATGTTCTAGATACCAAACCATATCTATAAATGGATTACGCTAGCACATCAAGGAGAACATTAGAAGCGGAGTGCTAAATGTCTCTCGGTCGATCGTCCAGGTTCTGTTCCCTTAGCCTCGCTAAGGGAAGATCTGAGAAGGTGTTATCTTCCTTTGTATTCGCATCATCCATCACTAGTCATCATGGTGGTATGTCGTGTTGCCAGGATCCTTGCCACAGATGTTGGTAGAACCTTGATGAATATGAAATGCTCAAGTTCTTGAGAGCACGCATAAGCAAAATTATCCCTTGCGTTGTCTTCAACAAGGTAGTCCACATCATCCATCCTAGTCTGAGTATGCCGTCTCTTCGAGCTATCTCAAACGATCAATTGTAAATTGCCTTAAGCTGGTATGAAGATTTTCAATGATTTATGGACCAAAAGTAATTCTTTTTTCCACTTAAGAGAACAGTTCAATGAGTCACCTTCTCCAAGGTGCCCTGTTATGGGTTCATGACAATTATCTCCTCACAACCTTGAAACCTTGCACCACCTTACTCAAGTGTGGAATTACTACCTACCAACTTGAATCCTCATCGTTTGATTTCCATCACCCTGATGTGAACTTTGTGTCCCAATTGGAGAGATATTCCTATGTCTCACTCCATGAGTTGATCCTGAGTTGCTCGATCTTCGAGAAGATCGATCCTTCTAGAGTTTCTTTCCCTCTCGTTGTCATGTCGGTAGGAGTTCCTGGAGCAAGACTTCGAGACAATGATGGTGATCGAATCAACAATCTTACGAAGTGCAACCTGGATCGTGAAGTTTGTGTTGGTCGTGTGTCCACTCTGTCCTCTTACCTCACGACCTGAATCTCGGGATGAGATTCTTGTTTAGTGGGGGTGAGCTGCCACAGCCCTAGCTTAGTCTTGCCTATCCTTGCATAACCTCCATGCATCAAGTTTACTTTTTCTCAGAAACTTGAAATGGGGATGTTCAAACCCTAGCACCACATGGATTTCAAATAGGCTCAACTAAAGTCATTTTCAATGAACCCAAAAATGCCCTTTGAAAATGTTCATGAATTCTGATAAGGGTGAAAACCTCTGCCAAAAATGATGAACATATTTCTAGGTCATTCCTGGATTTTTGAATTAATTCATATTGTATTTGACTTTGGGCATTTAAATACTATAAATAAATTAAATGCTCGGATAATGCTGAAATTAAATGTGGGCCACTAGAATAATCTAGAGACTGTCCACAAATTATTCCAGCATTTTACAAAATGCTTTAGTATTTTTACTAAAGCCAAAATAGCAGCAAACAAATAGAAAAAAACAAAAACAAAAAAAACCTACCTGGACTTAGCTGGCCGGCCCAGTGGACAGCCAGCCCACGAGGCCCACGCGCCAGTCACCCCTAACCTCCTGCCAGTAGGAAGGAGGGCGTGTGGCCGCGGCGCGCGCGCACGCGCTCGGCCAGCTCCTGGTTGCCGCTGTTGCTGGAGTCGTCCCCGAGCGCCACGCACTTCCCCTCGACTGCCTGCACCTCTCCTCTCTCCCCCTCGAGCACTCTTCCCTCCTTTGCCTCTTTCCCACGCGACCACCGAGCGTTGTCGTCGCCGCCGACGAGCGCAACCGCAGCCATCGCCTCCCCCTCGCTTCTCTGTGCTGTCCAGAGGCTCCGCCTCGACGCCACGGAGCCCCAAGACGAAGCACACGCCCGCGGATGCCCGAAAGCGTCGCCATCAAGCTTGTCCCCGCCGCCTCTGCTCGGAGATCGCCGCCGCCGTTCCGTCATCACCAAGCCGTCCCCGAGCCCACTTAGCGTCTCATCCGACTCCTCGTGAGCTCCTCTTCCCCTCCCCTCACTCCGTGCACTCGATTTCGTCCCCTAGCTAGCTGCCCCGCCGGACCGGAGAGCTCACCAGCGCCGGACCTCACGCCGCCGTGGCCAGAGCCCGTTTCCGTCCCTCTTGAGTTTGCGGGCGTGCTCCAAGCATCTCTAGGGAGCTAACCCGCAGCCCATCCTACTCCCTAGCGCACCGCAGCACCGCGCCCGCACGCACCCGAGCTCCGGCCGCCGCTCGGCTCATCGCCGCCGCCGTTGCATGCCGCCCCAGCACCCACAGCTGCCACCGTCCGACGCGCTCGTCGCGCTGGTCCCGCCAAACCCATCCACACGACCTCTCGTCGCCAGAAACGGCCGGACGAGGACCTCCGCCGTGTCCTGCTTAGCGCCGGTGGCTAATCGCCGGTTAGCCGACGTGGATGTCATTAGATTAGGGGCTAACTAACCCTATTAGTTTAACACTAGACACTGACAGTGGGACCCGCTTTGTTAGTTTACTGGATAACAAAAATAATTAGATTACTTAATAAAACCAGCGGGACCCACGCGTCAGAATTGACCAGCTGACGTGGCCGTTGACCAGGCCCACATGTCAGCGACTCTAACCAGTCATGTGTCACTGGCCAGTGGGCTCCACTGGTCAGGTTTGACCTGGACAGCCCTGTTGACCTGCTAACGCCAGCATGACGCAATGCTGACGCAGTTAATCATTTTCTGGAATTGCAATAATTCAGAAATTCCAAAAAATGCCCAAAACTTCTAAAAATCATAGAAATTCAACCGTAACTCCAAATGAAATAAATTATATATGAAAAATTATCAGAAAAATTCAAGCAATCCATCTGTACCATTTTCATGCATGTTAGAACAACTGAAGGCCACTGTTTAGGAAAAATCAAATGATTGGTATTTAAATAACCACATGTGGAGTTTGAATTTGAACTTTGGGTTCAAACCAACTTTATTTAATTGTGTTCCTAGTTGCATTAGCTCAATCAACAGCATATCGCCATGTCACATTCATGCATCATATTGTTGCATTGCATTGATTGTGTTTCTTTCTCAGTTGCCGGTAATTGCCCCCTCTCGATAGACGCGTTTTGACGATGAATTCGATGACACCGATGAAGAGCTATACTATCTTCAGGAGTGCCAGGCAAGCAAAAACTCCTTGTTCATTCCGATACAATCCAACTCTCCCGCTCCTGCTCTCCTTTGCTGCATTAGGACAACACGATTCCTCTATTACTTGCTGCGGTAGTTGAACCCCTTATCCTCTGCATGACCTGTCATTGCCACAGTAAATAGATGAAACCCACTAGCATGAGTAGGAGTTGTTTGAGCCCTGATGTGCCTACTCATTCGTGCTTGTTTGTCATGCCTGCTACTGCTTAGAGTTGAGTCAGGTCTGATTAATCGGGGATGAATCAGAGGTGTGTAAACATGTCCTACTGTTGAGAGCTAAGTGTGTGAACATGATTTGGTAAAGGTAGCGGTGAGAGGCCATGTAGGAGTACATGGTGGGTTGTCTCATTGAAGCCGTCCTTAGGACCTGAGTTCTATGTTTGTGATCCATGAAATAGTTACTACCACGCATTCGGCCCGAAACCAATGGACCCTCTCGGCTTCTTGATCACCCTTGTCCTCTGTCCAGGAGTTGCAACTAGTTTCTGGTGTTTGTAGGTTATGTGTTGGCGGCCGTGCGTAGCGCTGACCCTAGGGGTGGGCTATGTTGCGGTAGATACACCGTGGTCGGGTATGCTGGGCGCCCGTTTGGCGTCTCGGGACCCTGTTCACATCGTTCAGGGCCGTATGTGGAAACCTCGGCCGGACTCCCTGTGGATGGAACCTGGATAGGCGATAAACCTGGACTAGAGACTTGAGTGTTTAGGTAGGCCCTGGCCGACACCCTCGTTGGGCTTCCGCTTGAAGGTTGCCGAGTACATGTCGTGTAAACGGCGGTAACTGGTGAGAGCGTGTGTGAAGAAGTACACCCCTGCAGGGTTAACATCATCTATTCGAATAGCTGTGTCTGCGGTAAAGGACTTCTGGGTTGCCTATAATAGTTCTTAGACAAGTGAAAGTGGATACTCTAAAATGTGCAAGATAAGCATGAGTGCTATGGATGGCGTTCTCGTAGGGAGACAGGAGCGGATCCATAGTGGTGTATTGATATGGTGAATATGTGGACTCGTGTGCGCCATCTCAAAAGAGTTATTTGCAATCGTAGTTTAAGATAGCCACCGAGTCAAAGCTGGCTTGCTGCAGTTAAACTCCACCACCCCCTGTTGACACCGATGCATATGTAGCTAGTTCTGATGTAAGTCTTGCTGAGTACTTTTGTACTCACGTTTGCTTAATTTATGTTTTGCAGAGAGATTTCAGTCTCGCTAGTAGTTTCGCGTGGACTTCGACGTTTAGCTTGATACCTCAGCTACGATCTTGTGCCCTCGGCAGGACCTGGTAGATAGTCAGGCTTCTCAGCCTTCTTCATTTGTAGTTGTCTGTACTCAGACAAGTTTAGCTTCCGCATGTGCTTGTTGCTTGTATGCTCTATATGTTGGGTCATGAGACCCATGTTTGTAATATCTCGCTCCTCAGAGCCTAATGAATAAATACTTAGTCGTAGAGTTATGTTGTGATGCCATGTTGTATTTACACATGTCGAGCAGATCGTGTGTATGATTGAAATGCTTGGTATGTGTGGGATCCGACAACCTAGTTGTTTATCCTTGGTAGCCTCTCTTATGGGGAAATGTAGTCTTGTGCTTCCATGAGCCATAGTAGTCCGCTACAGCCCGGTTCACCGGAGTCCTGCTAGCCCAGCACTACTGCTCATGACACTTGACTGGCCGGCTTGTGTTTCACTTTGTTCCTGTGTCTGTCCCTTCGGGGAAATGTCACGCGGTGACATCCGGAGTCCTGTTAGCCCAGTGCTACAGCCCGGATTCACACGCTGCTGACCGACATGCTCGATGTTGATTCATGTATGCCTTTTCCCGTAAGTTAGTGCCACTTTGGGTTCACGACTAGTCATGTCGGCCCGGGTTCTCTGTCATACGTATGCAAGCGACACTATCATATAAGTGAGCCAAAAGGCGCAAACGGTCTCGGGCCATGGTAAGGCGACACCCATGGGAATACTGTGCATGAGGCCGCAAAGTAATATGAGGTGTTACAGGCTAGATCGGTGTGACTTAGAATTGGGGTCCTGACAAATGCATAACATGAACAAAATTCAAAACGAAGACAAAACCCAACCATGAAGGGAATATCATATCACATAGCCGAAAATGGGAAGAGTCGGAGTTATAAATATGGAGGGTTACATCTGGGGTGTTACAACACTCCACCACTACAAGAGGATCTCGTCCCGAGATCTAGGGCTGAAAGAACTTCGGATATTCGGACGGAGGTGGTCCTCGCGTTCCCAGGTGGCTTCTCGGTCAGAATGGTGTGACCACTTCACTTTCAAAAATTGGATTGACTTGTTGTGAGTCTTTCGTTCAGTTTCTTCAAGAATAGCAACGTGATGCTCCTGATAAGACAAATCTTCTTGCAGGTCAATCTCTTCGAAGTTGATAGTGCGCTCGGGGGGTCTTGAAGCACTTGCAAAGCTGTGACACGTGAAACACATCGTGCACATTTGGGAAGTTGGACGGAAGCTCGAGTTGATAGTCGAGGTCGCCTCTTTTGTCAATGATCTTAAAAGGACCCACGTATCTCGGGGCTAGCTTCCCTTTGATACCGAAGCGATGAGTGCCTTTCATTAGAGAGGCGCGGAGATAGACATGGTGTCTGATCTCAAAAGCCAAGTCACGGTGCTTGCTATCATAGTAACTCTTCTGGCGCGATTGCGTGGCTTTGATATTTTCACGTATGACTTTACACATATCTTCAGCTTCTGTGATCAAGTTGTTGCCAAGAAGTTGGCGTTCACCAGCCTCTGACCAATTGAGAGGAGTATGTCACTTTCTTCCATAGAGAATTTTGAATGGGGCCTTGCCTGAACTCGCTTGGAAGCTATTGTTGTAGGAGAACAAGACATATGGAAGACAATCTTCCCACTTCATACCGAAAGAGATGACACAAGCCCTGAGCATATCCTCGAGGATTTGATTTACTCGCTCGACCTGCCCACTTGTTTGAGGATGGAAAGCTGTGCTGAAGTGAATGTTGGTGACCATGGCCTTCTGGAAGGAGTCCCAGAACTTAGAAATGAGAATGCTTACTTGGTCTGAAGAGATCAATTGCAAAATACCGTGCAAGGAGACAATCCTAGAGGTGTATAGCTCTGCCAACTGAGCTGATGTGATAGATTCTTTGATTGGAAGGAAATGAGCCACCTTTGTAAGGTTGTCAACGACAACGAAAATAGCATCATTCCCCCGCTTGGACTTAGGAAATCCAGTAACGAAGTCCATTTTGATATGGTCGAACTTCCATTCTGTAATAGCAAGAGGTTGGAGGAGACCAGCTGGTCTTGGTGTTCTGCTTTCACCCTTCGGCAGATATCACATTCGTTCACGAATTGAGCAATCTCTCACTTAATTCGAGTCCACCAATATGACTGATTAAGGTCATGGTACATCTTCATACTTCTAGGATGAATGGACAGAAGAGAATTGTGCGCTTTGTTCATTATGACCTTCCTTAGATCACCTTTAGGAACCACAATCCGGTCCTCGAAGAATAAAGTGTCTTTGTCATCAATGTGATAGCACTTGTATTTGGATAGGCCCTTGGCAATACCACATTTCACCTTCTTCACCATGGTATCAAGGAGTTGTGCCTCACGAATTTGGTCTTCCAATGAAGGAGTGACTTGAAGGTTGGCAAGAAAACCTTGAGGAACAACGTGGAGGTTGAGTTTGTGGAAAGCTTCAAAAAGATCCGGTTGGAAGGGCTTGAGAATTAAGCTGTCGCAGTAAGCCTTCCTGCTCAAAGCATCTGCAATGACATTGGCCTTGCCTGGAGTATATTCAATACTCGGATTGCACTCTTGAATCATTTAGAACCAGTGAGTTTGCCTAAGGTTGAGGTTTGGTTGCGTGAAGATATACTTGAGGCTCTTGTGATCTATGAAAATGTCCACTTGCCTTCCCAACAAGAGATGTCTCCATGTTATTAATGCATGGACAACTACCGCCAACTCAAGATTGTGAGTGGGGTAGTTACTTTTGTTGGTCTTCAACTAACGAGAGGTATAGGCCACAACTTTCTTCTCTTGCATCAACACAGCACCAAGACCTTGCAATGAGGCATCATAGAAAACTTTGAATGGCTTGGATTCATCAGGAGGAGTCAAGACAGGAGTTGAGACGAGTTTCTCTTTGAGGGTATTGAAAGCAACGTCACACTCAGGTGTCCAGACATACTTGACATGCTTCTGGAGGAGGTTGGAAATAGGCTTTGCAATCATAGAGAAATTCTCAATGAATCTTCCGCAATAGCTAGCAAGACCAAGAAAACTGCGGAGCTGCTTGACATTCTGAGGAGGTTCCCAATTCACAATTGCAGACACCTTCTCGGGATTAATAGTGATGCCCTTGGAGGATATGATATGACCAAGATAAAGAACTTCATCAAGCCAAAACTCACATTTGGAAAACTTCACATAGAATTGATGCTCTCTGAGCTTGTCGAGCACCAATCTTAAATGCTTGGCATGATCCTTCTTATTCTTGGAGAAGACCAAGATATCATCGAGATACACCAAGACGAATTCATTTGTGTAAGGGTTGAAGATGAAGTTCAACATGCGAGAGAACGTTGGAGGAGCATTGACAAGGCCTAAAGACATGACAGTATATTCATAAGAACCATAGCTTGTTCTGAATGTTGTCTTGGGGATATCTTGCTTACGAATGCGAATCTGATGATAACCCATATGGAGGTCAAGCTTGGAGAATATTTTAGCACCTTTAAGTTGCTTGAATAGCTCATTGATGTTGGGAAGTGGATACTTGTTCTTTATTGTCTTCTTGTTCAATGGACGGTAGTCGACACAAAGTCGGTCCATTCCATCCTTCTTCTGGACAAAAAGAACAGCACAACCCCATGGAGATGAACTCTGTCTGATCAAACCCAGACGCTCTTGTTCATCGAGTTGTTTCTTCAATTCCTTCAACTCCTTTGGTCCAAGCTTGTATGAACGCTTGCAAACGGGTTCCGTACCATGCTCAAGATCGATAACGAATTCAACTGGTTGGTGAGGAGGCATTCCTGGAAGCTCTTCTGTAAAGACGTCTCGGTATTCACAAATGACTGGAATCTGGGAGATGGCATCCAGCTCACCCTTCTCATTGAGAGAAAACAGTCGTATGGTTTCATCACGAGCGGCATAGATGATCACATCCTCAGAAGAGTGTGCCAATTGAATCTCCCTGGCAGCACAATCTAGCTCAGCCTTGTGCTTAGAAAGCCACTCCATCCCGAGAATTAAATCAATATCCGAATCACCAAGAACAATGTTCTCGTCACAAGAATATCGAAACGATCCCAAGATACCTGCATGATCCTAAAAAAATTGTGAAATTTGAGGAGAGGAAAGTCAAAACATCTACATCAGGAGGCCTCACCAGAGCGACGAAGGGACTGGGGAGTAAAAAGAATCCTACTCTGCATTATATATAATCCTAAGACTCAAAACATTTTGTTCTAGAGTCAACAACATCAGCGATTCGATCAAGCAGGGGCTCCTAAGACGGGGATGGCTCTGATTACCAACTTGTAACGCCCACGATGCGGCTATATCTCCCATGTGTCGAGGCACGACTTAGAGGCATAACCGCATGGTGGTTTTGTCGCAAGAGGGGTAATCTTCACACAATCCCATGTATTGAATAAGAAAGGGATAAAGAGTTGGCTTACAATCGCCACTTCGCACAAATAACAAGTTCAGCATACATTATCCAAAGTACAATCCAGGTCCGACTACGAAACCAAAATAAAGGAAGACAACCCCAAATGCTAGATCCCCGATCGTCCCAACTGGGCTCCAATGCTGATCATCAGGAAACGACACATAGTAACGACCAACGCCCTCGTCGAACTCCCACTTGAGTTCGGTAGCATCACCTGCACTGGTATCATCAGCACTTGCAACTATTTGGAAGTATCCATGAGTCACGAGGACTTAGAAATCTCACACCCATGAGATCAAGACTATTTAAGCTTATGGGTAGGATAAGGTAATGGGGTGGAGCTACAGCAAGCGCTAAGCAAATATGGTGGCTAACATACGCAAATAAGAGTAAGATGAGAAGCTATGCAACGGTCGAAAAGCTATAAGTGATCAAGAAGTGATCCTGAAACTACTTACGTTCAAGCATAACCCAAGACCGTGTTCACTTCGCGGACTCCATCGAAAAGAGACCATCACGGCTACACACGCGGTTGATTCATTTTAATTAAGTGGAGTGTCAAGTTCTCTACAACCGGATATTAACAAATTCCCATCTGCCACATAACCGCAGGCACGGCTCTCGAAAGTTTATACCCTGCAGGGGTGTCCCAAATTAGCCTATCACAAGCTGTCACGGTCAATGAAGGATATTCTTTCTCCCGGAAAGACCCGATCAGTCTCGGAATCCCGGTTACAAGACATTTCGACAATGGTAAAACAAGACCAGCAAAGCTGTCCGATGTGCCGACAAATTCAGATAGGAGTTGCACGTATCTCGTTCTCAAGGCACACCGGATGGGCAAGATGTCGGGTTGGCATAGACCCTGGTTGCCCAGGGGGCGCCGGACATCGCCCAGGTTGGACCAACACTTAGAGGAGCACTAGCCCCGGGGTTTAAAATAAAGATGACCCTTGAGTCTGCAGAACCAAAGGGAAAAGGCTTAGGTAGGCAAATGTAAAACCAAGGTTGGGCCTTGCTGGAGGAGTTTTATTCAAGGAGAACTTTCAAGGGGGTCCCATAACCCCAACCGCGTAAGGAACGCAAAATCAAGGAACATAACACCGCTATGACGGAAACTAGGGCGGCAAGAGTGGAACAAAACACCAGGCATAAGGCCGAGCCTTCCACCCTTTACTAAGTATATAGATGAATTAATTAAAATAAGAGATATGGTGATATCCCAACATATCCATGTTCCAACATGCAACAAACTTCAACTTCACCTGCAACTAGCAACGCTATAAGAGGGGCTGAGCAAAAGCGGTAACATAGCCAAACAATGGTTTGCTAGGAAGGTGGGTTAAAAGCTTGACATGACAATATGGGAGGCATGATAAAACAAGTGGTAGGTAGTGTGACATAGCGATAGAACGGACAACTAGCAAGTAAAGATAGAAGTGATATAGAGGGTATGTTCATCTTGCCTGCAATGTACTCAGAGTTGTCGAAAGCTTGCTCCTCGTTAGCGTACTCAACAGGTTCCTCATTCATGTACTCGTCTTCCGGCTCTACTCAAAGCAAGAACACAAACAATGGAACAACAATCAATCACGGTGCAATGCACAAGCAACATGATGCAATACATGGCATGATATGCAAGATATGATATGCAATGCGTATGCGTGCTCCGGAAGGGAAAGAATGATCAAGGCATCAACATGGCAAACCAAGTATGCCGCTGGAAAGCTGAGGTGTTTTCGGTCGAAATCGATATAAGGATCACCGGAAACGGATGCACGGTCTGCAAATGACAAGCAACAGAAGAATGGTGCAAAACTGCGATTAACAGCATGATAGCAATTAGAATGCAACAAGAAGCTAAGCTACTGCACTCTAACATATCAACAAAGCATATGATGATATCCGCAGGCATAATCCTATATCCTCCCCTGGCAATAGGATTAAACAAAGCAGGAGCAGGCAATGGAATAATATCACGAGTTCTCACACTAAAAACTAGGTTATATGGAATAGGGATTTTAGGAGAATCGATATCAGTAAACTGGTGGTGATCCATGGAAGCACGATTTAAGTAGACCTTGGTCAGAGGGTAATTATGAAGGCATATCTCAACATTAAAGTGAGTCACCAAACGAGTAGCATAAATACCACCATGTATTTTTCCCTTGGACTTATTAATGTGGAGGCGACGTGCCACAATAGCTCCCAAGCTATAAGTGTTGTCGCCCTCTAGTGCACGACGTAAAACGGCGAAGTCTGGTGAACTGAGTGCACTCGCCTTCTCTCTAGCAAGCAAGCATTTTGCAATGAAAAGAGAAAAGTAATGAACAGTAGGAAAATGCAAGCCAGTGGCAGTGGTAGCCGACACCCCTCTCTCATCTCCCACTGTCAAGGTACGATAAAAGGCCTCGAACTCTACCGGTCTAGGCTCAACTAAGCTCCCATCAGAAGGGATCATGCATATGTCACAAAATTCGGTAAGTGGTATCTGAAGGGTTTTAGCATATAATTTAAACTACACCTCAGGAATTCCTAGGAAGGAAGTTAAGACTTTGAACAAAGATGTTTGTGAGGAGATGATACTATTCACATTTAGCTGCGATCAAGTCGGTGATGCCGGCATTAGTAGTGTATTCTGTGAACTCCTGAAGAATTCCAGCTTCTTCCATAAATGGGGTATGCGGCCATTCGCACGGCCGTACTTCCGCCAACCTCCGGGGATGGAGATCACTGTCAGATGACTCCCCAACAACTCCCTTGGAGTTCTTCTTAGAAGCAAACTTCCTAAAGATATTCATCTTCTTCCTACAAACAAAAATTGTGAAATTTTTAGTCCACAAATTTTTTCTCAACAAAACTTCACAAAATTGATAGCAACTACTCATAGGGATACATAAAGGCCATAGCAAGAATTCAAACTACTTAAAACTTTAAGAATTGAACATGCAAGCTCATCTACAACAGCACCCAGAGTAGCTAATTATTCAAAATATAAACTACTAAAGCAAAAACTAGTAGGACAAACGGTGGAGTCACATACCAAGCAGCAATCCCCCGAAACAGTTTCGGAAACCAGAGCTTCGAGCAAAGAGATCAAAGTCTGCGGGTTTGAGAGCAAGAACACGAGAGAGGGAGTGAGAGAGAGAGCAATGGGGATTTTTTTCTGGAGGTAGGTGATGATGTGGTGTAAAGAGATAAGTGAGGGGGGCCATGTGCGGACCACAACCCACCAGGATGCACCTGGGGTCCCTGGCGCGCCTAGGTGGGTTGTGCCCACCTGGTGCACCTCCCTCTGATATTATTTGCACCAGAAATTCTTAAATATTTAGAAAAAAATCGTATTACATTTTCAGGGCATTCTGAGAACTTTTATTTTTGTTTCATTTTTTTATTGCACGGGAAATTCAGAAAACAGACAAAACATGGGATTTTATTTTATTTAACTAATAAAACCAGAAAACAAAAGATAGGGATAGAAGGTAGTGCTTACTAAATTCATCAACTTCATACCTCTCAAAAATGATCCATTAATAAGGTTGATCGGGTCTTATTAACAACCACTTTCGATTAGCATGAAAGCGAGGAATTCGTAAATCACTATGTTACCTCAATGGGCATATGAATGTCCCCAACAATAAGCATTTCATAATTCTTTTTACCAGTAGGTAGAGGTATTTGAAAACTTCCAATAGTGATTGTCGGAGATTTTTCAATAACATTAATACCATTCACTTGGAATTGTTTCTTCGGAAAGTGCACCATATGCTCATTATCATTGATATGAAAAGTGATCTTGCTTTTATTGCAATCAATAACTGCCCCTGCAGTATTCAAGAAGGCTCTACCAAGGATAATCGACATGTTGTCGTCCTCGGGCATCTCAAGTATAACAAAGTCATTCAAAATAGTAACATTAGCAAGAACAACGGGCACATCCTCACAAATACCGATAGGTACAGCGGTTGATTTGTCAGCCATTTGCAATGATATTTCAGTACGTGTGAGTTTATTCAAACCAAGTATTTTATATAAAGAGAAAGGCATAACACTAACACCAGCTCCTAAATCACATAAAGTAGTTTTCACATAATTCTTTTTGATAGAGCAAGGTATAGTTGGTATTCCCGGATCTCCATGTTTTTTAGGTACTCCATCCTTAAAAGTATAATTAGCAAGCATAGTGGATATTTCAGCTTCCGATATTTTTCTCTTATTGGTGATGATGTCTTTCATAAGCTTTGCATAAGCAGGCATTTAAAGGATATTAGTCAAGCGGATACGCAAAAAGACTGGCCTCAACATTTCAGCAAAGCATTCAAATTCGTGATCATCTTTCTTTTTAGTTGACTTAGGTGGAAAGGGCATGGGTTTTTGGACCCACGGTTCTCTTTCCTTACCATGTTTTCTAGCAATGAAGTCTCTTTTATCATATCTTTGATTCTTAGGTTGTGGGTTATCAAGATCAACTGGAGGTTCTATCTCAACATCATTTTCCGATTCTTTACTATTTGTTTGAGTATCTTCATGAAGCTCATCATTATCTTTTTCATTATCAGAAGGTGAGTGTTCACTACCAGGTTGAGTTTCAGCATCACAGATAGAAATTTCATTATCATTATCACGAGGTTTTTCAACTTCAGGTTCACTAGAAGCATGTGAATTCCTATCATTTTTTTCTTCTTTTTCCTTTTAGAAGGACTAGGTGCATCAGTGTTAGCTCTTTGACAGTCTTGTTCAATTATTTTTGGGTGTCCCTCAGGATAAAGTGGTTTCTGAGTCATTTTACCTCCTCTAGTTGCAACTCTAACAGCAAAGTCATGTATGTTGTTATTCATTTCATCAAGCAACTCTCTTTGAGATTTAGCAACTTGTTCTAACTGGGTTTGAACCATAGAAGCACGCTTTCCAACACTTCTACCATCATTTGTGATTCTAAATAACAAGTCACTCAAGCGACACTCATATTAGAATTTTATTTCAATTGTTTCATAACATTTGCATTGAAGTGATCTTGTTTTAAAGGCATTGGCTAGGGTGCATATTGTGAGGATTGTGATTATCATTGAACTTCATTATAGAATTTACCTCTACCACCTTAGGCAGTGGTGGTGTATTAAGCCCATGTATTTCTTCAATAGGAGGTAAATTTTTGACATCCTCAGCTTTAATACCTTTTTCCTTCATAGATTTCTTTGCCTCTTGCATATCTTCAGGACTGATATATGATATACCACTCTTCTTCAGAGTGGGTTTAGACGGTGGTTCAGGAAGAGTCCAATCATTATATTTTTTCAATATGTTATTAAATAATTCCTCAGCTTGCCCAACAGTTCATTCCCTGAAAACACAACCAATACAACTATCTAGGAAATCCCTTGAAGCATCAGTTAGTCCATTATAGAAGATATCAAGTATTTCATTTTTCTTAGGAGGATGATCCGGCAAAGCATTAAGTAACTAGCAAAGCCTTCCCCAAGCTTGTGGGAGACTCTCTTCTTTAATTTGCACAAAGTTAAATATTTCCTGTAAAGCAACTTATTTCTTATGAGCGGGGAAATATTTTTCAGAGAAGTAATAAATCATATCCTAGGGACTATGCACACAACCAGAAGCAAGAGTATTGTACCAAGTTGTAGCATCACCCTTTAATGAGAACGGGAATAATTTGAGAATGAAGTAATAACGAGTCTTCTCATCATGAGTAAAAAGGGTGGCTATGACATTCAACTTAGTAAGATGTGCCACAAAAGTTTCAATTTCATATCCATGGAAAGGATCAGATTCAACCAAAGTAATTAACTCTAGGTCGACAGAGAATTCATAATCCTTATCATCAATAAAAATAGGTGAAGTAGCAAACTTAGGATCATATTGCAAGGCCTCCCACTTAGATTGACATCCCTCGAGTCATCTAAATAATTACCTGATCATATTGTTCTAGTTGTATCATGTTCATCTTGTTCATGCTATGACTAATCTGTTAATATCATGTTAATCGTTGTTAACCTATAATTGCCATGCTATTGTCTATCTTGATTGCTTTGGTCGCTGTGAGATTGCAAGTACATTCAATGTACTGACCTGGCATGTCATGCTTGTTTGTCGTGGATTCATTGCTTGTGATCTAGGATAAGTGTTCCAGCCATAGTCCCTGCGGAGTGGAGTTCATCACCGTCGTCGTTGTTCCGCCACTAGAGTTATTCCTCTACTTCGTGTTGTTCTGCTTCTTGCATGGAGCAACCATGGTAGGCGTAGTGTTGTCGTGTCGATGTAATCCAATTGTACCCTTATAGCTTGTAATAAAGAGCTGATTTGTTCTATGCTAAGCAGTGTTGTATTCCAGAAGACTTTTCCTTGATCTCTGGGCTGGAATACGGGGTGTTCCGGTTTCTCAGAGCCGGGGTACCATGGGCTTGGTATCAGAGCAGGTCTGGCTGTAGGATGCCCTAGCCCACGCGAGCGGTAGAGTGCGGTAGTATAGAGCCCAGTTGGTTTGTTGCACTTGTTTGCTGCATTTGTTTGTTGCATAGCTTGCATATAGATTATTATCTGGTCGCTGATAGTGATCTTGCGTGTGTAGGTGGTATCAGTTTTGATCCACTACATGCACCCCACCTTCTTAGCATACCTGATCTTTGGTGTTTGGTGTCACCTCTGTCCCAGCAGAGTGATGCCCTGGTACAAAGTGTTCTAGACACCATTTGCAGGAGTTATGCTTGGATATCACGTCGATATCTTTCCGCCATCCTCCCATATCGTTTCGGTGATAGACTTGTCTCTATCCCGAACCATGCCCTTTATCTCGTCCCTTTGGCAACCCTTACTGATCCTTGTCATCAGAAAATGGCAATGCCGGCAAGCCAAGCTTTCCACCGCTTTTTTGCCTTGTCATCCAATTCTTTTGTAACATCCAAAAATTCTAAATTTTGGAATGTTATATTAAATAAATAATTATGACGTTTGTTTATTTGTTGTGTGATTGATGGTGTGAAATTGGGTGGAAATAGAATTTTTATTTTTTAAGGATGATTGGGAGGGAATAAAAGGACTTCCGCAAAACTTTCATCTTGCATTTTTCTTGATCTCCATGAACTCAAAGTCATCTCATCACAAAACCCTAGAGTGAAGATAATATGACTTCTTCCATTTAAAGAAATGAAAAGGGGTTTGAAAATGATTTGAATTCCATTTGAAATATTTCAAATTTAGAAATTTTAAGCAACTCAATGAGTTCATAAAATGACTTCTTCATATTTGAAGAAAGAGAGTTGGAAGTTTCAAAGAAATAATTTGGAAGTCACTTTGAAGTTATTTGAAACTCATTTTCCATTCGAAGTTGTTTGAAATTCCATATTCAAATCCAATTGGGAGTTATATGGGTTTATATTCAAATTATTTTTCTCCTAAAAATAAATAAAAGGAAATAAGAGTAAAATGATTCCCTTCAATAGAAAATTAGGAGAAAATAAATTTGAAATCATTTTGTTATTTTAAAAATGATTTTTATTGATTTTAAATGCAATAGTAGCACTGTTTGACTTTTATGAATTTTGATGGAATTTAGTTGAACTTGAAAAATAGTCCATCTTATTCAGGGTATTTTTCTGAACATTTTGGTATATAATATGCCTACGTAATTTTTTTTATTTATTTCCTCTTGGTTGAAATAGAGAAGCACCGCCTGGACCGAAACAATGTTCGGCCCAGGGGCGAACCAGTCGGCCATACGGTCCAAGGCGCAACCCTGCGCCCGCGAAGGCCACCGCTCGCTCGCCCGCTCCTCGCCCGCATGCCGCGCCCGCTGCCAGATGGGGCCCGACCCATCGTTCCCAATCTCCCGCCTCCTCTGCTCGGATGAGCTTGTAGCGCTCACTGCCCGCAACCGTCGCACCTCGCCCTCGGAGATAAGCCTTATCCCTCGCTCCCCGAGCTCCTGACCGTGCCTATAAAACCCCCAAGACCCCCTCTCCCCGTTCTGCCAATTCGCTCATCCTCTCGCACATCACAGGCGCCGCCTTTGTCAATTGGATCTCGCCGGAGCCGGAGGACCTCGCCATTGTTTTTGTTGCCCGTAGACCACCCCGACCTCCACTCTCTCTATCAATTTCATTCTCTTGATCTACCGCAACCATTTGACATATTTGTTGCCCCTACGTTTCGCCAGAGATGCCGCCCCGATGACGTGCGTCCTCGCCGGAGCACGGAGCCGCCACCCTTCGCTCCACCCATCCTGTCCACCCCAACGCGCGCCGTCACCACCACCGGACCGCCCACCTCACGCCCATCCCGTCCGTCATCTTCCTCGCCGCCGAGGAGCACCGCAGCCGCCGCCCCGTCGACCGCCCGACGCCTGCGCCACCGTCTCCTGTTCGTTGTCATTGCCACCGTGAGCTAACCCCCCCCTTCCGTTTAGTTTTTTAGATCGGTTAACCACGGTTTTAATTTAACCATGCGGTTTTAGTTTAACAGTGCGGTTTTATTTTAAACCGATGTCGTTTTTTTTGTTAGCCGCCACCGCTATTTTGCTTAAAGTCTGAGCATCCGCTGTATAAGCTACGCGGCGAACACCTTTCTGCCACTAGGAATTTGCCACATGTCAGGGACCTGTTTGCGATAGTTTTCTTCACTGTTTAGTCCATGTAATTAGCAGATTAGTCCCTAAATTTAGAATAGCCTCAAATTTTTACCTATAGGTCCAAATTCGATGAAACCAGCGGCAAACTGTTCGTCTCGAATAGCTTTATCAAGAGAACAAACTTTGAAAACTTTTGGCCAATTTCAAATTTCAATTTATTCAGGTTTGAATTCAAACATCAACTGGTCATATCTCCTAAACTGTAGCTCTGATTGATGTGATTCTTTTTGCACCATGTCATCGTAGCCAAACACTACCACTTGGACCATTGTCATGATACTTTTCGCACAATTAGTATGTGCCCATGATAGTTTCAGTGCTATGCTTTATATGCACAATAGATCACATCACAGTTTTGAACCCCATGTCACATGTTGTTTTGCACTTAGTGTATTTTAATAGTTAAGTGTGTTGTGTTTTCATTTGGATTTTCCGAGTCTTTTCATGTTGCATGTTATTTGGTTCTCCGAAATGGTTGCTTATGTGAATGCAATGTTTGACTCTATAGATTTTCATCGGAGAGTGACGAATCATTCTATTAAGTAAATTTCTGAGAGCGATATAATCTTCATCAACTATTACCAGGCAAGTTCACATTTGACCATTCTTCGAATTACCTATGTTTTATATTATGCACTTAGTCCTTTTGTGGTAGGATTGCATGGTAGGATTTATTGTTGCCAGATGGTTATGCCATTACCTAGTAGTTCATTTGAGGTAGGTATGATCTATACATCCTTGTCACCGTCGTGTAAGTTTATTTTTGCCTCGCTAAATGTAGACGTGGTTCGGCAAACATGGTGAGACATGAGTGACAAAGTAGTAAGCAGGACCAAGACTTGTAAATGAACTACTTGGGCAGTATTCGGTTTGAATGGTGGCGAAGTACAGTGGGAGCATGCATGGTTAATCCATGGTGGTGCACCACTAGTGGTCGGCCGCCCAGGCACAAAGAGATCAATCGTATTCTCATGCCTAGAAGATTATGTGTGCAGCCACAAGCCAGTATGGGCTCTGGCTTAGTTGCGTAGTTAGTGTGACCCCTTCCGGGATGGGCTAGCAGATGTAGAATGAGTAGGTGTACCGGCCTATCCGTGGGTTAAGGGGGAATACTTTCGAAAGATTATGTCTCGGTCATCCTGTTCTCAAACGCCAGGCAGTGCAAGAACTTCAAGGGAGGCGATCGAGTCTTGTGGGGAGAAGTGCGCAAACCTCTATAGAGTGTTAAAACCTAATCGATTAGTCGTGTCCCCGGTTACAGACAACTTGAGCATCTAGTAGTGGAAATGCTGGGAGATCTCATCACTCTTAATTAAACAGTTGGGTTTTAAATGAAACTTTGGGAATGGTTTGAGTTGGGTTTACCAACTCATCCTATGCTATACAGTAGTGGTAGAATAATATCTTTTATTCTAGGGAAAACTAGCTTTATGCAAAACCAAACTTAGAGCTTTCCACCAGCCAAATTGCATGTACAAATAGGTTCATTATTATTATGATGTGACTTTCCAGTACATTCAATGTACTAACCTACATGGCTGCAACGTCTTATGTTGCAGGAATTTCTACGACGAGTAAGAGTTGCGTTGTAGGCTTACGGTCTACACTCAACTTGCCGTTGGCGTTGATGGGACTCCACACCCTTATGTTTGTTTCCGCTGAGACTTATGAGGTATATATCAGTTTTATGTTATTTATACATGTGATTGCACTTTGATATATACATTGATGTACTGTGTGTGCCAGCATATCGATCCAAGGATGGCACAGATACACAGAGGCTTGACCGTTTGAGGTCGGGTCGCTATAGAGATGGTATCAGAGCACATGTTGACTGTAGGACGTGACCCTAGAAACTGGAAAGCCCTTAGGAAAGGATTTCTGTAAAAATTTATTTTTAAAAAGATCCTTTATCTCTCTTCTTTTCTGAGCTTTATCAAATCTTTCCGTTTACCTCGAATAGTTAGACAATACCCTTTTTCCTTTGACCACATAGAGGATCAACTGGTGAGACCCCTCCAAGAAGGGCAAGATAACAGACTTCACCATACACTGGAAGAATTGAAGCTACAATAGTCGAATCCTCTGAAGAATTGAAGAATTTGAAGACACTGACGAATTCCAAGATTTATATGACCTTTAGAGGACTAAAACCTTGTTGTATACTCACGTTAGATGTGATGATTTGTGAGCTGTCATATTTTGTGTGTGTTTTCCGACAGCAACAAATAAAACTTATTTTCAAAACTATATTGTTTGTATTGTGTGTATCTCTCTCTATCCCTCTCTTGTATCTCATCACAAAACCCTTGGACCCAATAGATGATGAATGAAGATGGACTTGTATTCTCTGGACCAATCACTCAGTTGGAGGCAGAGGTATGGATCCAAAACATGGAGAATCACTTTAGGAGCAAGTCGGTTGCAACGAAGTATGAGGTTCAATACACTCTTCAATACTTTACAAAAACTGCTGCAACCTGGTGAAAAATGCATCAGGCCATACAAGGATGTATTGGAGCAAAAACTTGGGAGGAATTTAAGAAAACTCTGTTGGGATCCCGTCTTATCCGGAAGCACGGTGATAAACCGATGAAGATACCTTGTGCCTGCAAGATATGCAGAGAAATAGGACATACGCATGAAGAACACAAGGATGGATGCCCTCATTGTGAAGGAAATCACCGAGCGGAAGAATGCCCAACAAGGCAGGTTACTTGTTTCTTGTGTGAAGGAACTACACACTACCCTGCCCAGTGTCATATTTATCCCAAGGTACAAGAAATTACCAAGCAGCAGAAGGAAGGAATGAAAGAAGCCCTCGGGGAAAGTTTAAAAGAACCTGTGATGAAGGAAGATGTTGACGACCCTGATGGAGAAGGCCTAAATAGATTTTACTCCCGTGCTTGCTATTCATGTGGAGAAGGGCATTTTTCATAGTATTGCATGAAGGAAAGCCAAGACTATCTGGGAGACTTCCTGACGAAATAAGTGGAGTTTGATCCCCAAGAGATAGAAGAATTGATCGGAACGAAGAAGTCGAGGAAGATAAAGAGCATGTATCCCCAGAACAACCCAATTTCTACAGAAAAGTACATGAGTAATATCACTTGTTACAGGTGCAAAGATTTAGGTCATTATGCTAGCAAATGCCCAGCAAGGAAGCCAAGGACCCAAGGAGCCAAGATAACCACCACGAAGCCCCTGGATTTTTCTGACGTCATTTGTTTACACTGCAAAGGAGTAGGACATTTTGCCAGAGAATGTTTAGACCCGAGGAAAGCTTGAGCATAGTAGTTGAGATTTTGATATTGGAATAAAGCATGTAATAAATGTGGAACACTTTTTTATTTTCTTTTGGGATGTTGAGTTGAGTTAGGAAGTGGAAATTGTAATAGTTTGTGACGCTATAAAAGTTGAGGTGTTTGGAATCTCATATGAAATGTTACGAGTTTTTTGTTGATTGTGAGTGCCTCACTCATTATGTCACACTGACTTAAACCTTGAACCCATGGACAAGCTGACCCCAAACCTTTACCAGGAAAAATAACCACATTTCACCCAAGGAAATACATACAGTATCCTGAGTACCCCTTCTATCTTATACCTGCAGATGACAACCCTTTACGAGTCTTTTCTCAACGGCCCGGAAATGATCATGACCCTGACTAGTGATCAGGATTACCCCAAAATCCTGAAGGACATGATGAAGCATATTCATCTTGAAGAAGATGCAGTCTACAAGGGTTATCCTTTCATGGAGAATGGAGTTGAACTTTGGTACGTGGAGGTACACCTCCACCGTGTGAAGGGAGTTTTCCCAAAGACTATGGGTCATTACTTTTTCATCTCTCGAGTACCACAAGAAACATTATTCGACTCTGTTCGTGAAGCTGCTTTGGAAGCCATACGTCAGATTAGAGAAATACTTGAAGCAAGACTCTGTCACACTGAGGAATACCTGAGAGAGGTCCATCTAGAGATGATAGAGGTGAAGCTCATGGCCGCCACAATAAAGCAAAACATCGATGATTTGAAGGATCACATCACACAATTATAGTGGGACTAAAGCATCTTCAAGAATGGCAAATGAATAAAGATGGAAGTAATGCTTGACCATACCAAACTTTGTGGATGGCAGCTTTTGTAATAAAGTACTTTTGGAATTTGAGTTTTGGGTAGTGGTTAAGGATGTAATAAAGGATTTGATATGAAGAGAATATGAATTATGGATGAACTAGTACATTTTATTTTAATGGTAATACCAAGTGTGAACACTAGACCGATGGAAAAGGAAAATGTATTCCACAGGAGTGGAGTCTGGAAAAAATGAGTTGGAGTTTTGTTTTAGTTATGATGGTTACCCCAAGGGTAGGAAGGAATGAAGTGATATTGGATTTAAAGGAGATGTAATGTTGGTTTATGGAACAATAGTAACTCCAAGGATGAGTTAAAGATATACAATAGTTGAAGTGGGCCCATAACCCACAGGACCCAGGATTTAAAAAGGAACAAGCATGGCCTTGTTGAAGGAAAGAATTCTAGAAGAAGTTGTGATTTCATCAGCAGACGTTTCATAGGAGGTTACGTAAACCCGAGGGTTGTGAAGAAAAGATAGAAATATTTTTTTGGCTTGCAGAACCAATGTATTACCCGAACCCAGTTCGTGGAGAAGAGAAGTTATGCAATGCTTGTGAGGATGCCCAAGTGTTAGAATATGTGATTCACTATCTACGTATGAGGTAATGATTCAAGTACGAGATGGATTGGCCCCCATACCGGAGACTTCTGTCATGAACTATCATATGTTGATGGAAAATCAGAGAGCCTTAAAACCCTAGAAGAGTGTTGACACGCCGAGCCAAAAGCCTTAGAATGGCAGGATGATGGAAACCATGTACAGGCACCTATTTCCAATCATAGGTTATGCGGTGAGGTTCAGCCCAGACCCATTTCCTGCAGGAGGAACCAATAATTGTTGACCACCATGAGATTTTCGATAGTTATTTAGAATTGGCGATAGACCTGACAGCTAAGAAGACCCAGTCTCGGAAGGATTATATTTTGATGCAAGGACTCAAGATTTTGTGGAAAAGGTTATGCCATGCCGGAAGAGCCTCAAAGAAAGAGTTACTCCAGGGAGTATGAGAAGACCGACACCGTCAACGCAAATGATGGAGTACATGAATTTTGTCAGAACCATAGCCTTGATTCTAAGGGTGGTAGCACCCCATACCTTGTGTTGATGAATGGATTTTCAAGAAGACCCCCCAAACCTAACCTTCTATCTAGCCTCTCTGAATCTCAAGGACGAGATTCATTTTAAGGGTGGTAGTTTGTAACATCCCAAAATTCTAAATTTTGGAATTTTATATTAAATAAATAATTGTGATTATTTGTTTGTTTGTTGTGTGATTGATGGTGTGAAATTGAGTGGAACTAGAATTTTTATTTTTGAAAGTTGAATGGGAGGGAATAAAAGGACTTCCCCAAAACTTCCATCTTGTATTTTTCTTGATCTCCATGACTTAAAGTCATCTCATCACAAAACCCTAGAGTGAAGATAATATGACTTCTTCCATTTAAAGAAATGAAAAGGGGTTTGAAAATGACTTGAATTCCATTTGAAATATTTCAAATTTAGAAACTTTAAGAAACTCAATGAGTTCATAAAATGACTTCTTCATATTTGAAGAAAGAGAGTTGGAAGTTTCAAAGAAATAATTTGGAAGTCACTTTAAAGTTATTTGGAACTCATTTTCCATTCGAAGTTTTTGAAATTCCAAATTCAAAGCCAATTGGGAGTTATTTGGGTTTATATTCAAATTATTTTTCTCCTAAAAATAAATAAATGGAAATAAGGGTAAAATGATTCCCTTCAATAGAAAATTAGGAGAAAATAAATTTGAAATCATTTTGCTATTTTAAAAATGATTTTTATTGATTTTAAATGCAACAGTAGCATTGTTTGACTTTTATGAATTTTTATGGAATTTAGTTGAACTTGAAAAATAGTTCATCTTATTCGGGGTATTTTTCTGAAAATTTTGGTATATAATATGCCTACGTAATTTTTTTATTTATTTCCTCTTGGTTGGAGTTTTCTTTCTGTAAAAAAAATAGAGAAGCACCGCCTGGACCGAAACAGTGTTCGGCCTAGGGGTGAACCAGTCGGCCATACGGTCCAAGGCCCAACTGATGAGGACATGACTACCTTGGATACGACCAAAAATATTGCATACATGCATATTTGTCAGGTGATTTCTAGTGCAAACTATTCAATAATCTATTTATGTTATCCAGAACAAAAATACTTCACACACTTTTGTGTTTTGTCAAATTGCAGGTGTATGGGACATTTGTACAATCCACATATGAAGATAAGGGAAAAGGAGAAGTCTAGGTTATGTTCAAAAAGTCCTCTCACGTCACTTTTGGGCTAAGAGAAGATAGAGTCCAAGTCTCTCACGTTCTGGATTCAGATTCGGACTACACAGACATACCTGACTCAAAACATCAACAACTATTTCATACAAACTCTGAATTGGGTGATTCTTTTTTTGCTAGAAAGTAGATTTCGTGCTCTTTCCAACCCATTTGGAATCACCTTCAAATTCGTCTGGAACATTGAGATATTGATGAAACAATCTGACGCTGCAGCAGAATCTGAGTCAAACAACAAGTCCAAAGGTGTTGCACCACCACCACTTGGGCCCATGAGCCTTGTACGACCTAGGGTTAGTTTTAGGCTGCCTTGGGACGTCCTTCCACCTCCTTGGCCGCCACCCCTTGCTCCTATATAAGTAGATCCATCTAGTAGATTTTTCCTTGGGATTTGTTTAGTTAAACGTTAGCCATTGCAACTTCGTGTACTTCGTTTGTGTCCAACGACCAGACCAAGACCACTTACGGATCCCCACCTTTATATATAATTCATCTATATTCGCAATATTCATATTTCTTTATCATATTATTGCTCGTTCTTCAATTGCATGCAGGATTGACCTTCGTGGTCAGGTTGATTGTGCTCCGGCGTGGTCAATAACCTCTCGGAGTTGGTTTAGCGATTGCTAAGGCGCAACGTCGTGCACGTTTGTAGTCGGATCGTGAAAGTCGTCTCCACCAAATCGGTAGTTATCATCTCATCGAAAGATCGGGACCCTCGCCTCTATCACCAACCCCGCGCCCGCGAACGCCACCGCTCGCTCGCCAGCTCCTCGCCCGCATGCCGCGCCCGCTGCAAGATGGGGCCCGCCCCATCGTCCCCAATCTCCCACCTCCTCAGCTCGGATGAACTTGCAGCGCTCACCGCACGCAACCGCCGCACCTCGCCCTCGGAGATAAGCCTTATCCCTCGCTCCCCGAGCTCCTAACCGTGCCTATAAAACCCCCAAGACCCCCTCTCTCCGTTCTGCCAATTCACTCGTCCTCTCGCACATCACAGGCGCCGCCTTCGTCAGTTGGATCTCGCCGGAGCCGGAGGACCTCGCCGTTGTTTTTGTTGCCCGTAGACCACCCCGGCCTCCACTCTCTCTATCAATCTCATCCTCTCGATCTACCACATCCGTTTGTTGCCCCTAGGTTTTGCCAGAGACGCCGCCCCGATGACCCGCATCCTCGCCGGAGCACGGAGCCGCCGCCCTTCGCTCCACCCGTCCCGGCCACCCGACGCGCGCAGTCACCACCACCGGACTACGCACCTCGCGCCCGTCCCGTCCGTCATCTTCCCCGCCACCGAGGAGCACCGCAGCCGCCACCCCGTCCATCGCCCGACACCCACGCCACCGTCTCTTGTTCGTTGTCGTTGCCTGATAACCCTCAAGTATAGGGGATCGCAACAGTTTTCAAGGGTAGAGTATTCAACCCAAATTATTGATTCGACACAAGGGGAGCCAAAGAATATTCTCAAGTATTAGCAGCTGAGTTGTCAATTCAACCACACCTGGAAACTTAATATCTGTAGCAAAGTATTTAGTAGCAAAGTAATATGATAGTAGTGGTAACGATAGCAAAAGGTAACGGTAACAAAAGTAGTGTTTTTGGTATTTTGTAGTGATGATAGCAATAGCAACGGAAAAGTAAATAAGCAGAGAACAATATATGGAAAGCTCGTAGGCAATGGATCAGTGATGGAGAATTATGCCGGATGTGGTTCATCATGTAACAGTCATAACCTAGGGTGACAAAGAACTAGCTCCAATTCATCAATGTAATGTAGGCATGTATTCCGAATATAGTCATACATGCTTATGGAAAAGGACTTGCATGACATCTTTTGTCCTACCCTCCCGTGGCAGCGGGGTCCTAGCGGAAACTAAGGGATATTAAGGCCTCCTTTTAATAGAGTACCGGAACAAAGCATTAACACATGGTGAATACATGAACTCCTCAAACTGTGGTCATCACCGGGAGTGGTCCCGATTATTGTCACTTCGGGGTTGCCGGATCATAACACATAGTAGGTGACTATAGACTTGCAAGATAGGATCAAGAACTCTCATATATTGATGAAAACATAATAGGTTCAGATCTTAAATCATGGCACTCGGGCCCTAGTGACAAGCATTAAGCATAGCAAAGTCATAGCAACATCAATCTCAAAACATAGTGGATACTAGGGATCAAACCCTAACAAAACTAACTCGATTACATGATAAATCTCATCCAACCCATCACCGTCCAGCAAGCCTATGATGGAATTACTCACGCATGACGATGAGCATCATGAAATTGGTGATGGAGGAAGGTTGATGATGATGATGGCGGCGGATTCCCCTCTCTGGAGCCCCGAACGGACTCCAGATTAGCCCTCCCGAGAGGTTTTAGGGCTTGGCTGTGGCTCCATATCGTAAAACACGATGAATCCTTCTTCTCTTATTTTTTTCTCCCTGAAAGCAAATATATAGAGTTGGAGGTGAGGTCGGAGGAGCTCCAGGGGGCCCACGATGTAGGGGGGGCGCCCAGGGGGCAGGCACGCCCCTCCCCTCGTGGCTAGGATGTGGGCCCCCTGGTCTTCATCTTTTGCAAGGATTTTTTATTATTTCCAGAAAGATGTTCCGTGAAGTTTCAAGTCATTCCAAGAACTTTTGTTTCTACACATAAATAACACTATGGCAATTCTGCTGAAAACAGCGTCAGTCCGGGTTAGTTCCATTCAAATAATGCAAGTTACAGTCCAAAACAAGGGCAAAAGTGTTTGGAAAAGTAGATATGGCGGAGACGTATCAACTCCCCCAAGCCTAAACCTTTGCTTGTCCTCAAGCAATTTAGTTGACAAACTGAAAGTGATAAAGAAAAACTTTTACAAACTCTGTTTGCTCTTGTTGTTGTAAATATGTAAAGCCAGCATTCAATTTTTCAGCAAAGATTATAAACTAACCATATTCACAATAACGCTTTGGTCTCATGTTTACTCATATCAATGGCATAATCAACTAGCGAGCAATAATAATAAATCTCGGATGACAACACTTTTTCAAAACAATCATAATATGATATAACAAGATGGTATCTCGCTAGCCCTTTCTGAGACCGCAAAACATAAATGCAGAGCACCTTTAAAGATCAAGGACTGACTAGACATTGTAATTCATGGTAAAAGAGATCCAGTCAAGTCATACTCAATGTAAACCAACAGTAATGAATGCAAATGACAACGGTGCTCTCCAACTTGTGCTTTTTAATAAGAGGATGATGACTCAACATGAAAGTAAATAGATAGGCTCTTCGTAGAGGTAAGCAGGGATTTGTAGAGGTGCCAGAGCTCGGTTTTGAAATAGAGGTGAATAATATTTTGAGGGGTATACTTTCATTGTCAACATAACAACCAAGAGATGGCGATATCTTCCACGCTACACACATTATAGGCGGTTCCCAAATAAAATGGTAAAGTTTATACTCCCCCTCCACCAACAAGCATCAATCCATGGCTTGCTCGAAACAACGAGTGCCTCCAACTAACAAGAGTCCCAAAGGGAGTTTTGTTTGCAATTATTTTGATTTGATTTGCATAAAGCATGGGACTGGGCATCCCGATGACCAGCCATTTTCTCGTGAGTGAGGAGCGGAGTCCACTCCTCTTGAGAATAACCCGCCTAACATGGAAGATACGGACAGGATACATGACCTATTCGAGCATACAAAACATGATATTTATTTGAAGGTTTAGAGTTTGGCACATACAAATTTACTTGGAACGGCAGGTAGATACCGTATGTAGGTAGGTATGGTGGACTCATATGGAATAACTTCGGGGTTTATGGGATTGGATGCACAGGTGAAGGCTAGAAAAAGACTAGGAAGCGACCATCTAGAGAGCGACAACAGTCATGAACATGCATTAAAATTAATCAACACCGAATTCGAGCATGAGTAGGATATAATTCACCATCAACATAAATATTGTGAAGGCTATGTTGATTTTGTTTCAACTACATGAGTGAACATGTGCCAAGTCAAGTCACTTAAATCATTCAGAGGAGGGTACCACCCTATCATACCACATCACAACCATTTTAATAGCATGTTGGCCTTCAAGGTAAACCTTTATAAGCTCCTAGCTAATCAAGCATGGCACAAGAAACTATGATCTCTAGTTGTCATTGAAAACATGTTTATTCATAATAGGCTGAATGAGGAACGATGAACTAATCATATTTACAAAAACAAGAGAGGTCGAGTTCATACCAGCTTTTCTCATCTCAGTCAGTCCATCATATATCGTCATAATTGCCTTTCACTTGAACGACAGAACGATGTGGATAACAATAATAGTGCACGTGCATTGGACTAAGCTAGAATCTGCAAGCATTCAATAAATAGGAGAAGACAAGGCAATATGGGCTCTTTTGTTAGATCAACAATAATGCATATAAGAGCCACTTCAACAATTTAATTATGGTCTTCTCCTATCGACCCCCAAAGAAAAGAAATAAAACTATTTACACGGGAAAGCTCCCAACAAGCAAAAGAAGAACATGAAATCTTTTTGGGTTTTTTTAATTACTACTACAAGCATGGAAATTAAAACTAGCTAAAAGCTACAACTATTTTTTTGGTTTTTCTTAAGGTTTATTAAGCACACAAGAAGAAAGCATGAAAAGGAAATAAACTAGCATGGACATTACAATGAAAAAGTATGAGCATCGACATCTAGCAATGAGTGTGTGAACATAAATGTAATGTCGGTGAGAAATACATACTCCCCCAAGCTTAGGCTTTTGGCCTAAGTTGGTCTATGGCCAAGGTTGGCCTGGCGGATATCCATAGTAATAGTTGGGGTCGTACTGCGAAGAAGAAGACTCTGATTGCCACTGGTTGTCAATCATCTCTGGATCCCACTGGTAATTAGACTGTCGTGGAGGATCAACTTGTGGTTTCGACTCTGGCTCTATGGCTGATGTAGGGTTCTGGTAGGCGTGAATAGCCTCCAATGGAACAAGGTACTTGCCTGCAGATAAATCAAACAAGGAAGGTGTAGCGACCATACCTCAAACGGTCCAATCTCTGTGCTCAGGTGTCATCCCTGGATCAGTAATGCTGACACCACACAGTACTTGAAGGATTTATAACAGAGTAGCAATCACACACTTATTACATCGAGTGTCTTAAAAGAGAACTTATTACAATAAATATTGCTTAAGGCCATCTAATAACGATAACAGCGGAAGGCTTGGAAGATAAGTGAGTCCATCAACTACAACGGCATCACTGAGTATAGAACCACGACCTAAAAGCACCTTAATCATCGTCTGAAAAGTCTGCAACATTAACGTTGCAGCCCGAAACGGGTCAGCACATGGAATATGCTGGCAATGTAACACATAGAGATTAATGGAATGAAATAGGCTATACTATATGCATATTTGGCTGGTGGAAAGCTCTATGGTTACAGTTTTGCGTAAAGCCAATTTTTCCCTACTACAAAGGAATAAATTTTATTTAACTATCGTGGTGGTTGTTAAACATTGAGAATGGTTGACAGCATTCTCAATCCCAATTAAGCATCATCATTAAACAAAACCCAACAAAATTAATTAGAGTAACATGATGAGATTCACATGATAATCTAGGTACTAGATACTCAAGATGTCCATAATCGGGGACACGACTAACCATGATTAGTTTATACACTCTGCAAAGGTTTGCACACTTTTCCCCACAAGACTCGATCTCCTCCGTTGGGATTCTCGCACTACATGGTGTTTGAGAAACGAATGATCGAGACATAGTCTTTCAGAAGCGCTAGCACCTTACGATCGGGTAGACCGTTACACCTACTTTCCCCTACATCTGCTAGTCTACCACTTCAAGAGTTCGCACAACTTACTCAACTATGCTAGAGCCCATAGTAGCTTGTGGCTGCACACGGAAGTTTCTATCATGAATAATCTCATGATCCCTTTGAGCCTGGGTGGCGGTCCAAAAGAAAAACAGGCAATCGCTGGAATACCCAGGTGCCTCAATCCACCCAGATGTGTATTTAAGTTGCCACCTTAGATAAACCATTAAATTATCAAACTCACATCTGTCATATATTTCACTCACCCAACCCACGTCTACTACCATAGCATAGCATAAGAGGCAACGTAGAAGTAACTCCCAAAGGTTTGATAATAATAGGTAATAGGTACTACCTCAACTACTTCCCAAACCCACAATTTAATTAGATCCTAACCATGCAATGTGTGAGGATTGATCTAATGCAATAAAAACTGGGTAGTAGGAGGTATGATCAAAGTGTTACTTGCCTTGCTGATGATCCGCAAAACCTAGCGATTCGAAGTAGCAAGCGCCGCACTCCGGGTACTCTATCGCAAACAAACAAGCATACAATAAGTACTTAAATAATGCACAGGTAAAACTCGAATAAGAGGTCTAACCAGAAAGTTCAACTTAAGAACTCCGGTTGGCAAAAAGAATCAAATCGAACGAAGCAACGAAAGATAAACGGCAAAAGAAACAAGCTTCGTTTACTTGTTTGAGTTGGTTAAACGGAAAGAGGGTTTCGAGACATACTCCAGGCGCTTGAATCGCCTGATTCCGATAAACGAGCGAAAAGTTAGAGTAGAAAGAAAAACGGATCAGGAATCGCGATCAGAAAAATCGTGGATTTAATCCGAGGAAAAGAAAACGACGAACAGATTAACGAACGAACGTTCGTTAACTGGATCTAAACGAAGAACGCGTTCGTTAAAACGAACGAATGGGCGAACGCTCGCTAATTAAATAAACTGGAAAACCGATCTATTTAATAAACAAAACTAAAAAACTGACGGAAAACCGATCGGTTTTTCGAGAAAAACCGGCGGCGCGAGGTCTACCTCCGGCGACTCCGGCGAACGGCGGCGACGGCAGCTCCGGCAATCGTCGGCGGCGGCGGCGGGGCAGCGGGGTGGGGCGGGGCGGCGGCAGGGCGGCGGCGGCGCGGGGCGGGGCGGGGCGGCGCGGGTGGCGGCGGCGCGGGGGGCGCGGCGGTGGCGCGGTGGCGACGTCACCGAGGCGGCGGCGGCGGGGCTAGGGTTAGGGTTTGGGAGCGGAGCGCGGCTTGGGCTGGCTCGGGCCTCGAGCGGCACTATTTAAAGGCCCGGCCAGGCGGAGTCCTGGCCGGTTATGGCCCAAGGTCGGTTCGGACTCTTTTTAAAAAAAAATTAATTACGCTCAGAAAAAAAAACAAAAGGAATACTAAACGGACTCCAAAAATCCTGAAATAAATTTTCCCCGGCTTCTAAAATCAAGCCGCACAAGATGAACATTTATTTGGGGCCTAAATGCAATTTCGAAAAACGCGCATTTTTCCTAAATTCAAATAAAATAGCAAATAAAACCAAAATAAAATCTTATTTGATTTTTTAATTAAATCCTCAATATTCTTTATTTTTGGGAAAGTCATTTTATTCCCTCTCTCATATTTTGATAATAGAAATAATTGAAGATAAAATAAATGAAATCAAATGATCCTATTTTCAAAATTTGAGAAAACTCAAATATGAAAATAACGAAATCCCCAACTCTCTTCGAGGGTCCTTGAGTTGCGTAGAATTTTCTAGGATCAACCAAAATGCAATAAAAAATATGATATGGAATGATGATCTAGTGTATAACATTCCAAATTGAAAATTTGGGATGTTACAAACCTACCCCCCTTAAGATGAATCTCGCCCTCGAGATTCAGGTTGGCTAGAAAATTGGTGAGGGTGATCCTTCAACAATTCTTCCTCTCGCTCCCAAGTGGCTTCATCCTCCGTGTGGTGGCTCCACTGAACTTTGCAAAACTTGATAACCTTGCTGCCGGTGACTCGACTGGCATACTCTAGAATCTTAACTGGTTTCTCCTCATAGGTCAAATCACTGTCCAACTGAATCGCTTCCAGTGGCACTGTATCTCTCAGCGGTATATCAACCATCCCTGCATGGCACTTCTTCAACTGGGAAACGTGGAACACATCGTGAACTCCTGACAATCCTTCGGGCAATTCCAACTTATAGGCTACTTCTCCCATACGCTCCAAAACTTTGTATGGGCCTACAAAACGTGGCGCTAACTTTCCCTTAACTCCAAAGCGCTTAACTCCTCAAAGTGGAGATACTCGAAGATAAACTCAGTCTCCGACTTCGTAAACTGTCTCCTTTCCTTTAGAATCTGCGTAGCTCTTCTGCCTAGACTGGGCTACTTTGAGCCTATCGCGAATCAATTTCACTTTCTGTTCAGACTCCTTAATCAGATCCGGTCCAAACAACTAGCGGTCTCCAACTTCATCCGACGACAATGGGGTCCTGCACCTCCTTCTGTACAAGGCTTCGAAAGGGGCCATCTTCAAACTTGATTGATAACTGTTGTTGTAAGAGAACTCTGCATATGGCAAATTCTTGTCCCAACTAGATCCATAATCTAGCGCACAAGCTCTCAACATATCCTCCAAAATCTGATTGACTCTCTCGGTCTGTCCATCTGTCTGCAGGTGGAAAGCTGTGTTGAATTCTAGCCTGGTACCCAAAGTTTCATGCAACTGATTCCAGAACTTTGAGGTAAATTGGGTTCCTCTATCGGATACAATGCTCCTTGGAACTCCATGCAGACATACGATTCTGGTTATGTATATCTTTCCCAACTTTGCACTAGTATAGGTAGTCTTCACTTGAATGAAATGAGCTACCTTTGTCAAACGGTTGACTACAACCCATATTGAGTCATAGCCTGAACGAGTTCTGGGTAAACCTGTAATAAAATCCATGCCTAACTTATCCCACTTCCATTCGGGTATTGGCAATGGTTGTAGCAACCCTGCTGGCTTCTGATGCTCTACCTTTACTCTCTGACATACATCACAAACTGCTACATATTCCGCAATATCCTTCTTCATTCTGGTCTACCAGAAAGTATCCTTCAAATCTAAATACATCTTGGTATTTCCTGGGTGAATCGTATATGGTGAATCATGGGCCTATTGCAGAATTAACTTCCTGATCTCCGAATCATTAGGCACATGAACACGGTTTTCAAACCATAAGGTATCGTGCTCATCTTCACGAAATCCCTTAGCTCTTCCTTTGCTCATTTTCTCCTTTATAGAGGCAATCTCCTTGTTAGTCTTCTGGGCTTTTCTGATCTTATCCATCAAAGTAGATTGAATCTCCAATGCTGCTACATAGCCTCTGGGTACTATTTCCAAACATAGCTCTCGGAGATTTTCGGCTAACTCCCTTGGTAAATCTCCCATCATTAAGGTGTTGACATGACTTTTACGGCTCAGCGCAACGGCTACTATGTTAGCCTTTCCGGGGTGATAATACAATCTCATATCATAATCCTTGATGAGTTCCAACCATCTCCTTTGCCTAAGATTCAACTCCTTCTGCGTAAAAATTATACTTCAAACTCTTGTGATCCGTGTACACTTCACAATGGTTTCCAATGAGAAAATGTCTCCAAGTCTTCAATGCATGCACTATGGCTGCTAACTCCAAATCATGCGTAGCATAATTTAACTCATGAGGCTTAAGCTATCGCGAGGCATATGAAACAACTCTCCCTTCCTGCATAAGCACTGCTCCAAGTCCTCGACGTGAAGCGTCGCAATACACCTCATAATCCTTGGTCTGATCTGGCAAAATCAACACAGGTGATGTAACCAAACGTTTCTTTAACTCCTGGAAACTAGCCTCACATTCCTCAGTCCATATCAACTTGGTATCCTTCTTCAACAACTCCGTCATAGGCTTTGCAATATTTGAGAAATTCTCAATAAACCTCTGGTAGTATCCTGCAAGTCCAAGAAAACTCCGGATTTCTCCAACTGTTGTTGGTGCTTCCCAATTTGTCACGGTGTCAACCTTGATGGGATCTACTGCTATACCTTCTCCGGATATAACGTGTCCGAGAAATCCAACTTCTTTCAACCAAAACTCACATTTGCTAAACTTGGCATATAACTGATGTTCTTTGAGCTTACCAAGTACCAAACGCAAATGCTCCTTATGCTCCTCTTCATTCTTCGAGTAAACCAAGATATCATCAATGAACACTACGACGAACTTATCCAAAAACTCCATAAACACTTTGTTCATCATGTTCATAAAATATGCAGGTGCGTTAGTCAGACCAAATGACATAACGGTATACTCGTACAGCCCATACCTGGTGGTAAAAGCCGTCTTAGGTATATCCTGTTCTCGAATCTTCAACTGGTGGTATCCTGATCGCAGATCGATCTTGGAAAATACCTTAGCTCCTTGCAATCGATCAAACAGATCATTGATCATCGGTAGTGGGTACTTGTTCTTGATGGTTACTTCATTCAATCCTCGATAATAAACAACCATCCTTAACGATCCATCCTTCTTCTCCACTAGAAGTACTGGCGATCCCCAAGGTGAAGAACTTGGGCGGATATATCCCTTATCTAGTAACTCCTTAATCTGCTTCTTAATCTCCACCAAATCCTTTGCGGGCATCCTATATGGTCTCTTTGATATTGGCCCTGTGCCTGGCAAAAGCTCAATTAAAAACTCAATATCTCTATCCGGTGGCATGCCTGGCAACTCTTCTGGAAATACATCGGGGAAATCCTTCACTACTGGTACTTCCTCCTGCACAACTCCTGTTAGACAATTTACTTGAGTCCTCTTCGGCACATGCCGGGATACATACTTGATCCTTCTCCCTTCTGGGGTGGTAAGCAAGATCGACTTACTAGCGTAATCGATGTTTCCTCCACACATCGACAGCCAATCCATCCCCGGAATTACATCCAATCCTTGTGATTCCAAAATGATTAAATTCGAGGGAAACACATGCCTACCTATACTCAATGGCACTTGAAAACATCCTTGGCTAGCCATATATTCCGCTCCTGGTGAGCTTACTAACATAGGTGTTCTAAGAACCTTGGTGGGCAGGTTATAGTTATCCACAAATCCCCTTGATATGTATGAATGCGATACACCAGTATAAAAAAGAACGAGTGCAGTAAATGAATTAACCAAAAACTTACCGATTACAGCATCCGGCTGCTCTTCAACCTTCTCCATGTTAACGTGGTTCACCTGTCCCCTGTTGAAATGGTTCGGCTTCTTCCCAGAGCTTCCATTGCCATTTCCATTCTGGGATTCAGGACATTCGTTAGCATAATGTCCGATCATCTGGCACTTAAAGCAAGTGACTTGGCTCAGGTCTCTCTTGGCTGGGGTCGATGGGTTGGTGCGGTTCTGGCCGTTGCTTCCTCCATTCCCATTACCCTTCTTGGTGCCATTGTGGTTGTGCGAGCTACCGCCTCCATGGGTATGCTGAAAATGTCCTCCCGGTCTAGGGGTAAAACGTGGCTTCTGTTGAGCTCCTGAATTGTACTTCCCTTGTCCATACTTCCTCTTGCGATTCTCAATCTGCTGTTGCTTCCCTTCAATCATGAGAGCACGATCTACCAACTCCTTGTAGTTGTTGAAGGTTGCTACCATCAACTGCATGCTCAACTTATCATTCAGTCCTTCCAGAAACTTCTCCTGCTTAGCTGCATCCGTAGCAACGTCATCTGGGGCATAACGTGCTAGCTTACTAAAGTCCTCCACATACTGGCCAACTGGCTGTCCTCCTTGGCGCAAGTTGCGAAACTCTCGTTTCTTCATGGCCATAGCTCCTGCTGAAACATGGGCAATATGAAAAGCCTGCTGAAACTAATCCCACGTGACAGTGTCGACAGGGAAAGTGGCTGTGAAATTCTCCCACCATGATGCTGCGGGTCCTTCAAACTGATGTGCGGCAAACTTCACCTTTTTCGCATCTATGCATCCTGCTGTGGTCAACTCCATTGCTGTCTTACGGAGCCAATCATCTGCTACTATCGGCTCGGTGCTACTGGAAAACACCGGCGGATTCAGCCTAAGAAAACAGGCTAAGTGATCAACAGGTGGTGGTGGTGGTGGGTTGTTGTTATTGTTTCCCTAATTCTGATTCTGGACTAGCAACTGCATCAATGTGTTCTGCTGGTGGATCAACTGCGTGAGCTCCGGTGGGAAGGTAAATCCGGGGTCACGTCTTGGAGGCATCTGAGGGTTTAGAAAAGATGAAATCTAAGAATAGAGAGGGGTCTAGAGAGAAAACACTACCCATATGCACATGAGGCAAAAGCAAACAATTCACTTCATTCAATCAATCAAACAAGGGCATACAATCGATCTAACTATCGCAAAAGTGCTCGGACTACTATACTTACATGGTGGACTACTACTACTGATGGGGTGGTCTACTAGAAATATTCCTCGGTTGCAGACTCCATGATATCTGCTCCAGCTTCATCAACATAGTCATCATCGCTATCATCTGGATCCGAGTCAGTGTCGTCGATGATGATGTAGTCCTCCGGGCGAATCTCCTTGGGTTCTTCGTCTTCCTCTACTGGTGTAGGGCCTCCCATAAATATTCCAATCTTCTTGATCAGATCGTCATTCTTCTCCACTAATACTTCGATTTCCTCTTCATAATCTTCATGTGTAGCCTTGAGTTCTTCCTCCAATTCCTTGATTCTTGTCCTTGCCTTCTTCAGATCTATCATGTCGGCGCACATCTGGTTCTCCTAACGTCGAATGTGCTGGTTTAACTCCAGGATAAAAGCTGCAACTGATCTATCCTTCCTGGTACTGATCATCTCCCAGTGCTCATCTCGGCGCCCACAAATTTGGTAGATAGTATCCTTGAGATCATTGCGGTAAATTTCTCCAATGCGTCCCATGGCGATGTGAGCTGCCATGCTCTTTCCTAGACTCCAAGTTGGTGCATCAAAAGAAAACTCTATGGGCTTAGTGACTGGCATGAACGTCCTTCCTCGAACTTGAACTTGAATCATCCAGCGCTCTTCTTCAGGTAGAGTGGCGTTGTAAGTTCCGGTGAAGCTTGGTACTCCTATGTTCAGGTATCTAGTGACTTCCTTCAAGTGACGTCCAAAGGGTGTATCTTCATCCGGTTGCGTGAACTTGTTCTTTGCATCCGCCATCCTAAAAGAGTAGAAAAGATGAGAAGTCAGAATGAGAAGAGAGTAGTGATCTAGGTCTTTAGCTTAGTGGTCGTGTCCTACAGTCAGCGTGTGCTCTGATACCACCTTGTAGCGACCAGACCTCAAACGGTCCAATCTCTGTGCTCAGGTGTCATCCCTGGATCAGTAATGCTGACACCACACAGTACTTGAAGGATTTATAACAGAGTAGCAATCACACACTTATTACATTGAGTGTCTCAAAAGAGAACTTATTACAATAAATATGGCTTAAGGCCATCTAACAACGATAACAGCGGAAGACTTGGAAGATAAGTGAGTCCATCAACTCCAACGGCATCACTGAGTATAGAACCATGACCTAAAAGCACCATAATCGCCATCTGAAAAGTATGCAACATTAACGTTGCAGCCCGAAATGGGTCAGTACATGGAATATGTTGGCAATGTAACACATAAAGAGTAATGGAATGAAATAGGCTATACTATATGCATATTTGGCTGGTGGAAAGCTCTACGGTTACAGTTTTGCGTAAAGCCAATTTTTCCCTACTACAAAGGAATAAATTTTATTTAACTATCATGGTGGTTGTTAAACATTGAGAATGGTTGACAGCATTCTCAATCCCAATTAAGCATCATCATTAAACAAAACCCAACAAAATTATTTAGAGTAACATGATGAGATTCACATGATAATCCAGGTACTAGATACTCAAGATGTCCATAACCGGGGACACGACTAACCATGATTAGTTTATAAACTCTGCAGAGGTTTGCGCACTTTTCCCCACAAGACTCGATCTCCTCCGTTGGGATTCTCGCACTACATGGTGTTCGAGAAACGGATGATCGAGACATTGTCTTTCAGAAGCGCTAGCACCTTATGATCGGGTAGACCGTTACACCTACTTTCCCCTACATCTGCTAGTCTACCACTGTAAGAGTTCACACGACTTAATCAACTATGCTAGAGCCCATAGTAGCTTGTGGCTGCACACGAAAGTTTCTAGCATGAATAATCTCATGATCCCTTTGAGTCTGGGTGGCGGTCCAAAAGAAAAACAGGCAATCGCTGGAATACCCAGGTGCCTCAATCCACCAGATGTGTATTTAAGTTGCCACCTTAGATAAACCATTAAATAATCAAATTCACATCTGTCATAGATTTCACTCACCCAATCCATGTCTACTAGCATAGCATAGCATAGCATAAGAGGCAACGTAGAAGTAACTCCCAAAGGTTTGATAATAACAGGTCATATGTACTACCTCAACTACTTCACAAACCCACAATTTAATTAGATCCTAACCATGCAATGTGTGACGATTGATCTAATGCAATAAAAACTGGGTAGTAGGAGGTATGATCAAAGTGTTACTTGCCTTGCTGATGATCCGCAAAACCTAGCGATTCGAAGTAGCAAGCGGCGCACTCCGGGTACTCTATCGCAAAAAAACAAGCATACTACTCAACTAATGCACAGGTAAAACCCGAATAAGAGGTCTAACCATAAAGTTCAACTTAAGAACTCAGGTTGGCAAAAAGAATCAAATTGAACGAAGCAACGAAAGACAAACGGCAAAAGAAACAGGCTTCGTTTACTATTCTGGATCTAGGGCAATTTTTACAGTGGAAAAAACTAGTTTGAATTAGTTAAACAGAAAGTGGGTTTCGAGACGAAACTCCAGGCGCTTTAATCGCCTGATTCCGATAAACGAGCGAAAAGTTAGACTAGAAAGAACAACGGATCAGGAATCACGATCAGAAAAATCTCTTATTTTTATAGAAATCATCATAAATCTCGGCTTCTCTCAAGAAATCATCACAAGGCCATTCACATGACCGAACCTCCGCGATGCGAGGCAGATTATATTTGGGCTTCTTTGCTTCTTCATTTTGCTTTTCCTTCGAGCTTCGGCTCGATGAGCCCCTCAAAAATCTCTTCATTATTTTCTGAAAAATTCTGAAATTTTTAGTAACTTCAAATAAAAGTGAACCAAACTCAACAAAATTGATATAACTACTCCTACAAGTGCCTAGAGCCTATATCATGCATCAAAACTACTTGGAACCATATAAATTTGGCATGCAAGCTCAAGAACATGGTCACCTAGGCAGCACAAATTTGCAATGAATAAAGCACTAGAACAAAAACTAATTGGACCAATGGAGGAGTCACATACCAAGGAACAATCCCCCAAAGCAGTTTTGTGAGAGGTGCTTTGAGCAAGGAGATCAAAAATCGCAGCAAAATGAGCTAGCACTCGTGCTTGAGCTGGATAATGGTGTTTGTGGGAGGAAGGAGTGTGTGGGTGCAGAAATAAGTGGAGGAGGGCCACCGTGGGCCCACGAGGTAGGGGGCGTGCCCAGGGGGTAGGGCGCGCCCTCCACCCTCGTAGCCAGGTGGATGCCCCCCCTTGCTGTGTTCTCAGTGCCAAATATTCTCAAATATTCCAGAAAAAATCATATTTAAATTTCAGGGCATTTGGATAACTTTTATTTTCGGTGTATTTTTATATTGCGTGGATAATTCAAATAACAGACGGAAAATACTTATTTTTATTTCATTTAATATAAATAACAGAAAGTAAAAGGAGGGTACAGAGAGTTGTGTTTTCTAAATTCATCCATCTCATCATCATCAAAAGGAACCCATTAACAAGGCTGATCAAGTCTTGTTAACAAACTCATTCTGAATAACATGGAACCGAAGAACTTTCGAATAACACTAGGTTACCTCAACGGGGATATGCACATTCCCAACAATAATAATATCATATTTCTTCTTGACAGTAGGAAGAGGAAATTCAAAACCTCCAAAAATAATTGTTGGAATTTTTCCAATAGAATTGATACTATGGACTTGAGGTTGTTTCCTTGGAAAGTGTACCGTATGCTCATTACCATTAACATGAAAAGTGACATTGCCTTTGTTGCAATCAATAACAGCCCCTGCGGTATTCAAAAAGGGTCTTCCAAGAATAATAGACATACTATCGTCCTCGGGAATATCAAGAATAACAAAGTCCGTTAAAATAGTAACATTTGCAACCACAACAGGCACATCCTCACAAATACCGACATGTATAGTAGTTGATTTATCAGCCATTTGCGAAGATATTTCAGTAGGTGTCAACTTATTCAAATCAAGAGAGAGGCATAACACTAACACCGGCTCCAAGATCACATAAAGCAGTTTTAACCTAGTTTCTTTTAATGGAGCATGGTATAGTGGGTACTCCTGGATCTCCATGTTTCTTTGGTATTCCACCCTTAAAAGTATAATTAGCAAGCATGGTGGAAATTTCAGCTTCCGGTATCTTTCTTTTATTAGTAAAAATTTCTTTCATGTACTTAGCATAAGGGTTCATTTTAAGCATATCAGTTAATCGCATACGCAAAAAGATAGGTCTAATCATTTCAGCAAAGCGCTCAAAATCCTCATCATCCTTTTTCTTAGATGGTTTGGGAGGAAAAGGCATGGGTTTCTGAACCCATGGTTCTCTTTCTTTACCATGTTTCCTAGCAACAAAGTCTCTCTTATCATAACGTTGATTCTTTGATTGTGGGTTATCAAGATCAACAGCAGGTTCAATTTCTATATCATTATCATTGCTAGGTTCAGCATCAACATGAACATTATCATTAACATTATCACTAGCTTCAGGTTCATTACCAGATTGTGTTTCAGCATCATAAATAGAAATATCATTTGGATTCTCAGGTGTATCAATAACAGGTTTACTAGAAGCATGCAAAGTCCTATCATTTTTCTTTTTCTTCCTTTTAGAAGGACTAGGTGCATCTATATTATTTCTTTGATAATCTTGCTCAATTCTCTTAGGATGGCCTTCAGGATACAAAGGTTCCTGAGTCATTTTACCACCTCTAGTCATAACTCTAACATCATTATCATTATTGTAATGCCCCAGACACACCCGCCGGTGGTCGTTACTCCTGGCGGGATCTAGACTGGCCCCATAGATCAATACTAGTCTTTTCTGCGCACTTTTTCCTCACTCGTGCGCACCCGGGAGCAACTTCCCGGTCAGTCGCCCATCCTGACACTACTCCAAGCTGAGCATGCTTAACTTTGGAGTTCTATCCGAATGGGCTCCCGGAAAAGAAGGAATTCCTTATTGATATGAGTAGTCTATCATCCCTAATAAGCCAGGCCATCACATACACCCCACTCAGAGGAACCGACGTCCTCGTCGGGCCACAGGAACGTTCCCTCTTGGCACATACGTCTGTGCATCCAGTCCGGTACATGTATCATGTCGTGTGCCACGACGGGTCACAAACGTCATGAACAACATGACCGCACACCTATCCGCAAACATCCGTGTAACCATGAGGGTCGGCTCTGATACCAACTTGTAACGCCCCGGACACACCCGCCGATGGTCGTTACTCCTGGCGGGATCTAGACTGGCCCCACAGATCAATAATAGTCTTTTCTGCGCACTTTGTCCTCACTCGTGCGCACCCAGGAGCAACTTCCCGGTCGATCACCCATCCTGACACTACTCCAAGCCGAGCACGCTTAAATTTGGAGTTCTATCCAAATGGGCTCCCGGAAAAGAAGTAATTCCTTATTGATATGAGTAGTCTATCATCCCTAATATGCCAGGCCATCACCATTATTCTTACTATTCAGTTCATTGAGCAAATCGTTTTGAGCTTTAAGTACTTGTTCTACTTGAGTGGCAACCATAGAAGCATGTTTGCTAATAAGTTTAAGTTCACCTTTGACATTAGCCATATAATCACTCAAGTGTTCAAGCATACCAGCACTGCGTTTTAATTCTCTACCAAAATAAGCATTGAAGTCTTCTTGCTTAACCATAAATTTATCAACCTCATCTAAGCATGGGCTAGCAAACTTAGTAAATGGGATTTCAGCTTTATCATATCTATAGAGATAATTTACCTTTACTACCTGTGTCGGGTTATCAAGACCATGTATTTCTTCTGTAGGTGGTAAATTAAGACAATGTATTTCTTCAATAGGAGGTAAATTCTTAACATCTTCAGCTTTAATACCCTTTTCTTTCATGGATTTCTTTGCCTCTTGCATATCTTCAGGACTAAGAAATAGAGCACCTCTCTTCTTCGGAGTTGGTTTCGGAATAGGCTCAGGAAGTGTCCAATTATTTTCATTTGTCAACATATTATTCAATAGAATTTCAGCATCATCTGGTGTTCTTTCCCTGAAAACAGAACCAACACAACTATCCAGGTAATCTCTGGAAGCATTGGTTAGTCCATTATAAAAGATATCAAGTATTTCATTTTTCTTAAGAGGATGATCAGGAAAAGCATTAAGTAATTGGAGAAGCCTCCCCCAAGCTTGTGGGAGACTCTCTTCTTCAATTTGCACAAAATTATATATATATATATATATATATATCCCTTAAGGCAGCTTGTTTCTTATGAGCAGGGAAATATTTAGCAGAGAAGTAATAAATCATATCCTGGGGACTACGCACATAACCACGATCAAGAGAATTAAACCACATCTTAGCATCACCCTTTAATGAGAACGGAAATATTTTAAGGATATAAAAATAGCGAGTTCTCTCATAATTAGTGAACAGGGTGGCTATATCATTTAATTTAGTAAGATGTGCCACAACTGCATCAGATTCATAGCCATAAAAAGGATCAGATTCAACCAAAGTAATTATATCAGGATCAACAGAGAATTCATAATCCTTATCAGTAACACAGATAGGTGAAGTAGCAAAAGCAGGGTGAGCTTTCATTCTAGCATTAAGGGATTGCTGCTTACATTTAGCTAATAACCTCTTTAGATCATATCTATCATTGCAAGCTAAAATAGCTCTAGCAGATTCTTCATCTAGAACATAAACCTCAGGAACAACATGCAATTCATATTTATTAGGGGGAGAGTCTTCATCATCACTTTCGTCAATATTATCAGTTTCAATAATTTAATTCTCTCTAACCCTAGCAAGTTGTTCATCAAGAAATTCACCAAGTGGCATAGTAGTATCAAGCGTGGAAGTAGTTTCATCATAAGTATCATGCATAGCAGAAGTGGCATCATCAATAACATGCGACATATAAGAATGAATAGCGCAAGCAGGTTTAGGTGTCGCAAGCTTACTCAAAACAGAAGGTGAATCAAGTGCCAAGCTAGATGGCAGTTCGTTACCTCCCCTCGTAGTTGAGGGATAAATCTTGGTTTTTGGATCTCTCAAGTTCTTCATAATGATAAGCAATATATAAATCCCAAGTGACTCAAAGAATAGAGCAATGCTCCCCGGCAATGGCGCCAGAAAATAGTCTTGATAACCCACAAGTATAGGGGATCGCAATAGTTTTCGAGGGTAGAGTATTCAACCCAAATTTATTGATTCGACACAAGGGGAGCCAAAGAATATTCTCAAGTATTAGCAGCTGAGTTGTCAATTCAACCACACTTGGAAACTTAATATCTCAGCAAAGTATTTAGTAGCAAGGTAATATGATAGTAGTGGTAACGATAGCAAAAGGTAACGGTAACAAAAGTAGTGTTTTTGGTATTTTGTAGTGATGATAGCAATAGCAACGGAAAAGTAAATAAGCGGAGAACAATATATGGAAAGCTCGTAGGCAATGGATCAGTGATGGAGAATTATGCTGGATGTGGTTCATCATGTAACAGTCATAACCTAGGGTGACAAAGAACTAGCTCCAATTCATTAATGTAATGTAGGCATGTATTCCAAATATAGCCATACGTGCTTATGGAAAAGAACTTGCATGACATCTTTTGTCCTACCCTCCCGTGGCAGCGGGGTCCTAGCGGAAACTAAGGGATATTAAGGCCTCCTTTTAATAGAGTACCGGACCAAAGCATTAACACATGGTGAATACATGAACTCCTCAAACTATGGTCATCACCGGGAGTGGTCCCGATTATTGTCACTTCGGGGTTGCCGGATCATAACACATAGTAGGTGACTATAGACTTGCAAGATAGGATCAAGAACTCTCATATATTGATGAAAACATAATAGGTTCAGATCTGAAATCATGGCACTCGGGCCCTAGTGACAAGCATTAAGCATAGCAAAGTCATAGCGACATCAATCTCAGAACATAGTGGATACTAGGGATCAAAGCCTAACAAAACTAACTCGATTACATGATAAATCTCATCCAACCCATCACCGTCCAGCAAGCCTACGATGGAATTACTCACGCATGGTGGTGAGCATCATGAAATTGGTGATGGAGGAAGGTTGATGATGACGATGGCAATGGATTCCCCTCTCCGGAGCCCCCGAACGGACTCCAGATCAGCCATCCCAAGAGGTTTTAGGGCTTGGCGGCGGCTCCGTATCGTAAAACACGATGAATCCTTCTTCTTTTATTTTTTTTCTCCCCGAAAGCAAATATATAGAGTTGGAGTTGAGGTCGGAGGAGCTCCAGGGGGCCCACGAGGTAGGGGGCGCGCCCAGGGGGGCAGGCGTGCCCCCACCCTCATGGCTAGGGTGTGGCCCCCTGGTCTTCATATTTTGCAAGGATTTTTTATTATTTCCAAAAAGATCTTCTGTGAAGTTTCAGGTCATTCCGAGAACTTTTGTTTCTGCACATAAATAACACCACGACAATTCTGCTGAAAACAGCGTCAGTCCGGGTTAGTTCCATTCAAATCATGCAAGTTAGAGTCCAAAACAAGGGCAAAAGTGTTTGGAAAAGTAGATACGACGGAGACGTATCATTGCCACCGCGAGCCAACCCCCCCTTTCCGTTTAGTTTTTTAGATCAGTTAACCGCAGTTTTAACTTAACTATGTGGTTTTAGTTTAATCGTGCGGTTTTATTTTAAACGGATGTCGTTTTTTAGTTAGCCGTCGCCGTTGTTTTGCTTAAAATCTGAGCGTCCGCTGTATAAGCTACGCGGCGAACACCTTTCGGCGACTAGGAATTTACCACGTGTCAGGGACCTGTTTTCTATAGTTTTCTTCACTGTTTAGTCCCTGTAATTAGCAGATTAGTCCCTAAACTTAGAATAGCCACAACTTTTTACCCATAGGTCCAAATTCGATGAAACCAGCAGCAAAGTGTTCGTCTCGAATAGCTTTATCCAGAGAACCAACTTTCAAAACTTTTGGCAAATTTCAAATTTGAATGTATTCAGGTTTGAATTCAAACTTCAATTGGCCATATCTCCTAAACCATAGCTCCAATTGATGTGATTCTTTTTGCACCGTGTCACCGTAGACAAACCCTACCACTTGGACCATTGTCACGATACTTTTTGCACAATTAGTATCTGTCCATGATAGTTTTAGTGCTATGCTTTATATGCACGATAGATCACATCACAGTTTTGAACCCCATGTCACATGTTGTTTTGCACTTACTCTTTTTTTAATAGTTAAGTGTGTTGTGTTTTCATTTGGATTTTTCGAGTCTTTTCATGTTGCATGTTATTTGGTTCTCTGAAATGATTTCTTATGTGAATGCAATGTTTGACTTCATAGATTTTCATCGGAGAGTGACGAATAGTTCTATTAAGTAAATTTCTGAGAGCGATATAATCTTCATCAACTATTACCAGGCAAGTTCACATTTGACCATTCTTCGAATTACCTATGTTTTATATTAAGCACTTAGTCCTTTTGTGGTAGGATTTATTGTTGCCAGATGGCTATGCCGTTACCTAGTAGTTCATTTGAGGTAGGTATGATCTATACATCCTTGTCACCATCGTGTAAGTTTATTTTTGCCTTGCTAAATGTAGACGCGGTTTGTGAAGCGAACATGGTGAGACATGAGTGACAAAGTAGTAAGTAGGACCAAGACATGTAAATGAACTACCTGGGCGGTATTTGGTTTGAATGGTGGCGAAGTACAGTGGGAGCATGCATGGTTAATCCATGGTGGTGCAGCACTAGTGGTCGACCGCCCAGGCTCAAAGAGATCAATCGTATTCTCATGCCTAGAAGCTTATGTGTGCAACCACAAGCCAATAAGGGCTATGGCTTAGTTGAGTAGTTAGTGTGAACCCTTCGGGGATGGGCTAGTAGATGTAGAATGAGTAGGTGTACCGGCCTATCCGTGGGTTAAGAGGGAATACTTTCAAAAGACTATGTCTCGGTCATCCTGTTCTCAAATGCCAGGCAGTGTGAGAACTTCAAGGGAGGCGATCGAGTCTTGTGGGGAAAAGTGCGCAAACCTCTTTAGAGTGTTAAAACCTAATCGATTAGCCGTGTACCCGGTTACGGACAACTTGAGCATCTAGTAGTGGAAATGCTGGGAGATCTCATCACTCTTAATTAAACAGTTGGGTTTTAAATGAAACTTTGGGAATGGATTGAGTTGGGTTTACCAAGTCATCCTATGCTATACAGTAGTGGTAGAATAATATCTTTTATTCTAGGGAAAAACTAGCTTTATGCAAAACCAAACTTAGAGATTTCCACCAGCCAAATTGCATGTACAAATAGGTTCATTATTCTTATGATGTGACTTGCCAGTACATTCAATGTACTGACCTACATGGCTGCAACGTCTTATGTTTTGCAGGAGTTTCTACGACGAGTAAGACTTATGAGGTATATATCAGTTTTACGTTATTTATACATGTGATTGCACTTTGATATATACATTGATGTATTGTGTGTGCCAGCATACCGATCCAGGGATGGCACAGATACATAGAGGCTTGACCGTTTGAGGTCGGGTCTCTACAGAGATGGTATCAGAGCACATGTTGACTGTAGGACGTGACCCTAGAAACTAGAAAGCCCTTAGGAAAGGATTTCTCTAAAATTTTATTTTTAAAAAGATCCTTTATCTCTCTTCTTTTCTGAGCTTTATCAAATCTTTCCTTTTACCTCGAATAGTTAGACAATACCCTTTTTGCTTTGTCCACACGGAGGATCAACTGATGAGACTGAAAGTGCGTTATATCGACTAGAGGGGGGTGAATAGGCGATTTTTATGAAATTCTTCACTAAGGAATTTGCCGGTGAGGAAATTCCTTAGTGAAGAACTACTAGCAGCGGAATAAGTACTCAAAAGTAAACATAACAGAATACAAGCATAGTCATCATGATGAAATGTAGACAGGCACAGAGTACAGGAAGCGTAAGCACAGGATAACATAGGATGAAGACAAACAGACTGAAGATATTGAACTAAGGAAATTGAGAAAGTCTTTAGTCAAAGTCTTCAAACACAGATATGAAGAAATGAAAGAGTTGAGGGAATAGAACCAGTAAGCTTGGTGAAGACAATGATTTGGTAGACCAGTTCCAACTGCTGTCTCAGTTGTACGTCTGGTTGGAGCGGCTGAGTATTTAAACTTGAGGACACACAGTCCCGGACACCCAGTCCTGAACACGCAGCTCAGGACACCAAGTCCTCACCGTATTCTCCTTGAACTAAGGTCACACAGACCTCGTCCAATCACTCGTGGCAAGTCTTCAGGTGACTTCCGAACCTTCACAAACTTGGTCACTCGGCGATCCACAATTCCTCTTGGATGCTCTAGACCATGACGCCTAACCGTCTGGAAGAAGCACAGTCTTGAAAGGTAACAAGCGGCGGATCCACGCAGGATCAATCTCTTTAGTGATGCTCAATCACTATGGGGTTTGTAGGTGTTTGGGTTTGGGTTTTTCCTCACTTGATGATTTTCGCTCAAAGTCCTCGGAGGATGGGTTGCTCTCAAATGACAAGTGTCAGTTTCTCTTGGAGCAGCCAACCAGCTAGTGGTTGTAGGGGCGGCTATTTATAGCCTAGGGAGCAGCCCGACATGATAAGACATAAATTCCCTTCAATGATATGACCGTTAGGTGGATAGATATTTTGGGACAGCTGGCGCATAGCACAGCAACGGTCAGAATTTTGAGTAGCAAAATCCTCAGGGCTATCATGTTCCTCACTGTGTAGGCAATCCGCACTCGCGAATTCCTAACTCCTCAGTCAGAACAAATTCCTCAGAGACCAGAAGAACTTTGTCTCTTTCACTGAAGAATATGACTGGACTGTATGAGATTTCCAATGGCTTCACTCGAAGGGATTGGTAGGTGTAGGATTTTGAGTTGAGCATCACATGGGAATTTTTCCTTAGTATTTCCTCGACCCCCTTTAACAGTACGGTGTTTCCTATGACTCAAGAAAGAGAAAATGAAACTACGAAAACAAAAGTCTTCACGCTTCATGTTCCTCAAATGAACACCAAGTCTTCAAGGTCACACCAATTTCTTCACTTTCAAAGTCTTCAGAAAGTCTTCAGAAAGCCAAAGTCTTCAGTCGAAGAACTTCATTTTTAGGGGTCGACTTTCTCTGTAAATATCAAACTCCTCATAGACTTATAGACCTGTGTACACTCACAAATGCATTAGTCCCTTAACCTATAAGTCTTCAATACACCAAAATCACTAAGGGGCACTAGATGCACTTACAGTCTCCCCCTTTTTGGAGATTGATGACAATATAGGTTAAGTTTTCAACGGGGATAAACATATGAAGTGTAAATACTGATATTGAGGAATTTGATTGCAAGATATAGAAGAACTCCCCTAAATATGTGCATAGTGAGGAATTTGCTTTTGAAGCAATGCACACTTCAAGAGTTGAATCATGGAGATCTCCCCCTATATCTTGTAATTCATACACGCATTTGACATATAACAGTGAAGAATTTGAAATGCATGATGAAATATGGTGACTGATGTAATTCAGCATGCGTGCAATAATATTAACGAGGAATAAGCATGCAGAAAAACGTCTCAAAAGTATCAGAGCACCATCGGGTTCAAGTTTACAACTCGATCCAATAAAGTCTCAGAAGAACGGGAGTTGTAACTTGAAAGACCCGCTTGAAGACTAACTCAAAATTCTCCCCCTTTGTCATCAAATGACCAACAGGATCGAATATGAGGACTAACGCCCCTGAAGAATATCAAGTTGATGAAGGAGCGCCAGCGTTGTTGGGGTCGTTTGTCATAGTAGGGCATGCCGCAGTGTCGTCCAAGTTTTCATTCTCATCAGTTTGGCGTGATGAAGAATATGAGCTGGCCACCAAGGAAGGAACCTTGACATTCTTGAATTTCTTTGGTGGAGGTGCAGACCAGTCAAAATCTTCCTTGAGACCCATTTTCTTCAGATCTTCTTCACCATACAGATGTGACAGTATTGCCCAGGTGCGACCGAAGACTTCATGGAGGTAGTAATGGTTTTTATTCACTGCATTGTGTGTAGCAGTCATGTTGTGAAGAAATGAACAAAACTGACGCTTAACCCATTTGTGATTTTGATCCACCTTCTGGAGAAGACTAAGCAGAAGCTCATGATCAGTCATCACACAAGGAGCAGTGGCCTGAGGAGTAGACTTGGGTGCATTGGCAGAGTCATGTGTGGCAGAGTCATCATTGGTGGAACAAGAGGCAGCTTTGCGAAACTATCCATCCAATGGACGAATGCCTTCATCTATAACAACTGGTGCCTTGCCCTTTTCATCAACTGACGAATAGGTCTGCTTGAGGACTTCAATCGAGGGCAAGTACCTGAGGTGATTCTGAAAATCAATGAGGGAGTCCTGGATTAGGGGGTCTTCGGACAGCCGGACTATAACCATTGGTCGGACTCTTGGACTATGAAAATACAAGATTGAAGACTTTGTCCCGTGTCCGGATGGGACTTTCCTTGACGTGGAAGGCAAGCTTGGCAATACGAATATGTAGATCTCCTCCCATTGTAACCGACTTTGTGTAACCCTAACCCTCTCCGGTGTCTATATAAACCGGAGGGTTATAGTCCGTAGGACAACAACAATCATACCATAGGCTAGGTTCTAGGGTTTAGCCTCTCCAGTCTCGTGGTAGATCAACTCTTGTAATACCCATATCATCAGGAATAAATCAAGCAGGACGTAGGGTTTTCCCTCCATCAAGAGGGCCCAAACCTGGGTAAAACATTGTGTCCCCTGCTTCCTGTTACAATCCGCCTAGACGCATAGTTCGGGACCCCTTACCCGAGATCCGCCGGTTTTGACACCGACATTGGTGCTTTCATTGAGAGTTCCTCTGTGTCGTCATCATCAGGCTTGATGGCTCCTTCGATCATCGTTAGCGATGTAGTCCAGGGTGAGACTTTTCTCCCCGGACAGATTTTTGTATTCGGCGGCTTTGCACTGCGGGCCAATTCGCTTGGCCATCTAGAGCAGATTAAAAGCTACGCCCCTGGCCATCAGGTCAGGTTTGGTAGCTTAAACTACACGGCCGATATCCGCGGAGACTTGTGTTGGAAATATGCCCTAGAGGCAATGATAAATTGATTATTATTATTATATTTCCTTGTTCATGATAATCGTTTATTATCCATGCTATAATTGTATTGATAGGAAACTCAGATACATGTGTGGATACATAGACAACACCATGTCCCTAGTAAGCCTCTAGTTGACTAGCTCGTTGATCAATAGATGGTTACGGTTTCCTGACCATGGACATTGGATGTCATTGATAACGGGATCACATCATTAGGAGAATGATGTGATGGACAAGACCCAATCCTAAGCATAGCACTAGATCGTGTAGTTCGTATGCTAAAGCTTTTCTAATGTCAAGTATCATTTCCTTAGACCATGAGATTGTGCAACTCCCGGATACCGTAGGAGTGCTTTGGGTGTGCCAAACGTCACAATGTAACTGGGTGGCTATAAAGGTACACTACAGGTATCTCTAAAAGTGTCTGTTGGGTTGGCACGAATCGAGACTGGGATTTGTCACTCCGTGTGACGGAGAGGTATCGCTGGGCCCACTCGGTAGGACATCATCATAATGTGCACAATGTGGTCAAGGAGTTGATCACGGGATGATGTGTTACGGAACGAGTAAAGAGACTTGCCGGTAACGAGATTGAACAAGGTATCGGGATACCGACGATCGAATCTCGGGCAAGTATCGTACCGATAGACAAAGGGAATTGTATACGGGATTGATTAAGTCCTTGACATCGTGGTTCATCCGATGAGATCATCATGGAACATGTGGGAGCCAACATGGGTATCCAGATCCCGCTGTTGGTTATTGACCGGAGAACGTCTCGGTCATGTCTGCATGTCTCCCGAACCCGTAGGGTCTACACACTTAAGGTTCGATGACGCTAGGGTTATAAAGGAAGTTTGTATGTGGTTACCGAATGTTGTTCGGAGTCCCAAATGAGATCCCGGACGTCACGAGGAGTTCCGGAATGGTCCGGAGGTAAAGATTTATATATGGGAAGTCCTGTTTTGGTCACCGGAAAGGTTTCGGGGTTTATCGGTAATGTACCGGGACCACCGGGAGGGTCCCGGGGGTCCACCAAGTGGGGCCACCAACCCCGGAGGCTTGCATGGGCTAAGTGTGGGAGGGGACCAGCCCCAGGTGGGCTGGTGCGCCCCCCACAAGGGCCCAAGGCGCCTAAGAGGTGGAAAGGGGGCAAACCCTAAGGGGGTATGGGCCTTAGGGCCCATCCTCGTGCGCCTCCCTCTCCCCTCCCCTCTTGGCCGCCTCCCCTTTCCCATCTAGGGCTGCCGCCCCCCCTAGGGGTGGGAACCCTAGAGGGGGCGCACCCTCCTCCCTCTCCCCTATATATATGAGGCCTAGGGGCTGCCCAATACACGCGATCTGATCTCTGCCTGTTGGTGCAGCCCTCCCTCTCTTTCTCCTCATATCTCGCGGTGCTTGGCGAAGCACTGCAGGATTGCCACGCTCCTCCATCACCACCACGCCGTTGTGCTGCTGCTGGATGGATTCTTCCTCAACCTCTCCCTCTCTCCTTGCTGGATCAAGGCATGGGAGACGTCACCGGGCTGTACGTGTGTTGAACGCGGAGGTGTCGTCCGTTCGGCACTAGGATCATCGGTGATTTGGATCACGACGAGTACGACTCCATCAACCCCGTTCTCTTGAACGCTTCCGCTTAGCGATCTACAAGGGTATGTAGATGCACTCTCCTTCCCCTCGTTGCTGGTCTCTCCATAGATAGATCTTGGTGATATGTAGGAAAATTTTGAATTTCTGCTACGTTCCCCAATAGTGGCATCATGAGCTAGGTCTATGCGTAGTTTCTATGCACGAGTAGAACACAAAGTAGTTGTGGGCGTTGATTTTGTTCAATATGCTTACCGTTACTAGTCCAATCTTGATTCAGCGGCATCGTGGGATGAAGCGGCCCGGACCGACCTTACACATACTCTTACGTGAGACTGGTTTCACCGACTGACATGCACTAGTTGCATAAGGTGGCTAGCGGGTGTCTGTCTCTCCCACTTTAGTCGGATCGGATTTGATGAAAAGGGTCCTTATGAAGGGTAAATAGCAATTGGCATATCATGTTGTGGTCTTTGCGTAGGTAAGAAACGTTCTTGCTAGAAACCCATAGCAGCCACGTAAAACATGCAAACAACAATTAGAGGACGTCTAACTTGTTTTTGCAGGGTATGCTATGTGATGTGATATGGCCAAAAGGATGTGATGAATGATATATGTGATGTATGAGATTGATCATGTTCTTGTAATAGGAATCACGACTTGCATGTCGATGAATATGACAACCGGCAGGAGCCATAGGAGTTGTCTTAATTTATTTATGACCTGCGTGTCAACATAAACGTCATGTAATTACTTTACTTTATTGCTAACCGTTAGCTGTAGTAGTAGAAGTAATAGTTGGCGAGACAACTTCATGAAGACACGATGATGGAGATCATGATGATGGAGATCATGGTGTCATGCCAGTGACAAGATGATCATGGAGCCCCAAGATGGAGATCAAAGGAGCTATATGATATTGGCCATATCATGTCACTATTTGATTGCATGTGATGTTTATCATGTTTATACATCTTATTTGCTTAGAACGACGGTAGTAAATAAGATGATCCCTCGTTAAAATTTCAAGAAAGTGTTCCCCCTAACTGTGCACCGTTGCGACAGTTCGTGTTTTGAAGCACCACGTGATGATCGGGTGTTAGATTCTTACGTTCACATACAACGGGTGTAAGACAGATTTACACACGCGAAACACTTAGGTTGACTTGACGAGCCTAGCATGTGTACAGACATGGCCTCGGAACATAGAAGACCGAAAGGTCAAGCATGAGTCGTATGGTAGATACGATCAACATGAAGATGTTCACCGATGTTGACTAGTCCGTCTCACGTGATGATCGGACACGGCCTAGTTGACTCGGATCATGTAATCACTTAGATGACTAGAGGGATGTCTATCTAAGTGGGAGTTCATAAGATGAACTTAATTATCCTGAACATAGTCAAAAAGGATTTTGCAAATTATGTCGTAGCTCGCGCTTTAGTTCTACTGTTTAGATATGTTCCTAGAGAAAATTTAGTTGAAAGTTGATAGTAGAATTATGCGGACTAGGTCCGTAAACTGAGGATTGTCCTCATTGCTTCATAGAAGGCTTATGTCCTTAATGCACCGCTCAGTGTGCTGAACCTCGAACGTGGTCTGTGGATGTTGCGAACATCTGACATACACGTTTTGATGACTACATGATAGTTCGGTAATGTTAAATGGTTTAGAATTGAGGCACCGAAGACATTTTTGAAATGTCGCGGAACATATGAGATGTTTCGAGGGCTGAAATTGGGATTTCAGGCTCGTGCCCACGTCAAGAGGTATAAGACCTCCGACGATTTTCTTAACCTGCAAACTAAGGGAGAAAAGCTCAATTGTTGAACTTGTGCTCAGATTGTCTGAGTACAACAATCGCTTGAATCGAGTGGGAGTTGATCTTCCAAATGAAATAGTGATGGTTCTCCAAAGTCATTACCACCAAGCTGCTAGAGCTTCGTGATGAACTATAATATATCAGGGACATATATGATGATCCTTGAGATATTCGCGATGTTTGACGACGCAAAAGTAGAGATCAAGAAGGAGCATCAATTGTTGATGGTTGGTGAAACCACTAGTTTCAAGAAGGGCAAGGGCAAAAAGGGATGCTTCATGAAATGGCAAATCAGCTGTTGCTCTAGTGAAGAAACCCAAGGTTGAACCCAAACCCGAGACTAAGTGCTTCTGTAATAAGGGGAACAGCCACTGGAGCAGAATTACCCTAGATACTTGGTAGATGAGAAGGCTGGCAAGGTCGATAGAAGTATATTGGATATACATTGTATTAATGTGTACTTTACTAGTACTCCTAGTAGCACCAGGGTATTAGATACCGGTTCGGTTGCTAAGTGTTAGTAACTCGAAATAAAAGCTACGGAATAAACGGAGACTAGCTAAAAGGTGAGATGACGATATGTGTTGGAAGTATTTCCAAGGTTGATCAAATATCGTACGCTCCCTCTACCATCGAGATTGGTATTAAAACCTAAATAATTGTTATTTGGTGTTTGCATTGAGCATAGACATGATTGGATTATGTCTATCGCGATATGGTTATTCATTTAAAGAGAATAATGGTTACTCTGTTTATTTGAATAATACCTTCAATGGTCTTACACCTAAAATGAATGGTTTATTGAATCTCGATCGTAGTGATACACATGTTCATGCCAAAAGATAGTAATGATAGTACCACCTACTTGTGGCACTACCACGTAAGTCATATCGGTATAAAACGCATGAAGAAGCTCCATGTTGATGGATCTTTGGGCTCACTCATTTTTGAAAAGTTTGAGACATGCGAACCATGTCCATTGGTGTATATGCATGAAGAAACTCCGTGCAAATGGACCGTTTGGACTCACTTGATTTTGAATCACTTGAGACATGCAAATCATACCACATGGGCAAGATGACTGAAAGCCTCGTTTTCAGTAAAATGGAACTAGAAAGCAACTTGTTGGAAGAAATACATTTTGATGTGTGCAGTCCAATGAGTGCTAAGGCATGTAGTGGATATCATTATGTTCTTACTTCACAGATAATTTGAGTAGATGTTGAGTATATTTACTTGATGAATCACGAGTCTGAATTATTGAAAGGTTCAAGTAATTTCAGGGTGAAGTTGAAAGATCGTCATGACAAGAGGATAAAATATCTATGATATGATCATAGAGATGAATATCTGAATTACGAGTTTGGCACAGAATTAAGACATTGTGGAAATTGTTTCACAACTAATACAGCCTGGAACACCATAGTGTGATGGTGTGTCCGAACATCATAACTGCACCCTATTGGATATGATGCATACCATGATGTCTCTTATCGAATTACCACGATAGTTTATGGGTTAGGCGTTAAAGACAACGACATTCACTTTAAATAGAGCACCACGTAATTCCGATGAGATGACACCGTATGAACTATGGTTTAGGGAAACCTAAGCTATCATTTCTTAAAAGTTTGGGGCTGCGACGCTTATGTGAAAAAGTTTCAGGCTGATAAGCTCGAACCCAAAGCGGATAAATGCATCTTCATAGGACACCCAAAACAGTTGGGTATACCTCCTGTCTCAGATCCGAAAGCAATAAGGGATTGTTTCTAGAATCGGGTCCTTTCTCGAGGAAAAGTTTCTCTCGAAAGAATTGAGTGGGAGGATGGTGGAGACTTGATGAGGTTATTGAACCGTCTCTTCAACTAGTGTGTGGCAGGGCACAGGAAGTTGTTCCTGTGGCACCTACACCAATTGAAGTGGAAGCTTATGACAGTGATCATGAAACTTCAGATCAAGTCACTACCAAACCTCGTGGGATGACAAGGATGCGTACTACTTCAGATTGGTACGTGATCCTGTCTTGGAAGTCATGTTGCTAGACAACAATGAACCTACGAGCTATGGAGAAGCGATGGTGGGCCCAGATTCTGATAAATGGCTCGAGGCCATAAAATCCGAGAGAGGATCCATGTATGAAAACAAAGTGTAGACTTTGACAGAACAGCTCGATGGTCGTAAGGCTGTTGAGTGCAGATGGATTTTAAAAGGAAGACGGACAATGATGGTAAATGTCACCATTAAGAAAGCTCGACTTGTCGTTAAGATGTTTTCCGACAAGTTCAAGGAGTTGACTACGATGAGACTTTCTCACTCGTAGCGATGCTAAGAGTCTGTTGGAATTATATTAGCGATTACTGCATTATTTATGAAATCTTGCAGATAGGATGTCAAAACATTGTTTCCTCGACGATTTTCTTGAGGAAAGGTTGTATGTGATACAACCGGAAGGTTTTGTCAATCCTGAAAGATGCTAATAAGTATACAAAGCTCCAGCTATCCTTCTAAGGACTGGAGTAAGCATCTCGGAGTTGGAATGTATGCTTTGATGATGATCAAAGATTTTGGGTTTATACAAAGTTTATGAGAAACTTGTATTTCAAAAGAAGTGAGTGGGAGCACTATAGAATTTCTGATAAGTATATGTTGTTGACATATTGTGGATCAGAAATGACATAGAATTTCTGGAAAGCATATAGGGTTATTTGGAAAGTATTTTTCAATGGAAAGCCTGGATTAAGCTACTTGAACGTTGAGCATCAAGATCTATAAGGATAGATCAAAACTCTTAATGGTACTTTCAAATGAGCACATACCTTGACATGATCTTGAAGGTGTTCAAGATGGATCAGTCAAAGAAGGAGTTCTTGCCTGAGTTGTAAGGTATGAAGTTAAGACTTAAAGCTCGACCACGGCAGAATAGAGAGAAAGGACAAAGGTCGTCCCCTATGCTTAAGACGTAGGCTCTACAGTATGCTATGATGTGTACCGCACCTAAAGTGTGCCTTGCCATGAGTCAGTCAAGGGGTACAAGAGTGATCCAAGAATGGATCACAGTACAGCGGTCAAAGTTATCCTTAGTGACTAGTGGACTAAGGAATTTTCTCGATTATGGAGGTGATAAAGAGTTCGACGTAAAGAGTTACGTCGATGCAAGCTTAACACCTATCCGGATAGCTCTGAGTAGAGATGCCGGATACGTATAATGGAGCAACAATTTAGAATAACTCCAAGTAGAACAGTTATTTGGAATAGCTCCAAATAGAACATGGTAGCTACATCTAGGAGATGACATAGAGATTTGTAAAGCACACACGGATCTGAAAGGTTCAGACCCGTTGACTAAAACCTCTCTCACAAGCAACATGATCAATCACATAGTGATGTGAACTAGATTATTGACTCTAGTAAACTCTTTGGATGTTGGTCACATGGCGATGTGACCTATGAGTGTTAATCACATGGCGATGTGAACTAGATTATTGACTCTAGTGCAAGTGGGAGACTGTTGGAAATATGCCCTAGAGGCAATGATAAATTGATTATTATTATATTTCCTTGTTCATGATAATCGTTTATTATCCATGCTATAATTGTATTGATAGGAAACTCAGATACATGTGTGGATACATAGACAACACCATGTCCCTAGTAAGCCTCTAGTTGACTAGCTCGTTGATCAATAGATGGTTACGGTTTCCACCATGGACATTGGATGTCATTGATAACGGGATCACATCATTAGGAGAATGATGTGATGGACAAGACCCAATCCTAAGCATAGCACTAGATCGTGTAGTTCGTATGCTAAAGCTTTTCTAATGTCAAGTATCATTTCCTTAGACCATGAGATTGTGCAACTCCCGAATACCGTAGGAGTGCTTTGGGTGTGCCAAACGTCACAACGTAACTGGGTGGCTATAAAGGTACACTACAGGTATCTCTGAAAGTGTCTGTTGGGTTGGCACGAATCGAGACTGGGATTTGTCACTCCGTGTGACGGAGAGGTATCTCTGGGCCCACTCGGTAGGACATCATCATAATGTGCACAATGTGGTCAAGGAGTTGATCACGGGATGATGTGTTACGGAATGAGTAAAGAGACTTGCCGGTAACGAGATTGAACAAGGTATCGGGATACCGACGATCGAATCTCGGGCAAGTATCGTACCGATAGACAAAGGGAATTGTATACGGGATTGATTAAGTCCTTGACATCGTGGTTCATCTGATGAGATCATCGTGGAACATGTGGGAGCCAACATGGGTATCCAGATCCCGCTGTTGGTTATTGACCGGAGAACGTCTCGGTCATGTCTGCATGTCTCCCGAACCCGTAGGGTCTACACACTTAAGGTTCGATGACGCTAGGGTTATAAAGGAAGTTTGTATGTGGTTACTGAATGTTGTTCGGAGTCCCGGATGAGATCCCGGACATCACGAGGAGTTCCGGAATGGTCCGGAGGTAAAGATTTATATATGGGAAGTCCTGTTTTGGTCACCGGAAAGGTTTCGGGGTTTATCGGTAATGTATCGGGACCACCGGGAGGGTCCCGGGGGTCCACCAAGTGGGGCCACCAACCCCGGAGGCTTGCGTGGGCTAAGTGTGGGAGGGGACCAGCCCCAGGTGGGCTGGTGCGCCCCCCACAAGGGCCCAAGGCGCCTAAGAGGTGGAAAGGGGGCAAACCCTAAGGGGGTATGGGCCTTAGGGCCCATCCTGGTGCGCCTCCCTCTCCCCTCCCCTCTTGGCCGCCTCCCCTTTCCCATCTAGGGTTGCCGCCCCCCCTAGGGGTGGGAACCCTAGAGGGGGCGCACCCTCCTCCCTCTCCCCTATATATATGAGGCCTAGGGGCTGCCCAATACACGCGATCTGATCTCTGCCTGTTGGTGCAGCCCTCCCTCTCTTTCTCCTCATATCTCGCGGTGCTTGGCGAAGCCCTGCAGGATTGCCACGCTCCTCCATCACCACCACGCCGTTGTGCTGCTGCTGGATGGAGTCTTCCTCAACCTCTCCCTCTCTCCTTGCTGGATCAAGGCATGGGAGACGTCACCGGGCTGTACGTGTGTTGAACGCGGAGGTGCCGTCCGTTCGGCACTAGGATCATCGGTGATTTGGATCACGACGAGTACGACTCCATCAACCCCGTTCTCTTGAACGCTTCCGCTTAGCGATCTACAAGGGTATGTAGATGCACTCTCCTTCCCCTCGTTGCTGGTCTCTCCATAGATAGATCTTGGTGATACGTAGGAAAATTTTGAATTTCTGCTACATTCCCCAACAACTTGATCTTCGACGGATTCGAGCCTCTGCCTTGTGCGTCACGCGGTCACGATGAGTACGATTTAGCTCTACCATCAGATAGTGTTCAGGAGATCGCACCGGCAGCCGCTCCGACCCTCAATTCGGAGCCAGTTGCGCCGTCCATGGATGGGTGGATGGACCCGCCACTGAGGCCTTACCCTCAGCGACGATCGAGCCGAACATCGACCTTACCCTGCACGAGAGTCGTGTTGTCAGACTGCCGGATCCTTCTCCGGCCATGGACTCCGAACCGCTTGCACCCGTTCCTAGCGAATCCGATTGGGCGCCGATCATGGAGTTTACCTTCACGGATATTTTTCAGCACTCGCCCTTTGGCGACATACTAAACTCATTAAGGTCTCTCTCCTTGTTAGGAGGATCATGGCCGAACTATGTCCGGCGGGATTGGGATGCGGATGACGAAGAAATTCACTACCCACCCACCACCCACTTAGTAGCCACTATCGACGACTTAACCGACATGCTCGACTTCGACTCCGAAGACATCGACGGTATGGACGACGATGCGTGAGACAAAGAGGAACTACTGCCCACAGGGCACTGGATAGCCACCTCATCATACGATATATACATGGTGGACACACCCAAAGAAGGCAATGGCGACGAGACAGCGGAGGATGACCCCTCCAAGAAGCAACCCAAGCGCCGACGTCAGCGGCGCCGCTCTAAGTCCCGCCAAAGCAAAAGTGGTGATACCAGCACAGGAGATAATAACACTCCGGATAGTGCCGAAGATGGCAACAATCCCCTCCAGCACGATCCAGGACAGGAGGATAGAGAGGCCAGCCCTCCAGAGAGAGCGACAGATGGAGAGGCGGAGGATGATAATTACATGCCCCCCTCCGAAGACGAGGCAAGCCTCGACGATGACGAATTCGTCGTGCCAGAGGATCCCGTCGAACAAGAGCGCTTCAAGCGCTAGCTTATAGCCACGGCAAATAGCCTTAAGAAAAAGCAGCGGCAGCTTCAAGCTGATCAAGATCTGCTAGCTGACAGATGGAATGAAGTCCTCGCGGCCGAGGAATATAAACTTGAACGCCTATCCAAGAGTTACCCAAAATGCAGGTTGCTACCCCGACTGGAGGAAGAAGCGTATGACGCGGCTGATCGGCCACCTCATGGCCGCGATAGAGAGGCATTCCAGCCAAAAGCTCAGCCTGCACCCCGACGTCATTCAAATAAAAAGGCATGGGGAAATACGCCAGACCTACAAGATGTACTGGAGGACAAAGCAAAACATGCAAGATCGATCTACGGATCACGAGGGCGCGCCACTACGCGAGACGATAAACGTCACACCGGATACAGTAAAAGTAAATCCGGCCGGGCCGAACACAGCGGGCAAGACTCATTGGAGCTGCATCGTGATATAGCCCGGTACAGAGGTGCCGCACAGCCCTTATGCTTCACAGATGAAGTAATGGATCATCAAATCCCAGAGGGTTTCAAACCCGTAAACATAGAATCATACGACGGCACGACAGATCCTGCGGTATGGATCGAGGATTTGCTCCTGCACATCCACATGGCCCGCGGTGATGACCTACACGCAATCAAATACCTCCCACTCAAACTTAAAGGACCAGCTCGGCATTGGCTCAACAGCTTGCCAGCAGAGTCCATTGGCTGTTGGGAAGGTCTGGAAGCCGCATTCCTCGACAATTTTCAGGGCACTTATGTGCAACCACCAGACGCCGATGACCTGAGCCATATAATTCAGCAGCCAGAGGAATCGTCTAGGCAATTCTGGACACGGTTCCTAACAAAGAAAAATCAAATCGTCGAATGTCCGGATGCAGAGGCCCTAGCAGTTTTTAAACACAACATCCGCGACGAGTGGCTAGCCCGGCACCTTGGTCAGGAAAAGCCAAAATCTATGGCAGCCCTCACGACACTCATGACCCACTTTTGTGCGGGAGAAGACAGCTGGCTGGCTCACAGTAATAACATATCAAAGAACCGTGGTACTTCGGATACCAAGGACGGCAATGGCAAGTCACGTCGCAACAAACATAAGCGCCGCATTAACAGTGACAATACCGAGGATACGGCAGTCAATGCCGGATTCAAAGGCTCTAAACCCTGTCAACGGAGAAAGCCATTTAAAAGAAGCACTCCGAGCCCGTCCAGTTTGGACCGCATACTCGATCGCTCGTGTCAAATACACGGCAACCCCGACAAGCCAGCCAACCATACCAATAGAGATTGTTGGGTATTCAAGCAGGCCGGCAAGTTAAATGCCGAAAACAAAGATAAGGGGCCACATAGCGATGACGAGGAAGAGCCCCGGCAGCTGAACACCGGAGGACAGAAGAGGTTCCCCCCACAAGTGCGGACGGTGAACATGATATACGCAACCCACATCCCCAAGAGGGAGCGGAAGCGTGCGCTCAGGGACGTATATGCGTTGGAGCCAGTCGCCGCAAAGTTCAACCCATGGTCCTCCTGTCCGACCACCTTCGATCGCAGGGACCACCCCACTAGTATCCGTCATGGCGGATTCTCCGCACTGGTACTAGACCAATCATTGACGGATTTCACCTCACTCGAGTCCTTATGGATGGCGGCAGCAGCCTGAACCTGCTTTACCAGGACACAGTGCGCAAAATGGGTATAGACCCCTCAAGGATCAAACACACAAAAACGACCTTTAAAGGCGTCATACCAGGTGTAGAGGCCCATTGCACAGGCTCAGTCACACTGGAAGTGGTCTTCGGATCCCCGGATAACTTCTGAAGTGAAGAGTTAATCTTCGATATAGTCCCGTTCCGTAGTGGTTATCTTGCACTGCTCGGGCGAACCGCGTTTGCGAGATTCAATGCGGTACCGCATTATGCATACATCAAGCTCAAGATGCCAGGACCTCAGGGGGTCATTACAGTTAAAGGAAACACAGAGCACTCTCTCCGAACGGAGGAGCACACTATGGCCTCGCAGCGGAAGCGCAAAGGAGCCTCTTAAGGCAATCCACTAGTTCGGCATTTAAGGACCCAAACACCTTCAAGCGCGCCCGGAGTAATCAGCAACAAGATCGCCTGCCACGTTCCGAGCTCGCATAGTACTGCGCCCCCACCCCGGCCCAAGCCAAACGGCGAAATTCGTGCCACGCGTACATAATTACGCATTAAAAATACCATGGGCACAGGCGGGGAGGGGGCATGACTACGGCACACCCCAAGACGCGGCTTAAACCGCACTAGGGGCTTCCCATTTTGTTATTTTTTTTTCTTTTCAGGACTTTAGTCTCTGGAAACCCGGTCCAGCAGCATGATTGCTGAACATATGATGCAGCAACCAAGAAGGCAGAAAGCTACGTCACACCACGGAACTCCCAGGTGGATTATGATAACGAGTGTAATACTTGCCTTAATACTATTCTTCAGCTCGCCCTTGGAGGGGACATAGTCCTACTTTTTGCTTATTGCACTGCATGTATCATTCTGCTTTAACGCACCTTTTCGAATAAACAATGCATAGCTTCAGTCTGTTTCTGCATTTTTCTTTTATATATGTGTTCATTAATGACACCTTGCAACCGTACACTTTGGTACGGCCAATACACCAGGGGCTTAAGTACCCCACAATATGGTGTGAGAAGTTCGAACACTTTCACAATGCGGCACCCCGAACTTATAGCATTATATGCATCAGCTCCGAATCGTGTCTTGGGTCAATAGTTGGGTTTGCCCAGCTCCCATATTTTGGTACCTTACGTTCCGCTATATCGACTAAGGTAGCACTGGGAGAACTACTGCGATTGTGCCCCGGTTCTGCCTGGCTAAGTACCTCAGTAGAGAAAGCTAAAACTGACTATCATGATAAGGCGAGAGACTGGTCGCTGTTCGAGAGGTTTCGAGTCCCTAAAGGCTTATGCCGCTTAGAGCGAGGAGTCGGCCTTGTCCGGCTTAAGGCATGTATCGCGCCCCGAATTCGGCCTTCCGAATACTAGGGGCTTCGCCGAAATTTAAAATTATAGAATTCTATGGCTAAGTGAGAGTGATAACGCATTATAGTCCGATTGCCTTGTTCGTTGTGCTGAGCACCTCCCTCGACGGACCCAACAATGGGAACAAGAGTGCTCAGGTTTATCCCGAACACCCCAGCACTCGTGGCATGGGGGCAGAAGCCGACGACTAGCCATCTCTCAAATTTGATAAACAGCCGAACAGAAGGTAATATTTTAAATTTAAACAAGCGTTGCATAGCGCATATGAACAAGTTTTCATAACTACAGGAATACACAAGCGAGTTTACTCGAATATTATATCTTTCGTACACTCGTCCGCTACGAGACGAGCACCCTTCAGGACACCCTCATAGTACATCTCGGGGTGGTGATGCTCCTTGCCCTCCGGCGTCCCTTCCTTAATCAGCTTCATGGCGTCCAGCTTGGCCCATTGCACCTTCACACGGGTGAAAGCCCGGCGTGCACCTTCGATGCAGAAGGACCGCTTGATGACTTCCAACCATGGGCAGGCATCCACAAGCCGCCTCACCAGGCCGAAGTAGCTGCTGGGAAGGGTGTCACCAGGCCACATCCGGACTATAAAGCCCTTCATGGCCTGTTCGGCCGCCTTGTGCAGCTCGACCAGTTGCTTCAGCTGGTCGCTCAGAGGCATCGGGTGTTCGGTCCCAGTATACTGAGACTAGAACAGCTTCTCCGTTGAGCTTCCCTCTAGCCTGGTAAAACTGTGCGGCATCCGACACACTGCGGGGCAAATCTGTGAATGCTCCTGGAGAGCTCCGGATTCGGGTAAGTAACAGGTAATTTACTTTCAAATGCTTGCTTTGCATATAGAATGCCTTACCCGCCGCTATCTTCTTCATCGCATCAATCTCCTGGAGGGCCTTTTGGGCTTCGGCTTTGGCACTCTTTGCGCTCTCGAGGGCCGCGGCAAGCTCAGACTCTCACGTCTTCAAGTCAAGCTCCAACGCCTCGTGCTTCGTCACGAGAGCGTGAAGCTCTCGCTGCACCTCGCCCACCTGTGCCTCATGCCTTTCCTACTTGGTGCGCTCCTTGGCCGCTTTGTTTTCGGCCTCGGATAGCGCTTGCTTCAGGGTTGCCACCTCGGTCGTGGCCCCTGGCAAATTTACGATGATCCTGTCATTTTGCAATCGCATTCTTTTTATACATATCCATAGACTAGGTACTACTTACCTTTGTTCTCCTCGAGCTGCCTCTTGGCAAGGCCGAGCTCGTCCTTGGACCCTTTAAGGTCCTGCTTCAGTGCGGTGACCTCCGCAGTCAGTGCGGCAGATGCTAGCAGCGAAGCCTGCATACGCATATTGACATACTTATATTAGACTCCTGTGATATTGTTTGATCCTCTGTTCGGCTTTTCTTTGTGAGCACTGAACAAAGCATTAGGGGCTACTGTCTATGCGGTAATATTTTCCCCATATTTCAAAAACTTACCTCAAAGCCTGTTAGAAGGCTGGCACAGGCTTCAATCAGTCCGCTCTTGGCGGACTGAACCTTCTGGACCACCGCACTCATAATAGTGTGGTGCTCTTCGTCGACGGAAACGCTGCGAAGCGCTCCCAGCAGATTGTCCGGTGCCTCTGGATGGACAGAGGTCACTGGCACAGGCGTCTTGCCCCTTTTGGAAGGAAGCTGCCTGCCCAAGTCTGGAACCACTGGGGGTTCCGGCGTGGTGTTCGGCTGAGGGCCGAACTCAGAGCCCTCAGGAACCTTGCTCCCTCTGCTCCCGGAGTCCGCAAGGTCGCCTTGAGGCGCCTCCGAGACTGTCTCCCCTCGACCCGCTGCCTCTTGAGACAATACCTCGGCGTTGTCCGTAGGGCAAGGAGAGGTGGCGGTCGGAAGTGGATCGCTATCCATATCCGACGAGCCCAGGGAGCCGTCCGACGATACGTCGATACGGGCTCGTGGCGGTCTCCATAGTCATAATTCAGCGTTAGGAGAGGCAGTGCGACAAAGGTATGCTATGAGTTACTCTAGCATCCGAATACTTACGACTTCGCCAGGGGCTTGGCCCTGATCATCCACTCGTCTTTGCCTTCGGCGGCGGTGGTGGAGAAGTCCGGAAGGAGAGTCCTTCCCTTCTTGGACCCTTTGGCCCCCCCGGTTGGGGCGGCCTTCCTTTTCTTGTCTCCCCCGACTGGAGGGGGAGCATCTTCATCTTCCTCCTCGTCTTCGGGGGAGGAGTGTGTCGCAGAGTTATCGGACGATAAGTCCGATAACGCCTGGCGTCGGGAACTCTTTCGGGTTCCCTTGGCCTTCTTGGTCTTCTCCGGCACCTTGTAAGGAGCCGGAGTCAGCATCTCCGTCAGGAGAGCGTTCGCAGTGTCTTCGGGCAGAGGGGCCGGACAGTTAATCTGCCCCGACGTCTCCACCTAGTCCTATCAAAGGCATGGAGCTCAGACCTCGCACATGGTTAAGCTTGGGGAAATAAATATCCTACCGGATGTATAGAACTCACCGAATGCGCTTGGCGCTTCGCACTTAGCCCGCGGTCCTCGGTGAGGGAGGGAGGGACCTCGGCGCCCTCAAACAGCACCTTCCAGACATCCTTGTGCGTCGTGTCGAAAAGCTCGCTCAGAGTCTGGTGCTGGGCCGGGTCGAACTCCCACAAGTTGAAGTCCCATTGTTGGCACGGGAGGATCTGGCAGATGAGCATAACCTGGACTATATTGACAAGCTTGAGCTTCTTGCCGGCCATATTCCGGATATATTTCTGGAGTCCTTCCAGCTCTACCGATGAACCCCAGGACAGGCCCTTTTCTTTCCAGGAGGTGAGCCGTGTAGGGATTCTGGATCGAAACTTGGGGGCAGCCACCCATTTGGCGTCGCACGGCTCGGTGATGTAGAACCAAGCTGATTGCCACCCCTTTATGGTCTCCACGAAGGAGCCTTCAAGCCATATAACGTTGGGCATCTTGCCCACCATGGCTCCGCCGCATTCTGTTTGTTGGCCGCCCACCACCTTCGGCTTGATATTGAAGGTCTTTAACCACAGGCCGAAGTGGGGCCGGATGCGGAGGAAAGCCTCACACACGACGATGAACGCCGAAATGTTGAGGACGAAGTTCGGGGCCAGATCATGGAAGTCCAACCCGTAGTAGAACATGAGACCACGAACGAATGGATGGAGGGGAAACCCCAGTCCGCGGAGGAAGTGGTGGAGGAAGACCACCCTCTCGTGAGGTTCAGGGGTAGGAACGATCTGCCCCGCAGCGGGCAGCCGATGCGCGATATTTGCGGCCAAGTATCCGGCTCCACGCAGCTTCTTGATGTGTCCCTCCGTAACGGAGGAACCCATCCATTTGCATCCCGCTCCGGACATGATTGGAGAAGGCTAAGGGGAAGGAAGTGGGCTTGGGCGTTGGAGCTCGAGTGCGCAAGAGTGGATGAGCAAGGAGGAAAAAGGCGTGGGTAGAAAAAGGTTAAACCTTGTCCCTTTATAAGGGCGGCCGAAACTATGCGCCCCCACTAGCCTGGTAAAACTCGCTTATCCCCCAAGCACCGTAATCGATGGCGCGGTTGGGTTACGCACGCCCGTATTGATGAGAATCCCGTAATAAGGGGGACACGATCTCTACTTTGACAAGACGTGTCAAAAAACTGCCTCGCGTTATGTGTGGGGCTAGTTAAAGGAAACGGTTCAAATAATCACCGGGCCATGGCTTAATGTCATGTTGCCAAAACAAGTCAGCAGATTAGATTTGTGGAAATATTATTCTCTCTACGGTGGTATGTGGAACTTATTTTGCAGGGTCGGACACTATCCTTGTATTCAAATTCTTCCGTGGTGTATTCGGATGAAGAACTCGCCTTGCAATGCCGAAGACAATACTGCGCGCCGGACTCTTCGTCATTGAAGCCTGGTTCGGGGGCTACTGAGGGAGTCCTGGATTAGGGGGTCTCCGGACAGCCGGACTATAACCATTGGCCGGACTCTTGGACTATGAAAATACAAGATTGAAGACTTCATCCCGTGTCCGGATGGGACTTTCCTTAACGTGGAAGGCAATCTTGGCAATACGGATATGTAGATCTCCTCCCATTGTAACTGACTTTGTGTAACCCTAACCCTCTCCGATGTCTATATAAACCGGAGGGTTTTAGTCCGTAGGACAACAACAATCATACCATAGGCTAGCTTCTAGGTTTTAGCCTCTCTGATCTCATGGTAGATCAACTCTTGTAATACCCATATCATCAAGAATAAATCAAGCAGGACATAGGGTTTTACCTCCATCAAGAGGGCCCGAACCTGGGTAAAACATCGTGTCCCCTGCCTCCTATTACCATCCACCTAGACGCACAGTTCGGGACCACCTACCCGAGATCCGCCGGTTTTGACACTGACAATCAGCTTTGTAGTTGAGTGAAGACCTTGTCCCGAGGAATCTCATAATCCAAGGTGCATAAGGCTTCAGCTCAAACGGAGACAGTGCAACATTTTCCAGAGTCCTCATGAAGAAATCGTGATAATTGACAGGAATGCCATGAACGATGTTGAATACCAGATTCTTCATGATGCCAACAATTTCCTCATCAGATGAGTCGTGGCCTTTGATTGGACTCATTGTCCTCGTAAGAATACGATAGACAGTTCTTGGCACATAAAGTAATTCCTTCATGAGGAATTTGGTTCGTGGGGCCTGACCTGGCTTCAAAGGTTTCATCAGAACCTGCATGTAGTGATTTGTAAGCTCAGGTTCACTGTAGATGCAACGAGCTTCTTCAAGGGGAGGACTGAGTGGTAAGGCACGAAGCAATTCAGACGCTGGTGCTATGTACTGAGTGTTTCTAGACAGCCAGTCCAGCACCCATGAATTCACATATTCAGAATCTCATGTGATGTGCAGCGTTGCATAAAATTGAAGAATATGTTCTTCATTCCAATCATAGATGTCAGAGCAAAAATTTAACAGTCCAGCGTCGTGAAGAACACTGAGGACTGGCACGAAACACGGCAGAGATTCCATATCCACGTGAGGAATGTGCTCATGGTAGAAGATTTTCTCTTTGTTGAACAGCACTAAGGAATAGAAATTTGCTTGACTAGCAGTCCAGAAACGCCTCTTCCTTATACGAGCAGAATCATATGGGTTGTAGTCTTCGAAGAATACGTGCTCCCCAAAGAAATCATCAGCCTTGAACTTTTGCTTGCGTGAGAATGGATCCTTTGGCTTGGGCAGAGGAGTGTCAGTGAGTTGCATCACGGCCTCAGGAATCGCAATCTCGGGTTCTTCAGGCTGAGGAATTTCTGGTTACTCTTCAGTGGCAGTCTGTGTCTTCAAATGTTCATCAGCAGCAGTTTCTTCAGCGCTAGTGGCTGGAATTTCTTCACGCACAGATGAAGTGGGGTGAGTTTCTTCAGAGCCCATTTGAACAGTGTGTGCAGGTGACTAAGGTATTTGCTGCAACAGTGTGAACATTGGAGGGTTTGGATGCTGACTTTCCTAGAATTCATCACTTATTACTGGTGTGGAGCAGCCAACGTCCGCATCTTCATCTTCCATTTCTTGAACACCAGCCTCTTCAGCTGTGAACTGAGGCATGGGCGAGGAGATGATAGGTGTTGAAGGGATCGTATCCACTTCAATTTCTTCATCCAACTGCTCAGACGAAGCAGCAGAAGGAGTTTCTTCATCAGATCCGCTGGGGATCACATATTCTTCATCAAAAGGAACAAGGTCCTTCGATGGCATGGTTGAGATTGGAACAACATCAATGGGATTAGCAAATTAACTGGTCAAAGGCTTCATCTTCTTCGGAGCTGAAGAATCTAAAGTAGCTGATGCTTTCCTTTTCTTCACTGCTGCACGCTCTGCAGCCTTGGTTTTCTTCACATCTGATGCAGATGGAAGTATCGGAGTGGGTGTTGGCGCAGGAGGAGCAGAGGAATCTGGTTGATTTTCTTCAGGCACAACTGATGCAGTTGCCCTAATTTCTTCAGTTTCTTCAGGCGCACCACTAGTGGATGCCCTGGCAATTTCTTCAGCGGCTGGAATGCAGTCATTAGCCCTGGAACTCACATTTTCTTCAGCAGCCTGATTTTCATCAGCGGTGCTGGCATGTTCTTCAGTCGGCTGAGCAGATGCTTCAGCCTGAGGATCTTCCTGTTGCGTTGGGGCTGCAACATTTGAGGTGAAGTTATCAGTGAGTCTCACAAAATGAACTTTGGCTCCAAGCCAATCAGCATGGTATGCGTCAAATTCATCACTGAGTTTCTTGATCTCAGATTGAGTAGTGACTAGCTCTTCAGTTGTCATACAGACAACGTTTTTCTTTAGATAGCGCTACTTCTTGTACTGCGCTTTCTTGATCTTCCTGGCCTTCTCAAATTTCCATTTTTCTTCTTGAGTGAAGTGAGTCAGCATGTGACTTTGGCCAGGAGTCAGCTTGAAGTCAGGCATGGGTGTGTTGGGGTCCTTGTGCCAAACGTCAATGTATTCGAGGATCAACTTGGGATCCAACAGCAGTGGCACATTTGTTCCCTTGGCTCTAGCTGCCCTGACTTGCCCATCTCTGATGATTTTAGCAAGTCCATCATCATCAACTTCGTCTTCTTCAGACGGCACTTGGAAGGCGAACTTCTTCTTCTCAGGACTAGGGCGAGGACCTCATCCAGCAGTGGCCTTTGTCTTCAGTAGAGAGGGTCCCATTGAGGAATTTGGTGCAGCTGAGGAACTAACTGAAGCTCCTGAGGCAATTGAGATGCATGCAGTCCTTTGGCACGAGGCAAGATGCACAGGTGCGGAGGACTTTGTCGGAGCGGCCGAAGACTTTGGCAGAGGAGCTGAGGACTTCTGAGGAACAGGAGCAGCATGAGGAATTTTCCCTGAGGGCTTTGAGGATTCTGGCCGTGAGGGCATTGTTGGTGAAGCACTTTGCTTGCGCGCAGGCTTCTTTGACATAGCCTTCTTCGGCTTGACAGCAGAGGCAGCAGCAGCAGCAGAGTCTTCATTAAATTTCCTCACTGCTTCTCTGGCTTGCTTAGCCAACTTGGCTTGGTGCTTGGCCCATTCATCAGGATAGTACTCACCGCACTTGAGGCTGGTGGGATCAGCTATTTGGCCAGGTGCCAATGGAGGTCTTGGGCATGGAGGATTGAGTGCGAATTTCTTCATGTATTTGGGAGTGACATATCTGTATTCCCTCCACTCTCTAGCCCATCTCCTCTCTATCTTCTGAATGCGCACCTTGCGCTGATTTTTGTTTTCCTCAGGAGGTGTGCAGTACCCAGCATATATATCATCAGGGATCTCAAACGTTGTGTTGACCTGAGCCCTCTTTCCTCCTTTCTCTGGCTTCTTACCGTCAGCCATTTTCTTCAGTTGAGGAATTTGAACAATTGAATTCTCTGAAGAAGTATGCAACGCTGCAAGTGAGTTAAGTTGATGAGAACCTAGTGATTCAACAGCTGACATGAGTACCTGTGAACAGAGTATAGTTGCGAGGAATTTGGAGAGGTCATATGCGTTCTCAGAAGGTTTTGTAAAAAGAACAAGTTTGAGGAATTTGACCAGATGAGTCTTGAAGAATTTCACTAAGCGTTCTTTGTCTTAGGTTCCAGAGATGTGTAGATAAAAAAATCCACACATTTGAGGAATCTTGAAGAAAAACATAGCTTAGAGAAACGAATTAAGAACAGATGATATGTGAGGTGTTTTAGTGTGTGAAGATATGAAGAAAAACACCTTTGAAGATTTTGTAGATAATCATTCGAATCAACGAGGGCAGTAAAAGTAACTTTTAATTACCCTGGATGAAGAACACGACGAACAGTGAAGGTGGAGAGGTGAAGTTCGTCTGTGTAGATCTTCCACGCCCTAACTTGGCGGAGGAAGATGGCTACGGCGGCGGCGGAGTGAAGATTTCCGCGGCCGGTGCGAGTACGGCGGCGACGAGGTCGAGGCAGTGAAGCTCTTCCTCACCGGCGACGATGAAGTAGCGGCGGCGCTAGGGTTTGAGAAGCTTGAGCTGGAGAGAGGTCGAGCGGAGTAAAAGAAGTGAGGAAGGGGAAGAGGGGTATTTATAGCCACGGTAAAAAATTGTTCGCCCGAAAAAATTGGACGAACGTGCCCCTGACCCTTCTCATTCGCATGACATGTGTCACCCAGGTACTGAGAGGTGGAGATCGTGTACGATCGTGGGTGAATGCATAAGTGTATCGTGGGATGCGGAATGGTTTGAGCGGCAAAGCCGAAAATCTAGATAAGATAGGTTTTAAAGTTCCGTTCGCAATTTCTTCAGCTGACAAGGACACAGTGAAGATTTTGAACGAGTTTCAAATAGAACGCACATGAAGAATTTTTGAACAGATTGGGTTAAGTTTAGAATAGAGGGGGAAAGGGTCCGATCACATTCACTTAGCAGAAAAACCAACTTGAAGAATTAGCAATAAGTGAATGTTGTGGAGGACATAAATTCATATATATATATATATATATATATATATTTGAAGAAAAACGACGGAAACAGTGAAGACAATGCAAAGTTGAAGATTATGAATAACTGAGGAATTTCAACTTTTGGTGGTGGCGTGACCCACCGTATAAGAATGATGATTTCAGACACCGTGTCCAATTATCGTAGGGTTCTGAGAATCAAATTCTTCGTTAATTTCTTCACACCAAGAGTGTTATTCTTCATTGATAGAAGAAAAACGTTTCTTCATGTGTTGCACATCTAAGTCATCAATTTTGCATAAGTGTTAGGATGAGTGTCCTTTTCAAAGAACATTCCAAGATTCTAGGATATTTAGCTCACACCGCAACTTGCTAAATCTCTTCTCATCCAAGGGCTTTGTGAAGATATCGGCTAGCTATTCTTCAGTCTTCACATGCTCAATAGAAATGTCGCCCTTCAACACATGATCATGAAGAAAATGATGACGAATCTGAATGTGCTTAGTCTTCGAGTGCTGAACTGGGTTGTGAACAATCTTGATGGCACTCTCATTGTCATAGAAGAGAGGCACATTCTTCATGTTGATGCCGTAGTCCTTGAGAGTTTGCTTCAGCCATAGCAATTGAGCACAGCAAGAACCAGCAGTAATGTACTCAGCTTCAGTAGTAGATAGTGATATGCAGTTCTGTTTCTTCGAGGACCAACAGACCAAAGATCGTCCGAGGAAATGACATGTACCAGATGTTGACTTGCGGTCCACACGATCACCATCATAGTCAGAGTCAGAATATCCAATGAGATCAAAAGCCGAGCCCTTGGTGTACCATAATCCAAGTGTTGGTGTGTGAGCTAGATATCGAACAATATGCTTCATAGCCTTATGGTGTGATTCCTTCGGTGTAGCTTGAAATCGGGCACACATGCAAACACTAAGCATTATATCTGGCCTAGATGCACATAAGTACAATAAAGAACCAATCATGGAGCGGTATACCTTATGATCGAAGTCAATACCATTTTCATCAGTGCACAAATGGCCGTTTGTGGGCATAGGAATTTTGACGCCTTTGCAATCTTGCATGCCGAATTTCCTCAGTACATCCTTGAGGTATTTCTCCTAAGATATGAATATGACATTGCGTTGTTGACGAATTTGAATACCTAAGAAGAATTTCAACTCTCCCATCATAGACATTTGATATTCTTCACTCATCATATAGGCAAATTCATCACTATAACATTGGTCAGTACAGCCAAAGATAATATCATCAACATATATTTGGCACACAAACAATTCACCATCATAAGATTTAGTGAAAAGAGTAGGGTCGAGTGAACCTGGTTTGAAGCCTCTTTTCATGAAGAATTCCTTCAAGGTATCATACCATGCCCGAGGGGCCTGCTTGAGGCCATAGAGGGCCTTGTTGAGTCTGAAGACTTTGTCAGGATTCTTTGGATCTTCAAAACCTGGGGGTTGAGCAACATATACTTCTTCCTCAAGCTTACCATTGAGGAGTGCACTTTTCACATCCATTTGATATAAAGTGATATCATGATGGTTAGCATAAGCAAGTAATATGCGAATAGCCTCAAGTCTAGCAACAAGTGCAAAAGTTTCATCGAAACCAATTCCTTCAACCTGTGTGTAGCCTTGTGCTACAAGTCGTGCCTTATTCCTCACCACAAGGCCATTTTCATCTTGCTTGTTGCGGTATATCCACTTTGTGCCAATGATATTGTGCTTTTGAGGATCTGGACGTTTGACCAGTTCCCAGACATTGTTGAGCTCGAACTGATGTAGTTCTTCTTGCATGGCCTGAATCCACTCAGGCTCCAGGAATGCTTCATCTACCTTAGTGGGCTCTGTGATAAAGACAAAAGCATAGTGCCCACAAAAGTTAGATAAATGTGAAGCTTTTGAGCGTGTGAGAGGACCTGGCGCTTTGATGTCATTGATGATCTTTTCAACTTGCACTTCTTGTGCAATGCGAGGATGAGCTGGTTGTCGTTGAGGAATTTGATCAGCATTCTCTTCAGCACCATTTTCTTCAGTATTTTCTTCAGGTGCATTAGCTCGACGTTCTTCATGTTCTGGAATGAATTCTTCAGCAGATTCTTCAGTACGAATGACATCCTCAGTAGCCTTGAACTTGATAGTTTCCTCAGGTGCTGGTTCATCTATCACAGTATGTAGGTGCTCTCTTTGCGAGCCATTAGTTTCATCGAACCGCACATCTACAGTTTCAACAACCTTGTGAAGAATGTTGTTGAAGATTCTGTAGGTGTGCGAGTCCTTTCCGTAACCAAGGATAAAACCTTCATGTGCTTTCGGTGCAATTTTTGAGTTGTGATGAGGATCTCTAATCTAACATTTAGCACCGAAGACTTTGAAATAACTTACATTGGGTTTCTTATCAGTGAGGAGTTCATACGAAGTCTTCTTGAAGAATTTGTGAAGATATACTCTGTGATGATGTGGCACGCAGTATCAATTGCCTAAATCCAGAAACGACGAGGCATTTTGTATTCATCAAGCATTGTGTGAGCCATCTCAGCAGTAGTCCTGTTCTTGCGCTCCACGACGCCGTTCTGCTGAGGAGTATAAGGAGCATATAACTCATGAGTAATACCAAGTTCATCAAGATAGTCATCGAGACCAGAATTCTTGAACTCAGTGCCATTTTCACTTCTGATGTGCTTGATCTTCACACCAAAGTTGGCTGAAGCCCTCGAGGAAAATCGTTTGAAGACTTCCTGCACTTCATGTTTGTAAGTAACAAGGTGTACCCATGTGTAACGAGAGTAATCATCAACAATAACAAAGCCAAATTGAGATGCATCATTTGAAACAGCTGAATAATGATTAGGACCGAAGAGATCCATGTGAAGCAATTCAAATGGGCGAGTAGTGGTCATGATAGTCTTCGCTGGATGCTTGGCCTTTGTCATCTCCCCAGCTTCATAGGCTACGCGTAGGTGATCCTTGTGGAATTTGACATTCTCGATGCCAATGACATGCTTCTTCTTTGCAAGCGTGTGCAAATTCCTCATGCCTACATGATGAAGTCGTCGATGCCAGAGCCAACCTTCTGAAGCTTTTGCAAGTAGGCACACGGCTGGTTGTGGTCCTGTAGAGAAATCAACAATATACAGGTCTCCTCTCCTAAAGCCTTCGATGACTATGGAATTGTCAGCTTCCATAACCACAACACAACGGTACTTCCCAAAGAAAACAACCATATCAAGATCACAAAGCATTGAGACAGACATAAGGTTGTATCCTAAGGACTCGACAAGCATGACTTTGTCCATGTGTCGATCCTTTGTGATTGCAACCTTACCTAGACCCAATACCTAACTTTTGCTTCAGATGATATGCTTCAGATGCGACGGAGATAATGGAGCATCCATCAATAGATTCTTGTCACCAGTCATGTGATTTGTACATCCACTATCGAGGACCCACTCAGTGGCTTTGGGTTGATCATCCTGCAGATGAATTAGTGTAGCTTACAAACTCATATACTTCATCAGTGAAGAATATGACATCAATTCATCAGATCAATTTCATCAAGCAAAAGAACAAATAAAGCAGTATGAGGACGTGAGAAATGAAAGTTCATATCTTCATGATTAGCCTGCGTCCTATCAGGCATGCTCAGGTCTCCAGCAAATTCTTCAGACGATTACGTACGTCTGTAGACCTAACCCTGCAGAAGAGATTAGTTCTTTTTCTTCACCACCCACATCTGAAGGGGTGGCAACGAGTTCATCACTCTGCGAGCTCCATACGAGAAGGATGGCATAGAAGCCAGTCCATTTCATTTCACATAAGAGGGGTTAGAGTAAGCATAACAGTAAGCAGAGAAATTCTTCGAGGACTTATGGACATAATGATTTGAAGAATAATGCACATATCCATAATCCTTAGATCTTCCCTGCGAAACAGACGGGTTAGCACGATGATGTTCATATGAGGACTTTGATCCTTTTGAGGAATATGATCCATGTGAGGAATTTGGTCTGTATGAGGACGTGGATCCATATGAAGAATTTGGTCCATATGAAGAATTTGATCTGGGGTTCCTATTCTTCACAGGTGGCGTCATGATGACATTCACCTGAAGATTTTCAAGGCATCTTTTGGGAACCCAAATTTTCTTCATAGGGGAACCGTTCCTGCAGTTAGTGCCAACATATCTAGCAAATACTTCACCATTCTGATTTTTGAACAGTTTATAGTTGGAGTCAAATGACTCATCATCAGAACGAGGAGATTCACATGCAAATCCAGATAAATTAGATGGATCAACTGGAGGTCCCTTTGCAACAACCCATGTAGTTTTGGGGTACTACTCAGGCTTCCAATATGTACCATCAGCATTGAGTTTCCTCTCAAAGGCAATACCCTCTTTCCTAGGGTTCATGTTGAGGATCTGCTTTTTAAGCACAGCACAAAGAGTTTGATGCCCTTTGAGGCTTTTGTACATGCCTGTCATGTACAATTCCTTCAGCCCTGCATCGTCAGCGATACTAGCAATGTCCTCAGATGAGGAATTAGTGATAGCAGAGGCATGTGAAGAATTTGAAACATTAGCAGCATTTGAACATTCATGTGAAGAATTAGCAGATTCACGTTCAATGCACTTCAAGCATGGAGGAACAAATTCTTCCTAAGAAGGGCTGATTTGTTGAGCAAGTAATGAATCGCGTTCCTTCGAAAGGTCTTCATAACTCACTCTTAGCTTCTCAAGATCTTGCTTTCTTTGAAGAAATTCATAAGAAATCTTCTCATGATCGGATAAGAGAGTGTTATGATGATCTTGAAGGGTGTCATACTTAGTATGAAGTCTCTGAAGACTTTCAGCCAAAGCTTTTGACTGATCCATTTCTTCACCCAACATATCATCGCTCTTATTTAGCATGTAATGAACTTTTTCCAAAGCTCTTTGTTGTTTAGTGTCAAGGGAAGAAAGTTTGACATAGCTGGGTCCAAATTCATCACCAGATTCATCATCACTAGACTCGGATAGGTAGCATTCAGTTGCCTCAGCATCTTTTACCATAAGGCATGATGCAGAAGATGATGATTCTGGTTCGAATGTCATCGCTTTGAGAGATTCCTTGAAGTCTTCAAACCAAGGATCATGATAGGTTCGATGACCTTCATAGACCTCAGAGACGGTCCCAGATAAGCTTTGCATGATCGAGATGCATGATATTCCTGAACTGATTTTGAGACAGACAGGAGCAGATGACGTCCTTCACCATGAGGTTGAGAAGAGTGTACTTGCGAATGTCATCTGCTACCGCCATCTTGCACAAATCGGTCTGACCAATCTCAGTGACGGTCCATAGCTCATTGTTCATCGCCAGGATGCGCTTCTTCATCATAGCCTTCCACTTGGGATACTCATGACCGTCAAAGATGGGGCATGTCACTTTCTTCATACCTGCGGTCGACATAACTAAAACTCCAGGCGGTTAAACCAAAATCACATAGAACAAGGGAGTACCCCGCTCTGATACCAATTGAAAGTGCATTATATCGACTAGAGGGGGTGAATAGGCGATTTTTATGAAATTCTTCACTGAGGAATTTGCCGGTGAGGAAATTCCTTAGCGAAGAACTACTAGCAGCAGAATAAGTACTCAAGAGTAAACATAACAGAATACAAGCATAGTCATCATGATGAAATGAAGACAGGCACAGAGTACAGGAAGCGTAAGCACATGATAACACAGGATGAAGACAAACAGACTGAAGAAATTGAACTAAGGAAATTGAGAAAGTCTTCAGTCAAAGTCTTCAAACAAAGATATGAAGAAATGAAAGAGTTGAGGGAATAGAACCAGTAAGCTTGGTGAAGACAATGATTTGGTAGACCAGTTCCAACTGCTGTCTCAGTTGTACGTCTGGTTGGAGCGGCTGAGTATTTAAACTTGAGGACACACAGTCCCAGACACCCAGTCCTGAACACGCAGCTCAGGACACCAAGACTTCACCATATTCTCCTTGAACTAAGGTCACACAGACCTCATCCAATCACTCGTGGTAAGTCTTCAGGTGACTTCCGAACCTTCACAAACTTGGTCACTCGGCGATCCACAATTCCTCTTGGATGTTCTAGACCATGACGCCTAACCGTCTGGAAGAAGCACAGTCTTCAAAGGTAACAAGCGTCGGATCCATGCAGGATCAATCTCTTCAGTGATGCTCAATCACTTGGGGTTTGTAGGTGTTTGGGTTTGGGTTTTTCCTCACTTGATGATTTTCGCTTAAAGTCCTCGGAGGATGGGTTGCTCTCAAATGACAAGTGTCAGTTTCTCTCAGAGCAGCCAACCAGCTAGTGCTTGTAGGGGGCGGCTATCTATAGCCTAGGGAGCAGCCCGCCATGATAAGAAATAAATGCCCTTTAATGATATGACCATTAGGTGGATAGATATTTTGGGACAGCTGGCGCATAGCACAACAACGGTCGGAATTTTGAGTAGCAAAATCCTCAGGGCTATCATGTTCCTCACTGTGTAGGCAATCCGCACTGGTGAATTCCTAACTCCTCATTCAGAACAAATTCCTCAGAGACCAGAAGAACTTCATCTCTGTCACTGAAGAATATGACTGGACTGTATGAGATTTCCAATGGCTTCACTCGAAGGGATTGGTAGGTGTAGGATTTTGAGTTGAGCATCACATGGAATTTTTTCCTTAGTATTTCCTCGACCCACTTTAACAGTACGGTGTTTCCTATGACTCAAGAAAGAGAAAATGCAATTACGAAAACAAAAGTCTTCACACTTCATGTTCCTCGAATGAACACCAAGTCTTCAAGGTCACACCAATTTCTTCACTTTCAAAGTCTTCAGAAAGTCTTCAGAAAGCCGAAGTCTTCAGTTGAAGAACTTCATTTTTAGGGGTCGACTTTCTCTGTAAATATCAAACTCCTCATATACTTATAGACCTGTGTACACTCACAAATGCATTAGTCCCTAAACCTATAAGTCTTCAATACACCAAAATCACTAAGGGGCACTAGATGCACTTACAGAGAGCCCTCCGAGAAGGGCAAGATAACGGACTTCACCATACACTAGAAGAATTGAAGCTACAACAGTCGAAGCCTCTGAAGAATTGAAGAATTTGAAGACACTGATGAATTCCAAGATTTATATGACCTTTAGTGGACTAAACCCTTGTTGTGTACTCACGTTAGATGCGATGATTTGTGTGTTGTCATATTTTGTGTGTGTTTTCCGAAAGCAACAAATAAAAATTATTTTCAAAACTATATTGTTTGTATTTTGTGTATCTCTCTCTATCCCTCTCTCGTATCTCATCCCAAAACCCTTGGACCCAATAGATGATGAATGAAGATGGACTTGTATTCTCTGGACCGACCACTCAGTTGGAGGCAGAGGTATGGATTCAAAACATCGAGAATCACTTTAGGAGCAAGTCGTTTGCAAGGAAGTATGAGGTTCAATACGCTCTTCAATACTTTACAAAAAGTGCTGCAACCTGGTGGAAAATGCATCAGGCCATACAAGGATGTAATGGAGCAAAAACATGGGAGGAATTGAAGAAAACTCTGCTGGGATCCCGTCTTATCTGGAAGCACGGTGATAAACCAATGAAGATACCTTGTGCCTGCAAGATATGCAGAGAAATAGGACATACCCATGAAGAACACAAGGATGGATGCCCTCATTGTGAAGGAAATCACCGAGCGGAAGAATGCCCAACAAGGCAGGTTACTTGTTTCTTGTGTGAAGGAACTACGCACTACCCTACCCAGTGTCATATTTATCCCAAGGTACAAGAAATTACCAAGAAGCAGAAGGAAGCAATGAAAGAAGCCCACAGGGAAATTTTAAAAGAACCTGTGATGAAGGAAGATGTCGACGACCCTAATGGAGAAGGCCTAAACAGATTTTACTCCTGTGCTTGCTATTCATGTGGAGAAGGGCATTTTTCACAGTATTGCACGAAGGAAAGCCAAGAGTATCTGGGAGACTTCCTGACGGCAGAAGTGGAGTTTGATCCCCAAGAGATAGAAGAATTGATCGGAACGAAGAAGTCGAGGAGAAGAAAGAGCATGTATCCCCAGAACAACCCAATTTCTACAGAAAAGGACATGAGTCATATCACTTGTTACAGGTGCAAGGATTTAGGTCATTATGCTAGCAAATGCCCAGCAAGGAAGCCAAGGACCCAAGTGAAAGTGCGTTATATCGACTAGAGGGGGGGTGAATAGGCGATTTTTATGAAATTCTTCACTGAGGAATTTGCCGGTGAGGAAATTCCTTAGCGAAGAACTACTAGCGGCGGAATAAGTACTCAAAAGTAAACATAATAGAATACAAGCATAGTCATCATGATGAAATGAAGACAGGCACAGAGTACAGGAAGCGTAATCACATGATAACACAGGATGAAGACAAACAGACTGAAGAAATTGAACTGAGGAAATTGAGCAAGTCTTCAGTCAAAGTCTTCAAACACAGATATGAACAAACACACAGCACAGTTATGAGGAAATGAAAGAGTTGAGGAAATAGAACCAGTAAGCTTGGTGAAGACAATGATTTGGTAGACCAGTTCCAACTGTTGTCTCAGTTGTACGTCTGGTTGGAGCGGCTGAGTATTTAAACTCGAGGACACGCAGTCCTGGACACCCAGTCAAGGACACTTAGTCCAAGACACCCAGTCCTCACCATATTCTCCTTGAACTAAGGTCACACACACCTCGTCCAATCACTCGTGGTAAGTCTTCAGGCGACTTCCAAACCTTCACAAACTTGGTCACTTGGAGATCCACAATTCCTCTTGGATGCTCTAGACCATGACGCCTAACCGCCTGGAAGAAGCACATTCTTCAAAGGTAACAAGCGTCGGATCCACTCAGGATCAATCTCTTCAGTGATGCTCAATAACTTGGGGTTTGTAGGTGTTTGGGTTTTGGGTTTTTGGTTTTTCCTCACTTGATGATTTTCGCTCAAAGTCCTCAGAGGATGGGTTGCTCTCAAATGACAAGTGTCAGTTTCTCTCGGAGCAGCCAACCAGCTAGTGGTTGTAGGGGGCGGCTATTTACAGGCTAGGGAGCAGCCTGACATGATAAGCCATAAATGCCCTTCAATGATATGACCGTTAGGTGGATAGATATTTTGGGACAGCTGGCACATAGCACAGCAACGGTCGGAATTTTGAGTAGCAAAATCCTCAGGGCTATCATGTTCCTCACTGTGTAGGCAATCCGCACTGGCAAATTCCTAACTCCTGAGTCAGGACAAATTCCTTAGAGACCAGAAGAACTTCGTCTCTGTCACTGAAGAAATTAACTGTACTGTATGAGATTTCCAATGGCTTCACTCGAAGGGATTGGTAGGTGTAGGATTTTGAGTTGAGCATCACATGGAAATTTTTCCTTAGTATTTCCTCGACCCCCTTTAATAGTACGGTGTTTCCTATGACTCAAGAAAGAGAAAAACAAAAGTATGAAAACGAAAGTCTTCAAGCTTCATATTCCTCGCATGAATATCATGTCTTCACGGACACACCAATTTCTTCACTTTCAAAGTCTTCATGAAAGTCTTCAGAAATACCAAAATCTTCAGTCGAAGATATTCATTTTTAGGGGTCAACTTTTCCTATAAATATCAAACTCCTCATAGACTTATAGACCTATGTACACTCACAAACGCATTAGTCCCTTAACCTATAAGTCTTCAATACACCAAAATCACTGAGAGGCACTAGATGCACTTACAATCTCCCCCTTTTTGGTGATTGATGACAATATAGGTTAAGTTTTCAACGGGGATAAGCATATGAAGTGTAACTACTGATATTGAGGAATTTGATTGCAAGATATAGAAGAACTCCCCCTGAAGATGTGCATAGTGAGGAATTTGCCTTTGAAGCAATGCACACTTGAAGAGTTGAATCACGGGGATCTCCCCCTATATCTTGTAATTAATACATGCATTTAACATATATTATGAAGAATTTGATATGCATGACGAAATATGGTGCCTGATGAAATTCAGCATGCATGCAATAATATTAACGTGGAATAATCATGCAGAATAGTGCATCAAAAGTATCAGAGCACAGTGCATCAAAAGTATCAGAGCACCATCGGGTTTAAGATTACAACTCGATCCAATAAAGTTTTAGAAGAACGAGAGTTGTAACTTAGCAAATAAAAAACGCCCATATAGTAGACCCGCTTGAAGACTAACTCATATTTCCCCCCCTTTGTCATCGAATGACCAAAAGGATCGAAAATGAGGACTAACGCCCCTGAAGATAATCATGTTGATGAAGGAGCGCCAGTGTTGTTGGGGTCATTTGTTGATGTAGGGCCTGCCGCAGTGTCGTCCAAATCTTCATGTTCATCAGTGTCGCGCGATGAAGAAAATGAGCTGGCCACTAGAGAAGGAACTTGGACCTTCTTGAATTTCTTTGGTGGAGGTGCAGACCAGTCAAAATCTTCTTTGAGACCCATGTTATTCAGATCTTCTTCACCATATAGATGTGACAGGATTGCCCAGGTGCGACCGAAGACTTGATGGAGGTAGTAGTGGTTTTTCTTCACTGCATTGTGTGTGGCAGTCATGTTGTGAAGAAGTGAACCAAACTGACGCTTAACCCATTTGTGATTTCGATCCACCTTCTGGTGAAGACTAAGCAGAAGTTCACGGTCAGTCATCACGCGCAGAGCAGTGGCTTGAGGAGTGGACTTAGGTGCATTGGCAGAGTCATGTGCGGCAGAGTCATCATTGGTGGAATAAGATGCAGCTTTGCGAAACTGACCATCCAATGGACGAATGCCTTCATCAATTACAGCTGGTGCCTTCCCCTTTCCATCAACCGAGGAATATGTCTGCTTGAGGACTTCAATTGGGGGCAAGTAGCTGAGGTGATTCTGGAAATCAGCTTTGTAGTTGAGTGAAGACCTTGTCCTGAGGAATCTCATAATCCAAGGTTCATAAGGCTTCAGCTCAAACGGAGACAGTGCAACATTGGCCATAGTCCTCATGAAGAAATCGTGATAATTGACAGGAATGCCATGAACGATGTTGAATACCAGATTCTTCATGATGCCAACAATTTCCTCATCAGATGAGTCATGGCCTTTGATGGGACTGATTGTCCTCGTAAGAATACGATAGACAGTTCTGGGCACATACAGCAATTCCTTCATGAGGAATTTGGTTCGTGGTGCCTGACCTGGTTTCAAAGGCTTCATCAGCACCTGCATGTAATGATGTGTGAGCTCAGGTTCACTGTAGATGCAGCGAACTTCTTCAAGGGGAGGACTGAGTGGTAGAGCACGAAGCAATTCAGAGGCTGGTGCAGTGTAGTGAGTGTTTTCAGACATCCAGTCCAGCACCCATGAATTCACATCTTCAGCATCTCCGGTGATGTGCAACGTTGCATAGAATTGAACAATTAGTTCTTCATTCCAATCGCAGATGTCAGAGCAAAAGTTGAGCAGTCCAGCGTCGTGAAGAACACTGAGGACTGGTGCGAAGCACGGTAGAGATTCCATATCCACGTGAGGAATATCCTCATGGTAGAAGATTTTCTCCTTGTTGAACAGCACTGAGGAATAGAAATTTGCTTGACTGGCAGTCCAGAAACGCCTCTTCCTAATGCGAGTAGAGTCATATGGGTTGTAATCTTCGAAGAATACGTGCTCGCCAAAGAAATCATCAGCCTTGAACTTTTGCTTGCGTGAGAAAGGATCATTTGGCTTCGGCAGAGGAGTGTCAGTGAGTTGCATCACGACCTCAGGAATCTCAATCGCAGGTTCTTCAGGCTGAGGAATTTCTGGTTCCTCCTCAGTGGCAGTCTGCGTCGTTGGTTGTTCAGCAGCAGCAGTTTCTTCAGCGCTAGTGGCTGGAATTTCCTCATGGACAGATGCAGTGGGATGAGTTTCTTCACAGCCCATGCGAACAGTTTGTGTGGGGGACTGAGGGATTTGCTGTAGAGGGGTGAACATTGGAGAGTTTGGATGCTGACTTTCCCATAATTCATCACTGATTACGGGTGTGGAGTAGCCAATGTCCACATCTTCATCTTCCATTTCTTCAACGCCAGCCTCTTCAGCTGTGAACTGAGGCATAGGCGAGGAGATGATAGGTGTTGAAGGGATTGCATCCACTTTAATTTCTTCATCCAATGGTTCAGACGAAGCAGCAGAAGGAGTTTCTTCATCCGATCCGCTAAGTATCACATATTCTTCATCAAAAGGAATAAGGTCCTTTGATGGCCTGGTTGAGATGGGAACAACATCAATCGGATTTGCAAACGAACTTTTCATAGGCTTCATTTTCTTCGGAGCTGAAGAATCAGAAGCAGCTGATGCTTTCCATTTCTTCACTGCGGCACGCTCTGCAACCTTGGTCTTCTTCACATCTGATGCAGATGGAAGGATTGGAGTTGAAGTTGGTGCAGGAGCAGCTGAGGAATCTGGTTGACTTTCTTCAGGCACAACTGATGCAGTTGCCCTGAGTTCTTCATTTTCTTCAGGCACACCACTAGTGGGTGCCCTGGCAATTTCTTCAATGGCTGGAATGCAGTCATCAGCCCTGGAACTCACATTATCTTCAGCAGCCTGAGTATCATCAGTGGTGCTGGCATGTTCTTCAGTAGGCTGAGCAGATGCTTCAGCCTGAGGAATTTCCTGTTGCGTTGGGGCTGCAACATTGGAAGTGAAGTTATTCGCAAGTTTCCCAAAACGAACCTTGGCTCCAAGCCAATCAGAGCGATATGCGTCAAAGTTATCACTGAGTTTATTAATCTCAGTCTGAATAGTGACAAGTTCTTCAGTTGTCATAGAGACAATGTTTTTCTTCAGATAGCGCTCTTTCTTGTACCGCGCTTTCTTGATCTGCCTGGCCTTCTCAAATTTCCACTTTTCTTCTTGAATGAAGTGGGTCAGCATGTGACTCTGGCCAGGAGTCAGCTTGAAGTCAGGCAAGGGAGTGTTGGGGTCCTTGTGCCAATCATCAATGTAGTCGAGGATCAGCTTGGGATCCAAAAGCAGTGGCACTTCTGATCCTTTGGCTCTAGCGGCGCTGACTTGCCTGTCTTTGATGATTTCTGCAAGTTCGTCATCATCAGCTTCGTCTTCATCAGACGGCACTTGGAAAGTGACTTGCTTCTTTTGAGGACTTGGGCGAGGACCTCGTCCAGTAGTGGCCTTTGTCTTCAGCAGTGAGGGACCAGCTGAGGAACTTGGTGCAGCTGAGGAACTAGCTGAGACACCTGAGGCAATGGAGATGCCAGCAGTCCTTTGGCACGAAGCGAGATGCACAGGTGCTGAGGATTTGGTCGGAATAGCTGAAGGCTTTGGCGGAGGAGCTGAGGACTTTGGAGGAACAGGAGCAGCATGAGGAATTGGCCATGAGGGCTTTGATGATTCTGGCCGCGAGGGCATTGCTGAGGAACTTGGCCTGCGTGCAGGCTTCTTAGACATAGCCTTCTTTGGCTTGACAGCAGAGGCCTCAGCAGAGGCAGCAGCAGCGGCAGAGTCTTCATTGAATTTCCTCACTGCTTCTCTGGCTTGCTTAGCCAACTTGGTTTGGCGCTTGGCCCATTCATCAGGATAGTCCTCACCGCGCTTGAGGCTGGTGGGATCTGCTATTTGGCCAGGTGCCAATGGAGCTCTTGGGCATGGAGGATTGAGTGCGAATTTCTTCATGTACTTAGGAGTGACATATCTGTACTCCCTCCATTATCTTGCCCATCTCCTCTGTATCCTCTGTTTGCGCACTTTGCGCTCATTCTTGGTTTCCTCGGTAGGTGTGCAGTACCCAGCATATATGTCATTAGGGATTTCAAACGTTGTATTTACCTCAGGCCTCTTTCCTCCCTTCTGTGGCCTTTTACCATCAGCCATTTTCTTAAGTTGAGGAATTTGAACAGTCGAATTCTCTGAAGAAGTATGCAACTTTTCTTCGAGGAACGCTGCAAATGAGTTAAGTTGATGAGAACCTAGTTATTCAGCAGCTGACATGTGTACCTGTGAATAGAGTATAGTTGCGAGGAATTTGGAGAGGTCATATGCGTTGTCAGAAGGTTTTTCAAAAAGAACAAGTTTGAGGAATTTGACCAGATGAGTCTTGAAAATTTTCACTAAGCGTTCTTTGTCTTAGGTTCCAGAGTTGTATAGATCAAAGATCCACACAATTGAGGAATCTTGAAGAAAAATGATGCTTAGAGAAACGAATCAAGAACAGATGACTTGTGAGGTGTTCAGTGTGTGAAGATATGAAGAAAAACACTTTTGAAGATTTTGTAGATAATCATTCGAATCAACGAGGGCAGTAAAAGTAACTTTTAATTACCCTGGACGAAGAACACGACGAACTGGAGTGAGAAGATGTGAAGTTCGTCTGTGCAGATCTTCCATGCCCTAACTTGGCGGAGGAAGACGGCTACGGCGGCGGCGGAGTGAAGATGTCCGCAGTCGGCGCGAGTACGTCGGCGACGAGGTCGAGGCAGTGAAGCTCTTCCTCACTGGCGGCGATGAAGTAGCGGCGGCGCTAGGGTTTGAGAAGCTCGAGCTGGAGAGAGAGGTCGAGCAGAGTAAAAGAAGTGAGTAAGGGAAGGAGGGGTATTTATAGCCACGGTGAAAAACTGCTCGCCCGAAGAAATTGGACGAACATGGCCCTGACCCTTCTCATTCACATGACATGTGTCACCCACGTAGTGAGAGGTGGAGATCGTGTTAGATCGTGGGTGGGTGGATAAGTGTATCGTGGGATGCGGAACGGTTTGAGCGGCAAAGCCGAAAATTTCGATAAGATAGGTTTTAAAGTTCCGTTTGCAATTTCTTCAGCTAACAAGGACACAGTGAAGATTTTGAACGAGTTTCAAATAGAATGCACATGAAGAATTTGTGAACATATTGGGTTGAGTAAAGCATAGAGGGGAAGGGTCCGATCACATTCACTTAGCAGAAAACCAACTTGAAGAAATAGCATTAAGTGAATGTTGTAGAGGACATAAACTCATATATATATAAATAGCCAATGAAGAAAAATGACGGAACCGGTGAAGACTATGCAAAGTTGAAGAATATGAATAATTGAGGAATTTCAACTTTTGGTGGTGGCGTAACCCACCGTATAGGAATGATGATTTTAGACACCGCGTACAATTATCGTAGGGTTCTGAGAATCAAATTCTTCGTTAATTTCTTCACACTAAGAGTGTTATTCTTCATTGATTGAAGAAAAACGTTTCTTCATGTGTTGCACATCTAAGTCATCAATTTTGCATAAGTGTTAGGATGAGTGTCCTTTTCAAAGAACATTCGAAGATTCTAGGATACTTAGCTCACACCGGAACTTGCTAAATCTCTTCTCATCCAAGGGCTTTGTCAAGATATCGGCTAGCTGTTCTTCAGTCTTCACATGCTCAATAGAAATGTCGCCCTTCAACACATGATCACGAAGAAAATGATGACGAATCTGAATGTGCTTTGTCTTCGAGTGCTGAACTGGGTTGTGAGCAATCTTGATGGCACTCTCATTGTCACAGAAGAGAGGCACATTCTTCATGTTGACGCCGTAGTCCTTGAGAGTTTGCTTCATCCATAGCAATTGGGCACAGCAAGAACCAGCGGCAATGTACTCAGCTTCAGCAGTAGATAGTGATACGCAGTTCTGTTTCTTCGAGGACCAACAGACCAAAGATCGTCCGAGGAAATGACATGTACAAGATGTTGACTTGCGATCCACACGATCACCAGCATAGTTAGGGTCAGAATATCGAGAGAATTCCTTATTTAACATTGTCCCTAAATTTTATGCCCTATTTGACATCGACAAATAGTTTCTTCCCTATATAGCAACGAGTCTAAATTTTATGCCTTTTATAACACTTATGTCCATTTTTAGCCTAAATGACACTTGAAAAGACCCTTTTGCCCCTCAAGTGGTATGTTTGGGCGCACGTGCTGTTCAATGATTTCTTTACCATTTTTATTAATAATTATTATACTAGTAATTGTTGGATTTTCTTATGGAGCTCACATAATCTATTTTAAATATCTGAGTTTTCTTTTAGTCCAGGATCTCCAAGGGAGAATATATGTATGTCTAGATACATTATATAGTGGATGCATACATTAGATGGTCTATCATTGCCTTTGTACGTAGTGCATGGCAAAATTGCCCACGCGTACAATTGCATGCATGCATCGAAGGCCATACACGGCAGTAGCATGTACTTCGTACGTGGCTTATGGCTCTAGCAGATGTATGATGTATGCATACAATTCTGAATACCCACACGTCTATGCTGCACGTACAGAATACACATAGCCATGTATGTGTGTGCATGTGTACATGCGTGTTTGTGCTACTGCGTGTGTGCTGCGTGCGTGTGTGCTATTATGCGGGCGCGTGCGTATGTGCAGTGTGCTGCTGTGTGCGTGCTCCTGCCGATGCGTGCGTGTGCGCTACTGCCACATTGATGTTGTGTGTATACTACTGCACCTCACACACACATATATCACATGAGGGGCAAAGGGGCCTTTTTAGGTGTCATTTAGGCTCAAAATGGATGAAAGTGTTATAAAGGGCATAAAATTTTAACTCGTTGTTAGATAAGGAAGAAAATTTTTTTGAGTGTTAAATAAGGAAACAAAATTTAAAATAGTGTTAAATAAGGAATTCTCTCCAGAATATCCAACAAGATCAAAAACCGAGCCCTTGGGGTACCATAATCCAAGTGTTGGTGTGTGAGCTAGATATCGAACAATATGCTTCACAGCCTTATGGTGTGATTCCTTCGGTGTAGCTTGAAATCGGACACACATGCAAACACTAAGCATTATATCTGGCCTAGATGCACATAAGTACAATAAGGAACCTATCATGGAGCGGTATACCTTATGATCGAAGTCAATACCATTTTCATCAGTGCACATATGGCCATTTGTGGGCATAGGAATTTTGACGCCTTTGCAATCTCGCATGCCAAATTTCCTCAGTACATCCTTGAGGTATTTCTCCTGAGAGATGAATATGCCATTGTGTTGTTGACGAATTTGAAGACCTAAGAAGAATTTCAACTCTCCCATCCTAGAAATTTGATATTCTTCACTCATCATATAGGCGAATTCATCACTATAACGTTGGTCAGTACAGCCAAAGATAATATCATCAACATATATTTGGCACACAAACAATTCACCATCATAAGATTTAGTGAAAAGAGTAGGGTCGAGTGAACCGGGTTTGAAGCCTTTCTTCATGAGGAGTTCCTTCAAGGTATCATACCAAGCCCGTGGGGCCTGCTTGAGGCCATAGAGGGCCTTGTTGAGTCTGAAGACTTTGTCAGGATTCTTTGGATCTTCAAAACCTGGGGGTTGAGCAACATATACTTCTTCCTCAAGCTTACCATTGAGGAGTGCACTTTTCACATCCATTTGATATAAAGTGATATCATGATGGTTAGCATAAGCAAGTAATATGCGAATAGCCTCAAGTGTAATAGAGACAAAAGCATACTGCCCACAAAAGTTAGACAAATGTGAAGCTTTTGAGCGTGTGAGAGGACCTGGCGCTTTGATGTCATTAATGATCTTTTCAACTTGCACTTCTTTTGCAATGCGAGGATGAGCTGGTTGTCATTGAAGAGTTTGATCAGCGTTTTCTTCCGCACCATTTTCTTCAGCATTTTCTTCACGTGCATTAGCTTGACGTTCTTCATGTTCTGGAATGAATTCTTCAGCAGATTCTTCAGTAGGAATGACATCCTCAGTAGCCTTGAACTTGATAGTTTCCTCAGGTGCTGCTTCATCTATCACAGTAGGTAGGTGCTCTCTTTGTGAGCCATTAGTTTCATCGAACCGCACATCCACAGTTTCAACAACTTTGTGAATAACGTTGTTGAAGACTCTGTAGGTGTGCGAGTCCTTTCCGTAACCAAGCATAAAACCTTCATGTGCTTTCGGTGCAAATTTTGAGTTGTGACGAGGATCTCTAATCCAACATTTAGCACCGAAGACTTTGAAATAACTTACATTGGGTTTCTTATCGGTGAGGAGTTCATAGGCAGTCTTTTTGAAGAATTTGTGAAGGTATACTCTGTGATGATGTGGCACGCAGTATCAATTGCCTCAGTCCAGAAACGACGAGGCGTTTTGTATTCATCAAGCATAGTGCGAGCCATCTCAGCAAGAGTCCTGTTCTTGCGCTCCAAAACGCCATTCTACTGAGGAGTGTAGGGAGCAGATAACTCATGAGTAATACCAAGTTCATCAAGATAGTCATCGAGACCAGAATTCTTGAACTCAGTGCCATTGTCACTTCTGATGTGCTTGATCTTAACACCAAAGTTGGTTGAAGCCCTCGAGGAAAATCGTTTGAAGACTTCCTGCACTTCATGTTTGTAAGTAACAAGGTGTACCCATGTATAGCGAGAATAATCATCAACAATAACAAAGCCATATTGAGATCCTTCATTTGAAATAGCAGAATAATGATTAGGACCAAAGAGATCCATGTGAAGCAATTCAAATGGGCGAGTGGTGGTCATGATAGTCTTCGCTGGATGCTTGGCCTTCGTCATCTTCCCAGCTTCACAGGCTCCGCATAGGTGATCCTTGAGGAATTTGACATTCTCGATGCCAGTGACATGCTTCTTCTTTGCAAGCGTGTGCAAATTCCTCATGCCTGCATGACCAAGTCGTCGATGCCAGATCCAGCCTTCTGAAGCTTTTGCAAGTAGGCACACGGCTGGTTGTGGTCCTGTAGAGAAATCAACAATATACATGTCTCCTCTCCTAAAGCCTTCGAAGACTTTGGAATTGTCATCTTCCATAACCACAACACAACGGTACTTGCCAAAGACAACAACCATATCAAGATCACAAAGCATTGAGACAGACATAAGGTTGTATCCTAAGGACTCAACAAGCATGACTTTGTCCTTGTGTCGATCCTTTGTAATCGCAACCTTACCTAGACCCAATACCTGACTTTTGCCTTTTTCAGCAAAAATGATATGCTTCAGATGCGACGGAGATAATGGAGCATCCATCAATAGATTCTTGTCACCAGTCATGTGGTTTGTACATCCACTATCAAGGACCCACTCAGTGGCTTTGGGTTGATCATCCTGCAGATGAATTAGTGCAGCTTACAAACTCATATACTTCATCAGTGAAGAATATGACATCAATTCATCAGATCAATTTCATCAAGTAAAAGAACTGATAAAGCAATATGAGGACGTGAGAAATGAAAGTTCATTTCTTCATGATTAGCCTGCGTCCTATCAGGCATGCTCAGGTCTCCAGCAAATTCTTCAGACGATTACGTGCGTCTGGAGACCTGACCCTGCAGAAGAGATTAGTTCTTTTTCTTCACCACCCACATCTGAAGGGGTGGCAAAGAGTTCATCATTCTATGAGCTCCATACAAAAAGGATGGCATAGAAGCCAGTCCATTTCGTCTCACATAAGAGGGGTTAGAGTAAGCATAAGAGTATGCAGAGAAATTCTTCGAGGACTTATGGACATAATGATTTGAAGAATAATGCAAATATCCATAATCCTTAGATCTTCCCTGCGAAACAGACGGGTTAGCACGATGATGTTCATATGAGGACTCTGCTCCATATGAGGAATTTGGTCCATATGAAGAATTTGATCTGGGGTTCCTATTCTTCACAGGTGGTGTCATGATGACATTCACCTGAAGATTTTCAAGGCATCTTTTGGGAACCCAGATTTTCTTCATAGGGGAGCCGTTCCTGCAGTTAGTGCCAACATATCTAGCAAATACTTCACCATTCTGATTTTTGAATAGCTTATAGTTGGAGTCAATTGACTTATCATCAGAATGAGGAGATTCACATGCAAATCCAGATAAGTTAGATGGATCAACTAGAGGTCCCTTTGCAGCAACCCATGTAGTTTTGGGGTACTGCTCAGGCTTTCAATATGTACCATCAGCATTGAGTTTCCTCTCAAAGGCGATACCCTCTTTCCTAGGGTTCCTATTGAGGATCTGCTTTTTAAGCACATCACAAAGAGCCTGATGCCCTTTGAGGCTTTTGTACATGCCTGTCGTGTACAATTCCTTCAGCCCCGCATCGTCAGTGATACTAGCAATGTCCTCAGATGAGGAATTAGTGATAGCAGAGGCATGTGAAGAATTTGAAACATTAGCAGCATTTGAACATTCAGGTGAAGAATTAGTAGATTCACGTTCAATGCACTTCAAGCGTGGAGGAACAAATTCTTCCTGAGAAGCGCTGATTTGTTGAGCAAGTAATGAATCGCGCTCCTTCTGAAGATCTTCATAACTCACTCTTAGCTTCTCAAGGTCTTGCTTTCTTTGAATAAATTCATAAGAAAGCTTCTCATGATCCGATAAGAGAGTGTTATGATGACTTTGAAGTTTGTCAAGCTTGGACTGAAGTCTCTGAAGATTTTCAGTCAAAGTTTCAGTGCGATCCATTTCTTCACCCAACATATCATCACTTTTATTTAGCATGTTTTGAACCTTTTCTAAAGCCCTTTGTTGTTTTATAGCAATCTTAGCAAGTTTAGAATAGTTGGGTTTAAGGTTTTCATCAGATTCATTCTCACTTGATTCAGAGGAGGTATATTTGAGTACCTTGGCACCATTTGCAATGAAGCAATAGGTGGGAGCGTAGTCGTGATCACCTTCATTAGCCTTGTTGGTGAGGTCATTTTCTTCAGTGTTGAAGATAGACTTGCTGACGAATGCAGTAGCGAGAGCAAGGCTCGCCACTCCGGATTCGGACTCCTCAGATGACTCCTCTTCCTCATTTTCTTCAGATTCAGCCTCAAAGTCCATTTCCTTGCCAACGAATGCCCTGGCCTTCTTGGAGATGCTCTTCTTGTGATATGAAGGCTTTGAGGATTTTGATGATGAGGATTTTGTGGATTTCTTCTTTTTCTTTGCATCATCAGAACTGTAATCCTTGTATTTCTTCTTCTTTGATTCCTTTTCCCACCGAGGACAATCTTGAATGAAATGTCCAGGTTTCTTGCATTTGTGATAGAGCCTCTTCTTGTAGTCACTGGATGAGGAATCATTGCTCCTTGAGGATCTTCCAAGGCGACCACGTCTTGAGAACATTTGGAACTTCTTCACGAGTAGAGCCAGATCATGGCTCAGTTCTTCAAGATCACCAAGGCTGCTACCAGAGTCTTCATCTTCGGACTCAGATACTGCCTTGGCCTTCAGTGCACGTGTTCTGCCATAGCTTGAACCATAGAGATCTCTCTTTTCAGCAAGTTGGAACTCATGAGTATTTAGCCTCTCGAGAATATCAGCGGGATCAAGTGACTTGTAATCAGCACGTTCTTGTATCATCAATGCCAGAGTGTCAAATGAGGAATCAAGCGATCTCAGCAATTTCTTCACCACCTCATGGTCGGTGATGTCAGTGGCACCAAGTGCTTGAAGCTCATTTGAGATGTCAGTGAGGGGATCGAAGGTATGTTGAACATTTTCATTGTCGAGTCTTTTGAAGCAGTTGAAGATATTGCGAAGAACATCAACTCGAGAGTCACGCTGAGTTGAGACTCCTTCATTCACTTTGGACAACCTGTCCCAGATAAGCTTCGCTATTTCCAAAGCACTCACTCTGCCATACTGTCCTTTGCTCAGATGGCCACATATGATATTCTTCGCTTGAGAGTCGAGTTGCTTGAATCTCTTCACATCGGCAGCATTCAGAGAAGGTGTGACTGAGGGAACACCATTTTCCACAACATACCAGAGATCGTTATCAATTGCTTCAAGATGCATTCGCATCTTATTCTTCCAGTAGGGGTAGTCCGTCCCATCGAAGGTAGGACACCCAGCAGAGACCTTGATCATACCTGCGGTCGATATAACTAAAACTCCAGGCAGTTAAACCAAAATCACACAGAACAAGGGAGTACCTTGCTCTGATACCAATTGAAAGTGCGTTATATCAACTAGAGGGGGGGTGAATAGGTGATTTTTATGAAATTCTTCACTAAGGAATTTGCCGGTGAGGAAATTCCTTAGCGAAGAACTACTAGCAGCGGAATAAGTACTCAAAAGTAAACATAACAAAATACAAGCATAGTCATCATGATGAAATGAAGACAGGCACAGAGTACAGGAAGCGTAATCACATGATAACACAGGATGAAGACAAACAGACTGAAGAAATTGAACTGAGGAAATTGAGAAAGTCTTCAGTCAAAGTCTTCAAACACAGATATGAGCAAACACACAACACAGTTATGAGGAAATGAAAGAGTTGAGGAAATAGAACCAGTAAGCTTGGTGAAGACAATGATTTGGTAGACCAGTTCCAACTGCTGTCTCAGTTGTACGTCTGGTTGGAGCGGCTGAGTATTTAAACTCGAGGACACACAGTCCCGGACACCCAGTCAAGGGCACTTAGTCCAAGACACCCAGTCCTCACCGTATTATCCTTGAACTAAGGTCACACAGACCTCGTCCAATCACTCATGGTAAGTCTTCAGGCAACTTCCAAACCTTCACAAACTTGGTCACTCGGCGATCCACAATTCCTCTTGGATGCTCTAGACCATGACGCCTAACCGTCTGGAAGAAGCACAGTCTTCAAAGGTAACAAGCGTCTGATCCACTCAGGATCAATCTCTTCAGTGATGCTCAATCACTTGGGGTTTGTAGGTGTTTGGGTTTTGGGTTTTTGGTTTTTCCTCACTTGATGATTTTCGCTCAAAGTCCTCAGACGATGGGTTGCTCTCAAATGACAAGTGTCAGTTTCTCTCGGAGCAGCCAACCAGCTAGTGGTTGTAGGGGGCGGCTATTTATAGCCTAGGGAGCAGCCCGACATGATAAGACATAAATGTCCTTCAATGATATGACAGTTAGGTGGATAGATATTTTGGGATAGCTGGCGCATAGCACAACAACGGTCGGAATTTTGAGTAGCAAAATCCTCAGGGCTATCATGTTCCTCACTGTGTAGGCAATCCGCACCGGCGAATTCCTAACTCCTCAGTCAGGAAAAATTCCTCAGAGACCAGAAGAACTTCATCTGTTTCACTGAAGAAATTGACTGAACTGTATGAGATTTCCAATGGCTTCACTCGAAGGGATTGGTAGGTGTAGGATTTTGAGTTGAGCATCACATGTAAATTTTCCTTAGTATTTCCTCGACCCCCTTTAACAGTACGGTGTTTCCTATGACTCAAGAAAGAGAAAAACAAAACTATGAAAACAAAAGTCTTCAAGCTTCATATTCCTCGCATGAATATCAAGTCTTCACGGACACATCAATTTCTTCACTTTCAAAGTCTTCATGAAAGTCTTCTGAAATACCAAAATCTTCAGTCGAAGATATTCATTTTTAGGGGTCGACTTTTCCTGTAAATATCAAACTCCTCATAGACTTATAGACCTGTGTACACTCACAAACGCATTAGTCCCTTAAACTATAAGTCTTCAATACACCAAAATCACTAAGAGGCACAAGATGCACTTACACCAAGGAGACAAGATAACCACCGCGAAGCCCCTGGATTTGTCTGACGTCATTTGTTTACGCTGCAAAGGAGTAGGACATTTTGCCAAAGAATGTTCAGACAAGAGGAAATCTTGAGAATAGTAGTTGAGATTTTGATATTGGAATAAAGCATGTAATAAATGTGGAACACTTTTTTATTTTCTTTTGGGATGTTGAGTTGAGTTAGGAAGTGGAAATTGTAATAGTTCGTGAAGCAATAAAAGTTGAGGTGTTTGGAATCTCATATGAAATGTTATGAGTTGCTTGTTGATTGTGAGTGCCTCTCTCACTATGTCACCCAGACTTAAACCTTGAACCCATGGACAAGCTGACCCCAAACCTTTCCCAGGAAAAATAACCACATTTCACCCAAGGAAATACATACAGTATCCTGAGTGTCCCTTCTATCTTATACCTGCAGATGACAACCCTTTACGAGTCTTTTCTCAAGGGCCCGGAAATTATCACGACCCTGACTAGTGATCAGGATTACCCCAAATTCCTGAAGGACATGATGAAGCATATTCATCTTGAAGGAGATGCCGTCTACAAGGGTTATCCTTTCATGGAGAATGGAGTTGAACTTTGGTACGTGGAGGTACACCTCCACTGTGTGAAGGGAGTTTTCCCAAAGACTATTGGTCAATACTTTTTCATCTCTCAAGTACCATGAGCAACATTATTTGACTCTGTTTGTGAAGCTGCTTTGGAAGCCATACGTCAGATTGGAGAAATACTTGAAGCAAGACTCCATCACACTCAGGAATACCTGAGAGAGGTCCATGCAGAGATGATAGAGATGAAGCTCATGGCCACCACAATAAAGCAAAACATCAATGATTTGGATCACATCGCACAATTCTAGTGGGACTAAAGCATCTTCAAGAATGGCAAATGAATAAAGATGGAAGTAATGCTTCACCATACCAAACTATGTGGATGGCAGCTTTTGTAATAAAGTACTTTTGGAATTTGAGTTTTGGGTAGTGGTTAAGGATGTAATAAAGGATTTGATATGAAGAGAATATGAATTATGGATGAACCAGTACATTTTATTTTAATGGTAATACCCTGTGTGAACACAAGACCGATGGAAAAGGAAATTGTATTCCACATAGTGGAGTCTGGACAAAATGAGTTGGAGTTTTGTTTTAGTTATGATGGTTACCCCAAGAGTAGGAAGGAATGAAGTGCTATTGGATTTAAAGGAGATGTAATGTTGGTTTATGGAACAATAGTAACTCCAAGGATGAGTTAAAGATATACAATTGTTGAAGTGGGCCCATAACCCACAGGACCCAGGATTTAAAAAGGAACAAGCACAACCTTGTTGCAGGAATGAATTCTAGAAGAAGTTGTGATTTCATCAGCAAACGTTTCATAGGTGGTTATGTAAACCCGAGGGTTGTGAAGAAATGATAGAAATATTTTTTTTGGCTTGCAGAACCAATGGATTACCCGAACCTAGTTCGTGGAGAAGAGAAGTTCTGCAATGCTTGTGAGGATGCCCAAGTGTTAGAATACGTGATTCACTATCTACGTATGTGGTAATGATTCAAGTACGGGATGGATTGGCCCCCATACCGGAGACTTCTATCATGAACTATCATATGTTGATGGAAAATCAGATAGCCTTAAAACCCTAGCAGAGTGTCGACACGACAAGCCAAAACCTTAGAATGGCAGGATGATGGAAACCATGTACAAGCACCTATTGCCAATCATAGGTTATGCGGTGAGGTTCAGCCCAGACCCATTTCCTGCAGGAGGAACCAATAATTGTTGACCACCATGAGATTTTTGATAGTTATTTAGCATTGGCGACAGACCTGATAGCTAAGAAGACCCAGTCTCGGAAGGATCATATTTTGATGCAAGGACTCGAGATTTTGAGGAAAAGGTTATGCCCTACCGGAAGAGCCTCAAAGAAAGAGTTACTCCAGGGAGTATGAGAAGACCGACACCGTCAACGCAAATGATGGAGTACATGAATTTTGTCAGAACCATAGCCTTGCTTCTAAGGGTGGTAGCACCCCATACCTTGTGTTGATGAATGGATTTTCAGGAAGACCCCCCAAACCTAACCTTCTTTCTAGCCTCTCTGAATCTCGAGGAAGAGATTCATTTTAAGGGTGGTAGTTTGTAACATCCCAAAATTCTAAATTTTGGAATCTTATATTAAATAAATAATTGTGATTGTTTGTTTGTTTGTTGTGTGATTGATGGTGTGAAATTGAGTGGAAATAGAATTTTTATTTTTGAAAAATGAATGGGAGGGAATAAAAGGACTTCCCCAAAACTTTCATCTTGCATTTTTCTTGATCTCCATGAACTCAAAGTCATCACATCACAAAACCCTAGATTGAAGATAATATGACTTCTTCCATTTAAAGAAATGAAAAGGGGTTTGAAAATGATTTTAATTCCATTTGAAGTATTTCAAATTTAGAAACTTTAAGCAACTCAATGAGTTCATAAAATGACTTCTTCATATTTGAAGAAAGAGAGTTGGAAGTTTCAAAGAAATAATTTGGAAGTCACTTTGAAGTTATTTGGAACTCATTTTCCATTCGAAGTTGTTTGAAATTCCAAATTCAAATCCAATTGGGAGTTATTTGGGTTTATATTCAAATTATTTTTCTCCTAAAAATAAATAAATGGAAATAAGGGTAAAATGATTCCCTTCAATAGAAAATTAGGAGGAAATAAATTTGAAATCATTTTGCTATTTAAAAATGATTTTTATTGATTTTAAATGCAATAGTAGCACTGTTTGACTTTTATGAATTTTTATGGAATTTAATTGAACTTGAAAAATAGATCATCTTATTCGGTGTATTTTTCTGAACATTTTGGTATATAATATGCCTACGTAATTTTTTTATTTATTTCCTCTTGGTTGGAGTTTTCTTTCTGTAAAAAACAAATAGAGAAGCACCGCCTGGACCGAAACAGTGTTCGGCCCAGGGGCGAACCAGTCGGCCATACGGCCCAAGGCCCAACCCCGCACCGATGAAGGCCACCGCTCGCTCGCTCCTCGCCCGCATGCCGCGCCCGCTGCCAGATGGGCCCCACCCCATCGTCCCCAATCTCCCGCCTCCTCCGCTCGGATGAGCTTGTAGCACTCACCGCCCGCAACCGCCGCACCTCGCCCTCGGAGATAAGCCTTATCCCTCGCTCCCCGAGCTCCTGACTACGCCTATAAAACCCCCAAGACCCCCTCTCTCCGTTCTGCCAATTCGCTCGTCCTCTCGCACATCACAGGCGTCGCCTTTGTCAGTTGGATCTCGCCGAAGCCGGAGGACCTCGCCGTTGTTTTTGTTGCCCGTAGACCACCCCGGCCTCCACTCTCTCTATCAATCTCATTCTCTCGATCAACCGCATCCGTTTGACATGTTTGTTGCCCCTAGGTTTCGCCAGAGACGCCGCCCCGACGATCTGCGTCCTCGCCGGAGCACGGAGCCGCCGCCCTTCGCTCCACCCGTCCCGGCCACCCCGACGCGCGCCGTCACCACCACCGGACCGCCCACCTCGCCCCGTCCCGTCTGTCATCTTCCAAGCCGCCGAGGAGCACCGCAGCCGCCGACCCGTCCACCACCTGACGCCTGCGCCACCGTCTCCAGTTCGTCATCGTTGCCAGCGTGAGCTACCCCCCTTCGATTTAGTTTTTTTAGATCGGTTAACCGCGGTTTTATTTTATACCGATGTCATTTTTTTAGTTAGCCGCCGTCGCTGTTTTGCTTAAAGTCCGAGCGTCCGCTGTATAAGCTACGCGGTGAACACCTTTCGGCCACTAGGAATTTGCCACGTGTCAGGGACCTGTTTGTGATAGTTTTCTTCACTATTTAGTCCCTGTAATTAACAAATTAGGCCCTAAACTTCGAATAGCCACAACTTTTTACCCGTAGGTCCAAATTCAATGAAACCAGCGACAAAGTGTTCGTCTCGAATAGCTTTATCCAGAGAACCAACTTTGAAAACTTTTGGCCAATTTCAAATTTGAATTTATTCAGGTTTGAATTCAAACTTCAACTGGCCATATCTCCTAAACCGTAGCTCCGATTGATGTGATTCTTTTTGGACCGTGTCACCGTAGCCAAACCCTACCACTTGGACCATTGTCACGATACTTTTCGCACAATTAGTATCTGTCCATGATAGTTTTAGTGCTATTCTTTATATGCACGATAGATCACATCACAGTTTTGAACCCCATGTCACATGTTGTTTTGCACTTAGTGTTTTTTTAATAGTTAAGTGTGTTGTGTTTTCATTTGGATTTTTCGAGTCTTTTCATGTTGCATGTTATTTGGTTCTCCGAAATGATTGCTTATGTGAATGCAATGTTTGACTTTATAGATTTTCATCAGAGAGTGACGAATAGTTCTATTAAGTAAATTTCTGAGAGCGATATAGTCTTCATCAACTATTACCAAGCAAGTTCACATTTGACCATTCTTCCAATTACCTATGTTTTATATTATGCGCTTAATC